>NW_026590859.1:8812790-8978373 GCF_907164565.1 Psammomys obesus | reverse complement strand
CACACACACACACACACACACACACACACACACACACACACACACACGGCGGGGAATGGGTGAAGAGAACAAGCAACCAAACCAACAGCAACAGTCTGGAATTATTAAAAGCTGCAACAGCATAGAAATCACATCATCAGATCATTAAAACAGGGGAGCACATCCGACCTGTTAAATGCCTCATTCTCTCTCCTGTAAACTTTCTACTCTTGACTTCTAATTCATAATCCCCCTGTCTCAGTCTTCCTGACTACTGGGTCACTCAGCAGCAATATGACTTTCCCAGAGAGCTGGAACATGTCTACAATCCTCGCGCTAGGGAGGCTGAGGTAGGAGGATAGGAGGATTTCTGTAAGTCTGAGGCTCTCCAGGACCAGCTAATGCTACATGGTGAAATGGAGAGATGAGTGATGAGGATGGTGGCACCTGTAACCCTGGGGAAGGACAACTACATGGACCTGAGCATTTGAGGACAGCTTGGACTTCACAGTGAAAGGCCACCTCAGAGCCAGGAATAACAAGGAATTCTTAACGGTAAACATCATTCCTCCAAAGAAACATAGCTCACTTTAAACAATAAAAAATGGAAAAGAATTACCTGTTGATCAAATATTCATCCTTTGTCTTATGATGAAACACAGGAATTGGAACACCCCAAGCTCTTTGCCTTGATATGCACCAGTATGGCCGCCTGTCCAACATGTCAACCATGCTATTCAGTGCTGCTCCGGGAATAAACTTCACTGTTTTTAACAACTCCTGCAATTCAGTCATTGTCATATCAAGTGGGAGAAGCAGAAATGTTAAAGAGCTCTCCTGACTCTTCCTAGTGCAGTTCTTCATTCTGAGTGCCTACGGCCATTCACATCCCTCCCATGCCCACCACAGGCAGACAGATGACCAAAAAGCCAAGGCTTCAAAGCAAAGCAGCCAAACTAAACTTCAATACTGTCAGGAGTGGACAGAGGGGCGTATATACCAACATATGGCTGGAATCCCAGCACTAGGGATGCTGAGACAGGAGGCCTGCCACAACTTTGAGGCTACCCTAGCCTACATAGTGAGTTCCTGCCAGCAAGAGGTATATAATGAAGTCTTGTCTCAAAAACAATCACGTAAATAAGCACACAACAACAAAAAATAGACTGCTCCTTTAAGGGACTGAAAAATAAAACAATACTACGTGTTGCATGCCTACTTTACCCTGGTGTAGAAAATACAAACTTCTACACAGAGCCCTGACAAGGGCCCTAATTACCAAGCCAATGAGCAAACTGGCTAAGTACATTAGTACTTCAGATGCAAGCTGTAAGCAAACTATCTTGTATAGTCAGCCTGGCTAATAACTATGTTTGAACTCTTTCATTCAATATAATAAATCTATTTTTGAAATAAGCATTGATGCATGTAAAAATATATGTATAGTCAAGTGAAATAAATGAAAGAGCTTTAAAACATGCTAAATATTTGCAACAACAATTATAAAGTTACTTAATTCATAGCAACATTCAAAAAATTTATTTATGTGTGTGCATACAATGCCTGCAGAGGCCAGAAGAGGGCATCAGAACCTCTGGAGCTAGGGTTATAGACAGTGGTAAGAGGCCTGAAGTGGGTGTTGGGAACCAAACTCAGATCCTCTTCAAGAACAACTCTAAACCACTGAGCCAGTTCTCCAGCCCTGTAACAAATTTTTAACTGGACCAAAAATTTTGTTTTGCTTTTCTTCTTTTTAGCAATCTTAAATTTCAAGGCAACAGAGGATGCCAAAAAATTCACTAAATGTGTATCATGTCACTACTGCGGAAACTGACTTGCTCCCTTTAGAGGCATCACTGCCTTGGACTGCATGAGGAGCTCTAGACTTCAGGAGGCCACACAAGTGCTGACTCAGTTCTGCCCCAGCCTATGCCACTGTTAGGACACTGGACACAAAAGTGACCAGAAGACTAACTTAACCTCTTTAAGCCTTATCTTTACATGTGTATAATGAAAGCATCAATTATGAGATCTTTTTCAGGCCCAAAAGTATACAATTTTAGAAAAATAAATCATAAAAAAAAATTATAAATCTTCTCTCCTTCAGTGGCCCCCGCCTGACTCACTCTCTCTCTCTTACTCACTCGCTCACACACACATACACCCTTTTTTTCACACACCCTTTTTATGGTGGAAATGACCAGCCTAACCCTTAGAGGAGGAGGCCTTTCCTACCTTAGCTGTGGTCTTGATATCTGTGATGTTTATAAACCACTGCTTACTGGCTCGAACCACCACAGGTTTTTTAGTTCTCCAGTCACAGGGATAGCTATGTACCACTTCCTCTTCTTTCAACAAATTCTTTGCAGTCTGAAGCATCTTTATAACTTAAAAAAAAAAATTCCCATTAGACATAGCTTAAAGGTGTTTTTTAAAAACTCACAGTGCTCGAGGCTTCTGGGAAGAACTGGCCCTGGCAGAGGTGCCAATAAAGGCAACCCTGGGCCTGTCCCAGTGTGGAGGTGGCAGAGCCACCAGTACCATGAAACCTGAATCAGACTCCAAACTGCTCCACTCCTAACTCCATGAAGACAGGAAGCCAATCCACAGCTGGAGGCTCCACCTGATGAGCTATCTGCAAAGCTTACTGAAAGAGTGGAGAATGCCTGATTCACAGGCAACAATGACCCAATCTCCATGTCTATCCCCTCACAAAAGCAACATGCTGATTATCTCTGTAACACCTCCCCACCAAAAAAACATTACTTCTGACAACTGTCTTGATTTACATAAACAATTAGACAATTTACATAAACAAAAAGATGGTAGGTAGGTCCAAAGCTTATTTTGAACCATGATTAGCCAAATGAGCTCTGTTCTGACTGGAAGCATAATAAGTGTCCAGGGCCCTGCTGTTGGTTCCTTCCAGAAACATACTGGGCTTTCAACAGATGACACCTACCCACATCTGTTCCCTCCTCAAGTACAGCCTTGTTCTGAAGTTCAGGGCCCGCAGCATCAGTGAACATCCCATCTTCATCCACCAAGCAGTCCTACAATGTACCATTTAGGAGAGTTAAAACATGGAGACATGTTACCTAATGGCAATCTATGATAACGCATTTAAAGCACCTCAGTGCACACTGCCTTTTCTCTATTTTATTTCTTCCTCAGTCAATAGAAATTCCTGAATTTTATATATTTAAACCACCAAAGACAAAATATATCATTAAAGCACCTACCTAAAGTTTAATACTGAAAAACACAAGTATTTTATAACACTTTTAACCGACCGGTCTGTCATTTACAGATCATTGGCTATACACAGCTCTTTGCTTGCACCCCTCTTAACCAAATGGTAAAGTGTAAAACAAGCTTAGGAGTTAAGAAAGAGCAAAACTTAACCATCCTTTCCAATTACTTAATGAAATCTACTGGCCTTTGCTTAGGGAGCGAAAGCAATGTGTTATCTGACTCAACATGCAGCCCAGATGTACCAGTTTGGTTTGAGACCACAGTGGAAAAAATGTGAGTGGCAGGAAAGCAACAGGCAAGCAGAGCCAATCCCATCAATTATTCAGCTTCCTAGTGCAAATAACAATTAGGCCTGTGCTAAGCTTGGACTAGGTTTGCCTAAGCAGCATGTTTTGAATGGATCTACCTCAATCATAAAACATTCTTTACTAAAAACTGTTAAGGATCATCTGGAGCTAAGCTGTTGGGAAAATGGTGCTGGCCTGTGTGGTGGCTCACAACCATCTGTAACTCCAGTTCCAGGGAATCTAACATATGGTATCCATGAGTACCAGGCACACACACGGTATACAGACACATATTCAGGCAAAAAAAATCCATACACATAAAATAAATTTTAAAAATTAGTGTTGGACTTGCTCAACACAGGTATGCCCCAAATCTTCGGTTAGTAAAAGATGCACACCTCCAAAGCACATTAAAGCGACACTCAATGAAATACTGTCTGTGTGTATTTACAAGTGAGTTCGGGTGAATGCATATTCTTCAGGTCTAATTCTGCGAACTCTTTCTTCATCTAGTATGGATTAATAATGATTTAGGATGTTACACAAATGTAATCATTTCACACTTTTAACTATGATGACCAAAATTGTTATTACCAAGAAACAAAGGTATTAGTTAAGAGCAATCATTTTCATTCTGCAATGCCAGTAATTAAAAGGAAGAAAGAGGAACAGTACCATAGGGAGGTTGTGCTGAGATGCTACGCTGTAATCTTCCATACCATGAGCTGGGGCTGTGTGAACCAATCCTGTTCCTTTGGCCATAGTCACGTGAGTGGCAGGTAAAAGAGGAGACCCTTTATCAGGAATTAAAGGGTGGCTACACGAACCACCTTCCAGATCCACACCTGCAGGTCAAGAAAACCATTAACAAGTGTCTGATGTGACGGGCTCGGTTCCAGCCAAGAGCCGAGTGGTTGAGCTTTCTCCCCATGCATGATGGCCTGGTCAACCTCCAGATATTTTAAAGAGTTGTTCTGTATGTTAATTTTATCTTATCAGCTTTGGCAAGATAACTTCAAATCTTTTTTTTTTTTTTTTTTGGTGAGACGCTCTCACAGAGCTCAGGCTAGTCTTAAGTCCACCAAACAGCTGAGGTGACCTCAACTACCTGATGCTCCTGCTTGCATCTCTCAGGCGCCAGGAAAACAGGCGAGCACCGACTGCTAGAATCTTTGTGTTCCTGTTCTGGGAATGAAACCCCAGGCCTGGCACATGTTAGCAAGTGCTCTGCCCCTGAGCTACTTAGATCTCTAACAGGATCAAACGCTGAGAATGAGACTGGCTGCACTCAGAACCCGCCTCCCCCCGAGTGCCGGTGGCCAGGAATCTATAGAATGCAGATAATTACAAGAGATGAGAGCACCAGTTAGGAGAGCACTGAGATGCCTTTGGAGCAGTTAAGCATTATACTGCCTCAGTATAAATGCATAAAAGCATTATCATTGTATCTGCTGTTGTCTAATACAGCAAAGACAAGATCAAACTGAATCAAAGAAAGTTTAACAAGGCCCTGTCTCAAAATGAAGATAAAAAGGAGTTGGGGTCTAACTCAGTGGCAATGTGCTTATGTAGTGTGCCTGGGGTATGGGTTCAAGACCTCAAAAAAACCAACCAACCAACCAACCAACCAACAAACAAACAAAAAAAAAACCAAAAAAACAAAAAAAGAACCCAGGCCAGGTCGTCTGGGTCCTCTAACTTACCTATTACCCCACAGAGGACCAATGGTCTTAAAAACTCCAGCTCCCTTCCTGCCTAGGCCCTTTTCATTCTGATAGGGCCGTATATTTACTCTTCTAATCACCTTATACAAAGCTGATCAATGCAACAGGGTTTTCTTCTTTAGCTAAAGCATTGTTCTATTTTTACAAATATATTTACTATAAGACTGCTTTTTAGCAAGCAACTCAAAAGGCATCATTATCTCTAAGAATGAAAATTTTAAATATCCTCAGACTTCCAGCTATATGAAATCAGTTATGACACTGAAGTCCTAAATTATTACTCATAAAAGATTCTTCTGATAGAAGCATTATCTTTGACACCAGGCATGGCGGCCCATGCCTTAGCCAGCACTTGAGAAGAAGAAGCAGGCAGATCTCTGTGAGCTAGTTTGAGGCCAGCCTGGTCTACAGAAGCCAGTTCCAGGCCAGCCAAGGCTACATAGTAAGAATGTCACAAACAAACAAATAAACAACATATTCTTCTTTATTTCTCTACCTAAAAACAAAGATGTCATATCTACTTCAACTCACAATGGGGAATATCCCAAAACTACAAATGCCAATCAACCCATCATTTTAATGACTAGCAGCTGGACAATATCCATAAATCCTCACCTGAAAACGTTGAAATAACTTCAAATGTTGTTTCCAGGGTAGAAGCAACAGCTGGTATCTTATCTTCAGCCAGGATGTAGATGGCTCCAGAAGTGGAACATTTCACAGCGGCATACCTGAGGAGGATGCTCAGAGTAAATCACCCGCGATGAAGAAAGCCCAGCCATAGTTCATTGACATCCCTTTAGAGGAACCTATGTCACTCTACTTCACCTGTTCCACATTCCCACACTAGCTGATAGGCCTTCAGGGATAGTCTGGACTACAGTGTAGCCTTATCAACTTAACTACAATGACAATTCACTAGATTTTAAAACAGCCATGAGAATGAAATAAATTTAACAGGAATCCTGTTCATAGATAAAATAAAAAGATAGGACAAACTACCTACTTTGCCTCTGGCATATAGCAAACAGCCTGATTGGCTGGAATTGTCCAAGGCTGGGTGGTCCAGACTAAAACACTAACAGGAGATGAGGCATCTGTGGGAATAACGTAGTAAATAGGTTAGCAAACATCACAACTCTACAATGTCAACAAACTCCAGCTTCAGATAAACCTACCTGTAAGAGATTCCAACTTAGGAGGAGGTTTTGAGAGAGGGAATCTTACGTATACCGACCGACTAACATGCTCAGGATTGTACTCAAGTTCGGCTTCAGCCAACGCAGTCCTAAGATTTTAAGATATCATACATAAACATGTGGAAGCTTTACAAATGTTTGCACCTTTTAACTACCAAAGAAAACATACCTTGATGAGGGAGACCAATACACTGGTTTATAAGATCGATAAACCAAGCCCTAGAAGAGACAAAGATAGAATATTTGTGCTGGTTGGTTTTTGTCAACTTGACACAAACTTCCATGTCTCTGGAAAGAGGGAATCTTAACTGAGAAAACTCCTTCGACCGGGCCATAGACAAACCTACAGGGCATTTTCTTGATTAACAGCCCAGTGTGGATGGGATCAATCAGGGGCAGGTGGCCCAGGGTTGTATCAGAAAATCAAGCTGAGCAAGCCACAGGGAGCCAGCTAAGCAGCACTCCTCCATGTCTCTGCTTCAGTTCCTGCCACAAAGTTGCTCCCCTGCTTGAACCCCTGTCTTACCTTCCCTCAATGATAAACTGTGATGGAGACGTGTAAACCAAATAAACCCTTTCCTTCCCAAGCTGCCTTTGGTCATGGTGTTTCATCACAAAAAAAGAAAACTACGACAATGCTGAGACTGAAGTTTTGTGACATGTGCTTTAACACACTAGAAAGAAAAAAAAATATTTCATTACCTTATCATACATTTGGTAAAATATCCTCAGCTGTTTGGCTTCATACTTTGCATCAAATGTATAATAGCAGTTATTCCAATCTGCCATTACTCCCCAACGAACAAACGCTGACTTCTGCTTTTCAATGGCTGCTTTAGCAAATGATCTAGCTAAAAAAGATAAGGGAAGAAAAAGAAAAAGCCTTTGAGAAACTCATGAGTTTTTCTTTCTTTCCTTTTTTTTTTTTGAAAGGTCTCTCCCACTATGTAACCTGGCTTGGCCTAAATTCACTACATAGCCTAAAGTGGCCTCAAACTCACAGTGATCCTCCTGCTTCAGAGTACCAAGTGATAATATTAGCAGTGTATGCCACTAAGCAGACTTTTTATATCCTTAAACATGACTTGCTATAGGTTTCTCTAAGTGAAGGTGCTATACACCGTTAGCCTAGAAACGTCCTTGTTGACCCAGGCTGGCCTCCAACACACTTTGTAGTGGTTTTTGATCCTGTCAAGGCAGGAGCACAGGAATGTGCCATCACTCCCAGAACATGCAATGCTAGGCAATGAACCTCAGCCATGCCAGGCAAGTACTCTTCCTATTGAGCTACATTCTCTGGCCTATAAAATACTCTTACCAGGAACAATTATTTGAAAGCATTCAAAGTATATAACAATTTATTATTATTATTAGCTGGAATTTTGCAGTAGTAGCACATACTTTAATCCCAGCACTTGAGGCCGAGTGAGGCAGATCTCTGAGTTTGAGGACAACGTGGTCTACGAAAGCAAGTTTCAGGACAGCCAGGGCTACACAGAGAAACCCTGCCTCAAAAAACAAACGAAATGAAACAAAACTAAAACCTGGGATTGTATTACTGCCTTTAGTATCTTCCAGGCTACGCATCTCATATTTAAAATAAACAAAGTGGGAAATATTCCCCATTATTTCTTATAATATATTAATAGTAGCAGTATTATAGTGTATGCATGTGTGTGTGTGTGTGATAAGCTTGTAACACAGGCATGTGGGTAGTCAGAGGTCAATTTCTGCCTTTCTGGTTGGGCTCTCCCCTTCACCATGGGCTCTGGAGATCAAGCTCAGGGGGTCAGGCACGACACATGCTTTTTCCCGCTGAGCTAGCTCGCCAGCCTTCCTCATTATTTATTAATACAAGAAACAGCCAGAGAATAATACTTATCTCATAATGAACTCCAAAAATCATTCAGGTATCAAATCTAAGTCAATGTGAATGTGTTTCAGAAGGAAGTAAAAAACACCTTCACATATCTGAGGCCTATATACCTAATATAATAGTATGATCAGAGAAAGAAGGAGCTCTCTGGCCTTACCTCCTGAAAAAAAAAATCAAATAAGGGATTAATTTAAATTCATGAGGTCTGGGTGGTTGTTTGGGGTGGTTGTTTGGTTTTCATAAGACCAAAGACTTGAAATGTAGGCTAGGTTGACCTCAAATTCATGATGTTCCTGCCTCAGCTGGGAGCAGTGGCACACACCTGTAATCCCAGCACTTGGGAGGCAGAGGCAGGTGCATCGCTGTGAGTTCAAGACCAGCCTGGTCTATGAAGTAAGTCCAAGACAGCAAAGGCTACACAGAGAAACACTGTCTTGAAAAAAAAACAAAAATAGTAAATAAATGAATAAATAAATAAATGATGCTCCTGCCTCAGATTCCTGCAGGCTGAGTTTTCAGACACGTGCTGCCATACCCAAATTTAAAATACATGTATTTTGGAACTGACTTCTAGTTCTGTACCTGATATTAGCCAGCAAGCTCTAACTGACAAAGGCTTGAAACAGCAATACAATAAAATGTAAACACTAAATGGAAAACACAACTAGAAACATACCAATAACTATTCCTCCACCCTCCAAAGAGAAAGTCTCACAAAAGTCAATTTCAAAAAAAAAATCTGAGACTATATGGACGTTCATGCCAATGAAGCTGTCATTCAGGAGGCTGAGGCAGAAGGATGGAGTTAAGAGCGTGAGGCCAACCTGGGATAAACAAGTATATTAACAGGTGTCAGTGTGAACAAAGCAGAGGCCCTTTGGCAGAGCCTGGTTAATAGGAGGCTGAGTGCTCACTGTCATTTTTAAATGGGAAGAGTTTACCTTTCTCTCTGATTTCCATGGCTGTCAGGGTCTGAGCGTTTACACCTAGCTCTGACAGCACTTTTGTTTCAATGGGCAACCCATGGCAATCCCAGCCAGGCACAAAATGCACTTTGGAACCTCTCATCATATGGTATCGATTGGCAATGTCTTTCAAAATCTGCAGGGATAAAAGTGTAGTCAACATCCAGAAAACACACAGCTCATTCATTTGACTCTTTCTAAAAACACCATTTTAAAGCATAAAGTCTAACTTTAAAGTATTTCTATAAAATACCTATTAAATCTACTAATTAATGTGCAACATTCACACAGAAATAACAAATATCTGAATTTCACAATATTAATGCTATAAAGGAGGAAAAAAAAAACAAACAAGAGGCTTATACATGAAAATCATTATGCCCCAAATTTCATTATTGGTCAAGATGGAGGAAGAGTGTTATCAGGTTTTTTGTTTGTTTGTTTGTTTTTCAAAACAGGGGGTTTTTTTATAACCACCCTGGCTGTCCTGGAACTCCCTTTGTAGACCATGCTGGCACCACCACGTCCAGCTTCCATTCTACCTTTTAAAGAGACCTTCTAAATTCCAAAATATAAATAAGTCAGTTAGAACTGTTTATTATGCTAATGAAAAAATTAACATAAACAATGAAATATAAGTTGCTCACACTTCCTGAGAAGTGTTGACTCCCGCAGAACTGACACTGCAGCCAGCAGATGGAATCTCATGCTCACTGTTTTATACTAATAAGGCCCTGAGTAAGCAGCAGGCACATCAGTACCTAGGTTACCCTTCTTAGACCACTTGATATGAACAGATAGAAAGACTTAAAAATGTACCACCAGCTAGGCCCATAGCTTCTATGGAGGCCACAGACTAAAGTAGAAGGACCCCAAGCTTAAGGTGAGAGTGACATCAAGGCTAGCTTAAATAACTGAGATCTTGTTTCAAAACAAAAAATAAAGAGGACTTGGAATGTGGCTCAGCAGTAGAGCACTTCTCTAGCCCCATGATTCTATCCCAGCATGGATAAGAGAAAAACTGTTACAGAACGGAAGATCAAAGGCAAAGGGCAGATTTAGCTACAGACCATCATCCTTCTTTCCAGGAGCAAGCACTGGTCTGACCACTAACCCAGTAGTCCAGGAAGTGATTTCCTCCTCTCTACTCCTATCAGAAGCAGAGAAGATACCATCCACGCCTCTTCGCCCTTCCTCCAAACAACTCTAGCTTTTAAACTTCTCACTGAAGAACGGGAGGCAGCCTGTGGTCACACAGGAAAGCTCATCCTGCTCTACGTAGGATTTGAACTCTCAATGCATCAAAGTAAGCCACCTCCTTTCTCCTGCTCTGTCTGGAGACTTTCATTACCTGTCTCTTGTAAAACTCGATCTCCATGAATCAGAACTGCCATGTTCTGTCTGCTGGTGAATTCACAGCCCTCACACTGATGTCTCTCACTGTCCTATAAATACTACCAGCAGCTCTAGGCTGTGTCTCACAAAGTGGCCACTAATCAGAAGCAACTTTTGGTGGGAGTCTGGACTAAGATGGGCTGTAAATATACACCTGATACCAGAGTTCAAACATTTAAAACTTAAAAATGTCTTATGGCCACTACAGTTGAGATGTTTTAGATTTGTTGGGCTATATATAACATTACAAATAGCTTCACTTATCCTTTTGACTACCTTTTTTGTGTGTATGTGGCTACTCTAAACTCCAATTTACCTATGTAAACCACATTCTGGGTTATCAACTTCCTCAAGAATTAGTGCTACTTTCAAGACTATGAGCAGAATGAACTCAGCCGCCTGAGCCAAAAATCAAGTCAGCTTAGTAAGAATCTCACACGAAATGAAAACAGGTACAAACAGGTGCAGACGTGCAAGGACATGCACGAACAGCAGAACTCGGAACCACTTTACCGACTGCTCTGCTAGGTAACAAGGCTAGCGCCTTCCCCTCTCCAAGTTGCTCCAATTTGTGTGCTTTTTTCACTGCTAATTTTTTTTTTTTTTTTTAGTTTGTTTGCTTGCTTTTTGTTATTTTCATTTTTTAAGGCAAGGTATTTAGCACAGGCTGGCTTTGAATTCATGATCCTCCTGCCTCTGCCTCTCTAGTGCTAGAATGACAGGCATGTGCCATCATGTGTTACCACAAGTTACTCCATATGCCAATGTAAGTGTACGTAATTATCATACAAATAGAATATGCTCTTTTGCAGAGTATTTACTTCCAAGTTTTATAACCTAAGTTATAATTACCTTGTTCAAAGCATGCCCAACATGCGGGTCGCCATTTGCATAAGGAGGTCCATCATGAAGGCAAAATTCCGTCTTTACTTTTCTTTCTCTTTGCCAGGAATAAAGCTCTGAAAATCCACATTTCTGTTTTTAAAGAAAAGCCAATGTTTATGTATCATATAAATACATGCTGTAGACTCCTATCAATACTTGGTTATCATTTATCCCATTCCAATCCATTCAGCTCACAAATATAACTGGAAACATTCCTGGAATGAAACAGACTTCTCTCCACACTTTTCAGTAGTCTTCCCCAACCCCAATAACGCTTCAGATTAAAGTCTAAAACTTTTACCTGGCCTAGGGGCTCTAAATACTGGCAAGTCTCTCAGCATCCACTGCCTCGATCCAGCCCTGCTGAAGGACCTGTCCATTTCCAGCTCTCCCTACCACCCAAAACACATTGGTAAGTTTTTCTTGCTATTCTTTGGCTTCAATACTTTCCTAAATCCAAAGAATATTCAAGCTAACTCTATTCACTTAAGCACTATTTCTGAGTACAAGGACTATATTAAATACTCTAGCGTGTATTTGGTGTAAGTTATCATTATAGACACTAACAGGTGAATCTAAGTCATTAGCAAATTCAGTATGATACGGGAGACGGAGATACTCAGAAAAGCACCTCTACTTTGTTCTTCAAAAGGAGCCATAATTCCAGTGAAAGCCCTAAACATGCAACTAATGTGGCTTTCAATTTCCCTTCTTTGCTAACACTTAATTATTTTTTAAGTTTAGCGTTTATTTTTTACTGTTTGTGCGAGATGCATGTGAGTGCAGGTGACTGGAGAGGTCAGAGGCAATGGATCTCCTGGAGCAGGAGTTACGGGAGTTTGTGAACTGCCAGAATTGTGTGCTGGGATGTGAGCTCATATCCTCAGCAAGAGGAGCAAATGTTCTTAACTGAGGAGCCATCTCTCCAGTCCACACATGGTACACGCTGCTTACTTTCTGACAAGTGACTGGAAAAGTGTGCAAAGGCGACTCGCTGGGTGCCAAAATCCGAACCCGCACTGTGTGGCACCAGGCTTCATTTGGGGCCCGCCCCCTAGGGGCCCGCCTGGGAACCCCTGCTGCCCGGAAGGTTCCCGCAGAGCTGACCCACTCCGCCCTGCCCGGGTGGCCGCGCCCAGTACCTGCTGGATCTCCAGCTCCATGTCCCGCTGCTGATGGCCCAGCAGCTTCATCGGGAAGCTGGTCTGCGGCAGCAGCACGGTGTCGCGGTATCTGCCGCTATTCGGGCTGCTCTGGGGACTACCTGCCCCTGCCACTGACCGCACCGCGAGCCTCCCTGTCATCCCCAGACACCCTAGGCGGCCCGGAAAGTGGGCTGGCCCCCAGAAGCTCCCGGCCGCAGCCAGGGCTGCCGCCCTGGGCCCGCGAGGACGCAGACCCCGAAGCATGGTGGGCGAGCCGGGCGTCCCGCCCGCGGCAGCCGCCCGGGATCTAAAAGAAGGGACCCCTAAGAACTCAGCCGCGTAGTACTGCGCACGCGCCCCGGGGAGGAAGGGGCGGGACAGAGCGAGGACCGGGGCGGGGTTTTCCGGGTGGGAGGGCTGCGCCACTCTCGGTCTTCCCCGGGATCATGCAGGGGTTGAGAGAGAAGGATCCGCTAACGGTCGGCTCTCCCTAACCAGATAGGTTTAATTAACTTGTCCGGGGTCAAAAACAGAGTAGCGAGCCTGACCTCGGCGGTGGTGGCGCAGCTCTGTGTTGTCTGTTCGAATGACAGCATTTGGAATGCAGTTGTAAAGGGCGTGTGTTGTGGACGTTCTTATCACACACGAAAGGTGTGCCTGAATTCAGAGAAAATAAAGTGCAAGTCTTTTCCAAACATAGCTGGATGTAAACGGTATACGTTGACATTTCTCGCTGGTGATAACAGGGTTGCCAGATTGTTTGTTTGTTTTTAATCCCAGTACATGAAAAGCTGAGGTAGAAGGATTACCATAAATTCGAAGCCAGCCTGATGACTGTAACATTATATATATGAATAATTTATGGTTTGCTTCTAATAACTAAGGTTTGAGAGTTGTAGAAAACACGTAGAAAGGAACAAAACTTGTTTATTATCATCTTCATAAAGTGATACGAGATTTTAAGGGGGAAAAAAGTGTTGCTTTTATGAAAACAATCCCATAAAGGCAACTCATCAAAACCCAAAGCCGAGCCAGGTGTGCCGCGAGTGCAGGCGCAGCTATGATGTGTGGCTCAAGGCTAACCCTGAGTCAGGAAACAAAACAAGCCAAAACTGTTGCAGAGCTGAAGCTAGGACGCCCGGAACCAGTACCCTGGAACTTCTAGCGATTGGCGGCTTTGACGTAAACCTGCGCAAAACGCTCAGAACCGGCTTTTCCCCAACTGCCAGAGGCGCCGGGGAGCTTGTTGTGCGCCTGCGCCGACTTCCCGGTAGCGCAGCCGCGGTTGTGCCCTGCACGTTGGACCGGTGGACTTGGAGGGAGCCGGCACCGGGACGGCGAGCAACCTGGCCGAACAGCGCTTTGGGGACACGAGGCGGGCTGAGTGTAAGTGTCTCCCCCAGCAGGGCGTAGCCTCAGGTGGCCCCAGTGTCTTGGTCCTGTAACTGCTTGCCCTGGTGCAGATCAGAACAGAGCCAGGGGTTGTGATCCCAAGCGCCCTGTGGGAACACTGCCTCTAGTTCAGACGCATCTTGAAGCATAGTGGCCACGTGTGGTTGTTTATCTGGACCTTTTCTTTCATGATGGAATAAGCTGCAAGATTAAACTTGACTTTCGCTTCTTACTGCGTCCAAATTTGGAAACTTCGTAATAGCAAATATTGTTTCAGTTGTCATTTCTCCATATTAGTAGGCCGTTGTGATTTGGTTTTCCCCAGTACTATAATAGCTGCATCGAACGGTTTATACATTTTGTTTTTGTTCGCGGCCTCCAGTAGGAACGCGTTTCCTCACTCCTTGCATACTGGGCAAATGCCTGCATGTGCCAATCTTAGTCACTTCTGGGGCTCTAAGTTTGCGTTTCTTTTATGTACGATAGATTGAGTGATCAGCACTTTTCTTTTTCTGGAAACTACTTGTCAGTGTACTTGCTTTATTTTTCATACTGAGGCGTAAGAGCCCCAAACAAAACAGCGCAGTTATTAGTATATGGTTGCGACTTTCCCTCCCCTTTTCTAAGTTATTACTTTGCTTTGTTTATGGCATTTTGGTCACGTAGAAGTCTTAATTTCTGTGTAAATTTGTTGATACATTGTTAATGACTTCTTAGTTTTACGTTTTAAAGGCCTATACAAGTTTATAAAACCATTCCTATAATTTTTGTTGTTTCATTCTTAATTAAAATCTATTAAAGAGACAGATTGACAGAGAAAAACAAGCTTAGGCTGGCTTCAAACCCAAGATACTCTTGCCTCAGCCTCCTGAATTTTGGGATTATAGGAGAATGCTACCACTCAGGACTACCTGGAACGTCATAAACAGACAAAAACATTTAGTGTGTGCACACATGTGTGTATCTGTGTGTATTTTATATACATATATATATGTACATATATACATATATATACACATATATACATATATATATATATATACACATATATATACAACTTTTTTGGAATTTAGAGTATTTTGTTTAGGGTATGTGTGTGCATGCATGGGTGTTTGGAGAAAGTACCCGACTTGGTCACCAAGACTAGCCTGAAACTTACTCCATACCTAAGGCTGGCATGTTACTCCCAAGCTCCAGACTCAGCTTCCTAAGTGCAAGCACTAGAAGCAAGATCACCACACCTATGTGATTACTATGTTTTGATAACTTGTAATAAGGAGATCTCTATTAAGAATTTGCTCCATCATGCTCATTTTTATCTTTCCAAATACCTTGAACTTGAGCACTTTCACCAGGTTCCAAAGATAAATTATTTTAATGCTTTTACTGGGAACATATCAGTTTTAATCCTAGTCTGCATGCTCACCATATTTATGTGAATTAAAGATGAAGCACAATAAAACATGGATTTATTGTTTGCTTGGTTGGTTGGTTTGCTTTTGGGTTTTCTGTTTTTGTTTTGTTGGGGTTCTGTTTGGCAGGGAGGAAAGGGGTTGCCCTTAATCCTTAAGGCTGTGAGAAGAAACTGGTCATTTGAGCCTTGCTGCTTTTCTTCCTGTTGCTGTTCTGTTTTTGGTTGTTTCTAAGGCAGTCTCTTACTGTGTACACCTAGCTGCCCTGGCACTTGGTTTCTAGTCCAGGCTATTCTCATTTTTTTTAGCAGTTTTCTTAGTAGCCAGCCTTCAGAGTGGTGAGATTACAGGCACCACCACCATTCCCGCAGTGTTACTCTCCATCCTTCTGAAGTAGCTGGCAGGCATTATAAACGTTGGATTGAAGCAGACCCCAAAACATTTTCAAGCATGGGATTTGGGTTGTCTTTTTATTCAGCTTTTTTTAGTATTTACTTTAAGGCTCAAGCTAGAAAGAATTTGTTTCCCATCAGTCACCGTGTTACCTCCCAAGGGTCAGAATATTCTGCTGTATTTTTCCTCACCAGTGAGTAAGGAGCAACTTAGAGAGAAGGTGTTTATTTTGGCTCATGTTTTCAGGGGCACACAGGCCATCATGGTAGGAAAGACATTGCAGCTGGGACTCCATTCTTGGTGGTAGAAGCTTGTGTGTGACTTCTTACATTTTGGTCAATCTGGAAGCAGAGAACTGGAACAGAAAAAGGGGCAGTGTCAGTGCTGGGATAATGAAGCCTTAAAGCCCACCATCTAGCTATCCCTTTCCTCTAACTAGGCTCAGCCTCGCTTCTACCCACAGTGTCCTAAAACATCACCAGCACTTGGTGAGTAAGTATTCATTCATGCAGACACATGAGCCCATGGGAGATGTTTACATGCAAACCATTGACACTTCCAAAAGGTATTTTGTGCTTTTTTTAACCTGTGCGCCTGTGTGTGGATATGTATGTACTCATGAGTACAAGTGCCATGGAGGCCAGAAGAGAATAAATATCTGATCCCTTGGAGCTGGAGTTACAAATATTTGTAAGAGCCCCACATGGATTCAGGGATCTGACCGCTAGGCTTCTCTAAAACAGCGTATGCTCCTAACCATTGAGCCATCTCTCCAGCCCTTACCTTTCTTTTTAACACTCCTCTGTGTACCCCTGTTGAACAGGAAACCACTGAAATGTGTTTAGCCAGTGTTGTCCGATGCTTGTCTGTAGTGTAGGGTCAAGTGCCTTCCATGTAGGACTTACTTAATAATTACAACAACCCTGTATTTTTTTTTTCCAATTTATGAGTTCAAGGATTGAGAGTTCAAATAGCTTTAAGTCTACAGCTAATGTATGCCTGGATATGGACATAGAGAGTTGATTCCAGAGTCTGTCTTTAGCTTTTTTGTCTAAGCTTTTGAAAGGTCATGTTTCCATGAAGTAGTACTTCAAGTAAGACTCATAAAGAAAGATGGGTGTTTGTTATTTGAGCTGCTATAAGGAAATTACGTAGTTTTAGCCATGTTCTTAGCCACCTGTCACTTCAAAAGATAATTCCCACTTAGGTTCCCTGGGAAGACAGGCAGAGTGGAAAGACCAGTAAGAATCTCTTTTACATATTTAGTGTTTTGATAATATTTTCTTCTTTATACCAAGAATCAAAATTGTATATAGTTCCTTAAAAACTATGGTAAGGAAACTACTAGGGCCAGGAGAGGTTCTGTTCTTATGTCTTCCAAACTGATGTTCTCACTAAATTGTGGCTCATAAACATAGTGTGCATTTGTTAAGGAAGGTGCTGAGCAGGCAGCTTGGAAATGTTCTGTTGGAAGAAGAAAATGCTGCATATATGTGGCAAGCTTAAGAGGAAGTAGATTAATCATGCCCAAAGCCTGACAGGGCTCAAATGATTCCGGAATTGGCTCAAGGGTAAATGATGCTTATGGAGAGTTATAGTGTGAGAAAATCACTTCTCAGTCACCACTCCCACAAGTTCAACTCTCCTGGGTTTAACTCCGTAAGCATACTGAGGGCTGAGTGTAGTTCAGTGAGTAAGAACTTGCCTGGGGACCTCAGGTGTGATTTCCCAGCATCCCCTCCCAGGGGCTGGGTAGGGTTAGCAACACAAAACTACTTTCTAGTACAAAGTACATTGGATATATGGCTGCTCAGAGATAGAAATGTTGGGGTAAGGCCAACGAAATGGTAAATTATTACTTCTGGATTTTATTTCTGGTGTTCCTGAGTCGGTTGATAATGATCATGACTTACTTTATTCTACCTGCAACACCTAGTATGTAAAGAAAATCAATATGGCTTGAATACAATAATACAAAAAAACCACATGCATACCCATTTTATGTCGATCCTAACTCCAGACAGCTGTTGATCACAGGTGGTTTTCAGTAGTGCACATCAGTCAATTACATCATATCTCTCCCTTTTTAAAAAAGATTTACAAGCCAAGTGGTGGTGGCACGCACCTTTAATCCTAGCACTCAGGAGGAAGAAGCAGGCGGATCTCTGAGTCCAAGGCCAGCCTGGTCTACAGAATGAGCCAGGAAAGCCAAGGCTACACAGAGAAACCCTATCTCGAAAAAAAAAAATCATTGTCTTATGTCTATGAGTGTTCAGCCTTCATGTAAGCCAGTAAGTCAGTGTGCTGATGCGTGCCTGGTGCCTGCAGATGATGAAAGATAATCTAACCTGCTAGAGTTACAGATGGTTGTAAGCTGCTATGTGGGAGCTGGGAGCTAAACCCAGGTCCTCTGTGAGAGTAGCTGGTGCTCTTACTCACATGGCTGACTCTCCAGCCCCCTAGCCCCACACACTTGTATACTACCCATTTGTGGTTTTAATTCTTGTGATTAGATCAGAGGCAACAGAAAAGGATGCAAGTGGATTTCAAGGTGTGCCGAGTCAGTTACTCAGAAATTTGCAAAGGAACAAATGGTTTCTTTGTCCTTTATTTATGATCCCTGTGGATAAAGAATAATTATGTGCTCCTTGACAGAAGTAATGTTACTTGATTTTGAGTTGAGAGAGCTTTGTTTGTCTTGAGTTTTAAAGGGTTTTTGTTGTTGTCTTTGAAAAATGTATGTTTATTTAGCCAGGCTGACCTAGAACTTGTTCTATAGCCCAGGCTGGTCTCCATCTTCAGATCCTCCTGCCTCAGCTTTCTGAGTGCTAGGATTTCATATAGGTCTAGGCCAGTAGTTGGGTCTTGTTTTTGTGCTTTGCTGTGATGGGGATTGAACCCAATGCTTTGCGTGTACTCTACCTTTGGACTGCGTCTCCAGCCTGAGAGTTTTTGCCTTAGGCTGGTTCCCCATAAGCCCTTGGAGACAGAAGTACAGTGCAGCAGTCTTTCTAGGGAATGTTGTCGAAATCATTTGTAGAGGGAAAGGAAGGAAATGGAAGAGAAGAAACCAGGCTGGGATACAGTGTCCACTAACACCTCAGTTGGCCCAGTGGAGTAACCCTTCAGAGTACCCTAATCTTTCTTTTGAAGCCAGGCGTGGTGGCATGTAAGTGCTCAGGAGGTGAGGCCAGCCTGGGCTACATAGTGAGACTGTCACATAAACAGACTGAGTGGAGAGGCCCAGCACTCAGGAGGCAGGGGCAGGTGGATCTCTCTGAATTCAAAGCTACCTGGTCTACACAGGGAGCTAATCCCCTCCCCCCGGGCTACATAGTTGCAATTACTTGCAGTTGGGGCTTTTTGCTTATTTTGGTTTTCATTGGTTCATTTTAAACAGTGCCAGGGTTTGCACACAGGGCCTTGAATTTGCTGGGCTACAAGGCACGCGCTTTACCCCTGAGCTACCATCCAGTTCCTCTTCCAGTTTACCCTGTGTGATCTCAAGTCCCTTCCGAAGCTCACCATCCTCTTGCCCTTACCAGCTGTAGTGTGCAAAACATCAGCGCATCAAGGGCAGTTGTTAGATAGGATATTTTTTAGCTCCTAAGACTTCCACTTTCCATGTTACACACCCCACACTGGAAACTTCTTCACCTGCCGAGTTCATTTCTCCAGGCTTTGAATTCTTTGTTGACTACAAGAGTTATAGGGTTTGAGAGAGTTAATTCCAAAATTGTGTCTTTTCCAAGCCTCTTTTAGTGTATATTTAAAGAACCTGTGCAGTCAATTGAGGCAACCCCAGTTAACACGCGTTGGCCTGAATTCAGTTCACTGAAACTGGTGGCTGGTCTCTAATGGAGCAAAACCTTTCTGTCCTTTCCCTCAGAGCCTCTCATCATGGCTTCCAGCCACACCGTGTTGATGCGGCTGGTGGCGTCAGCGTATTCTATCGCCCAGAAGGCAGGAACCATAGTGCGGTGTGTCATCGCTGAAGGGGACCTGGGCATCGTGCAGAAGGTACTGCCAGTCCTGTCAGTTTCTGCAGTCATAGTTCTTGTCATATTCTGGACCAACTAACAAGTAAGATAGTAGAGATTGCAAAATCCTCAGCTTGGACATCTGCTTTGAAAATAACTCCACACTTCATCCAAGAGCTTTGTGTATGTGCCTGTGCCTTCTGACTGAAGTTTACCTCCAGAACAGATCCTAATCTATTTCCATACTTAGAACTTGTGACATGTTTGTGAAAACCTGATATTTAGATAACTATTTCTCTTTTTTGTAACTTTTTATTGGTCCTTTGTGAATTTCCCATCATGCACCTCAATCCCACTTATCTCCCCTTTACCTCGTACCCACCTTCCATCCTTGCAACCTCCCCTCACAACAGAGAAAAAGAAATTTTGTTGTGGAAGCTGTAATGTGTCAGAGTGTGTCCCATAGTGTACCCTTTTGCCCTCACTTCTCAACTTGCAGATGTTCATTGCAGTGAGTCATTGGTCTGGCCCGAGGCCTCTGGCTTCTGCTACACTGTCAATACAGGAACCTCACTGGGACTCCTCTCAGCTAGCCTGTTGTTGCCCTGTGCCATGGAGGTCCTGCAGCTTTGGATCTGTCGGCTCAGCCCTTTCATGAACTCCAGCAGTTCATGAATGGAGTAGATGTTGGGATCTGAGCTGGTAGCCTGCCAGCTCTCCTGCACCCACGCCACCAGGTTGAGCTCTTATGCCCCACCCCAGCTGGCCCATCCATGCCCATACTGTCAGAGCCAGCTCTACTGTACTGCCCAAGCTAGGGTCAGGGCCACTCTCCCAAGTGCTGCAGCAAGCAAGAGACAGGACCCGTTCTTTCAGTCTCATGACCCCAGGCCCTGCTGCCTGCTGTAGGGGACAGGGGACAGGATTGGGGAGCGCATCTCTCTCATCCATGTCCCCACATGGCAGACATGTTGTGGGGCCAGGTCTCCTATGTCAGGTCTCCTCACACTGTCAGGGCCTGCTCACCTGCACGCTTGCCACCAGGGTCAGTGCTGCTGTGCTACCCAGGTAATGTGTTAGAAAAAGGCCACATAGTGGTGCCTCGCACCCATCGTCCCAGCACTTGGGAGATGAAAGAAAGGTTCAGACATTCAAGGACAGCCTTGGCTATATAGTGAGTTCAGTGCAACCTGAGTTTTATAAAACCCTGCCTCAACCCCACCTCCACTCCACCTCCACCCCACCTCCATTCTCACCCACCCCAAAAGTGGAAATTCTTTCTAGTATATTAATGAATCTCCTTCAGGACTTCTTGAGTTACAAGGATGAGTGAGCCAGGCAGTGGCAGCTCATGCTTGGGAGGCAGAGGCAGGCTGATCTCTGTGAGTTCGAGGCCAGCCTGTTCTATAGAATGAGTTCCAGGACAGCCAAGGCTACACAGAGAAAAACCCTGTCTTGAAAACAAAAAAAAAAGTGAGGGACATTATAGAGAAAGCTCTTTATACACTGGTAGTACAGTTTTAGCTTCGCTTTGAAACAATATAAATTTGTTGTTGTTTGGGTTTTGAGACAGGATCTTGTGCTGTTCTGGCTGGCCTAGAACTCACTATGTAGACTGGACTGGCACAGGACTTTTGGGGCCTGGCCTGGAAATCACCGTGTAGACCAGGCTGGCCTAGGACTTCTGGTGAACCTGCTGCTTCTGCTTTTCAAGTATGGAAAGTGTATAGCACCACACTGGTAGTTTCCTGTCTCATAGCTTGTTTAAAGCAAGTTGGTGTCTAGAGTTTAATAAAAGAATTTCTCAACTTGAGAAAAAAATATTCCAAATAATTTAGAAGCACCTTTGAGCTCTTGAACCACTATGGACCTGGGAATGTCGCTCGGTGGTGTGCTTAGCATGTGCCAGGTATCTCCATCAGCACGCACACACACACCCTGCGTTTCTAAACGGCTTGTTTCTTGCATGCGGTTTCACACTGTAGTGCAAGCTTACCTCAAATATATGGCAGTCCTCCTGCCTCAGCTTCCCGAGTGCTGAGAGTACAGCCATGCAGTACCACTGGCTTCACTTCCCAGTCCTAAGTCATTGTGAAGTTAAAATCTGGAAGTGTAGTGTAAATGATGTGGCTGCTGTGCCCTTGGGAGTCGAAAGACAAACTCTCAAGTTGTGTTTCTACTGAGATTTGCATCCTTCGTTACAGACCTCAGCCACAGACCTGCAGACCAAAGCAGACCGCTTGGTGCAGATGAGCATCTGCTCTTCCCTGGCACGGAAATTCCCCAAGCTGACAATCATAGGGGAGGAGGTAAGAGTTACCATGCCATGGAGCTTGACCGCTGATGTGCTGTCATATCGTGGTTACAGTCTTAGCACTGGAGCTAGTGTTTGAACACAGAGGCGATCACATTCCTTAGAGGAAATAATCTGATTTTACAATGTTTTGGTGCCCTTTTAGGCTAATTCTCCATTCTCAGTGATGGGAGACGTGGTCACCATTGTAGTGAACATGCAGCTTTAAACCCATCAGAGACGCGCGGTGGTAGAACATTGCCCACTGTGTGTGAGGCCGTGACGGGGAGGGTGTCTCAGTAGTAAGACCATGTGGCGCACATGTGTGAGGCCCTGAGGTTGAGCATCAAAAGTTAAATTTTAAGAGTCAGTACAGTTCTAGAACTTTGAGATAGACTGGGGTTTTGGGTTGTTTCTTGTCCTTCATTTCAGAAATTATTAGACTTGCATACTTCTAACTGAAACAATAGCGTGTGTTTTGTTTTTTATTAAGTAAGGTCTTTTACAATTTAGTACATGCATATAATGCATTCTGGTTACTCACACCCCATACTCTTGGATTTTCCTCCTGTTCCTTTGTACACCTCCACTCCTTTCTTGTCTCTTTCCAAATTCGTGACATTTGCTTTTATTTTGTGTCCCATTTAGTCTAACCAGCACCACTTGTGTGACTGCTTGATTGGGACTCGCTGTGACGGACCCGTGCTCTCTCAGAGCCAGTGCAGTGATCTGTAGTTGTTGCAAGTTTGTGATTGCTGTGGCTATTACCCCAACGATGACATTTTGCAGCCCATTTCCCGTGTTCCAACTCTTACCTTCTTTCTGCCTCCATCTCTGCAAAGCTTGGTGGACCTTAGAGAGCATGGTATAAATGAGAGCTGAGCAGTCAACTGGAACTTTGTCTTATTACGCAGCCATATAGCTCTCCCTTCATCCTAGTTCACTAGAAAGAGAATCTTCTCTGATTATGTGGGATGAGTAGTTTGACACTGTGTGAATTTAGTAAAGCTGTAAAATTTAATTCCCCAATAAGGCATATGACCTCCCTTTTTTTACACTCTCAGACACTGGGGATCTTTAAAGTACTAGGCCTGGATTTCCCCCAGTGAAGCAGACCTGAAATTCAATCAAGAGTGGCTAGGTACCTCCCTTAACAGTCATGCCACCATTGTACAAATGGACACAACTTGTCCTGACACATAAATACTGTAACTTGTAGGGTTCACATCTGGGTAATACTTTCTTCTCCACCAGCCTGCACAGTACCTTCTAGCACTCTGAAAGCTGGCCAGCAGAGAGACTGTTTCCACATCATTTCTAGCTTGGTTTCTCTGTATTATGCAACCAAAGTGTGCGTGTCATCAGCAGTAAGGTCTTATCATCCAATTCTAGTGTGCAGCCAAGAAAAATGACAAGTGCCTGTATTGCTTTAGGGGCCACAAGGACCTCCATGACCAGCTTATAAGGAGATACCACCCATACAGCATTGGGGTGTTTCATGAACCATAGTTTCAAGCTTAATGAAACCATACAGTTTCTAGCCGTGTCTGGAATCTCCCTCCAACTTTTAGAAAGTCCATTCCAGCTGTTGGCAATAACCAGATGAGTTTGTTCTCATTAGTGAGACGTGGCACCTTTGGGTATGCCCAAGACTGAAGATGCTGAGCCATATGGTAGTTCTGTGTCTAGTGCTTTGAGGAATCTCCACACGGTTTCCATATTAGCTGCATTAGCTTACACTCCCACCACCGGTGAATAAATTCCTTTCTTTCTACATCCTCACAGCATTTATGATCTTTTGACCCCCCTCCCCATCCCCTACCCCTAAGACAGGGTTTCTCTGTGTAGTCCTGGACTCCTTTTGTAGACCAGCCAGGCTGGCCTTGAACTCACAGCAATCTGCCTGCCTCTGCATCCCAGAGTGCCAGGATTACAGGCCTGGATCCTCTGGAAGAGCAGCATTGTTCTTACCTACTTTAGCCAGCTCTCTAGCCCCTGGAGTAGATTTTTGTTCATGGCAAGAGAGAAGGGTCAAGTTTCATTCTTCCGCATATAGACATCCATTTTTCCTAGCACCAGTTTTTGAAGATGCTTTCTTCCAGTGTGTATTTTTGGTGTCAAAAATCAGGTGGCTGTAATTGTATGACATGTTAGTCTGGGGTTGCCACTCTGTTGCTTTGAGTTACATGTCTGTTTTGCTGTTAGCAACCCCCCCCCCTTTATTTTTACTACAGTTCTGTAGTATAATTTGAGACCAGATATGGTGATGCCTCTAGCATTGTCATTTTGCTGTCTGGGGCCTTTTGTGTTTCCATTTGAGTTTTAAGATTTTTTTTTTTTTTTTTGTCTCTTTCTATAAAGAAAATCATGGTGATCTTGATAGGGATTGCATTGAGTCTATATATTGCTTTTGCTTGGATGGTCATTTTTACATCATAAATTCTACCTATCCATGAGCATGGGAGGCCTTTAATCTACTAGTCTCTGCCTTGATTTCTTTCTTCTGAGTTTTTTGTATTTTGAGACAGAGTCTCACTATATAGTCTTGGTTGGCCAGAACTCAGTTTGTAGACCAGACTGGCCTCAAACTCACGGAGATCTGTCTGTCTCTGCTTCCTGTGTGCTGGGGTTAAAGGCATGTGCCACTGAGCCTGGGACTCTTTCATTTTAAAGTTTTTATTGTAGAGGTTCCCCACCTTGCTTCAGTCTCCTCTGAGCTATTTTGTTTGTTAAGGCATCTGTAAATGAGATTGTTACCCTGATTTCTTCTTCAGTTTGTTTGCCTTTGATGTAAAAAGCACATCGTGTTTGTATCCTGACACCTTGCAGAAAACATTGGTAATTCCAGGAGATTTCTGGTGGAGTCTTTAGCGTCTCCTGTGACGATTGTCGTATCCTCTGCCGCCTTCTTCAGCCCTGGTTATGTTCCTTCCACTTCTTGTTCTTACTGCTCTAGCTAAGACTGAAATGCCATATTCCCTGTCTTCTTCCTAATTTTGCTGTTGGTGTTTGTTGACAGGGTCTTATTATATAGCCCAGGCTGGCCTTGGGCTCTTCCTGCTTCCGCCAGTCAGGAGCTGGGACCACAGGTATACTGGGCTCCATAAAAAGGGTTTTTTAAATGTTTGTTTTTCTCCTCACTTGAATTGCCCTTTTGTGGTGCTGGGGATCACACCCAGGTGCATGCTGGGCAACTGCTAAACTGAACTGCATCCCAAGCCTCCTAGAGTGACACCTAGGTTCATATCCACCGCCTTAGTCTCCCAGCATTCCAAGGGAAATTGGGAAACAAGTGTGGAAAGGAAAATGGATTTCTTTACAAATTTAGGTAAACAGAGAGGAGAAAAAGGCTCTGGGTTCCTTCTAGATACTCCTGAATCAGGGTTTAAATGACCCAGCGGTGAGGTTGTTATCAGAACTAGAGAATTTCTGTGAGAAGGCTGTTCTAGGCTCCCACACTACCAGCTCAGGGTGGAAGCTCTGGGGAAATTCTAACTCCTCACTTCATCTCTTCCAGCTCCTGCTAGTGTTACGTTAGGTTTGCCATAAAAGCTCTAAGCATAAGAGGTAAAGGGAAGTGGCTAGGAACCCAGTTGCTGCATTTCCTGTTAGGGACACAATACATTGTGGGAATAAATGGCTTTAGCAGTGTCACCTTGTCTCTGCTTCAGGAACTGCCTCCTGGGGAAGTGGATCAAGAGCTGATTGAAGACGGACAATGGGAGGAGATCCTGAAGCAACCTTGTCCATCGCAGTACAGTGCTATTAAGGAGGAAGACGTAAGGTCCATCTTTATGCTTTTTACTCTCTAAGTCTGTGTCTGTTGCCACTGTGATGGAAATACAATTTGTCCATAGAGGGAAAGTGTGTGGTTACAAAATAGGAGCAGTCAAGCACTGAGTCTTTCAGAGCTGGCGGAAGCAGCAGGGATCACGTGGACACATGACCGACCCTCAGCGCACTGTCTTCTGTGGTCCTCCCCTACCTTCAGAGACCATTGTTAACAGCCGTTTCAGTGAGGGTCTTCCTGTGCTCAGTAGATCTGGAAACAAAGCATTGTGTGGCCGATGGGGCTGGTTGTCCTGGAAACCATGGATGTCTTCTCACGTGGCTGGAGAGGTGGGTTAGCAGCTCAGAGCACTGGCTGCTTGTGGTGAGGATCCCGGTTTAGGCGGCCTGGAGCTCCAGCTCCGGGGATCCTGGTTTTAAATTAATCAACATTACACTTATGGAATAATTACTAGGCGGAAGAAATTCTGTTCTGTGGGAAGAAGGATAAAAAGATAACAAATTCCCACCCAGTGTGCTGGGAGCGTGCAGGGGACATTTTGAGTCACGTGGAAAGTCCTAAGCAGGAGGGATTTCTTCTTTAGTGGCCACCTTATGAGCAGTTCCATTTTCCTAGGTTACTGTGACTTATGCCCTTAAGGTAATCAAACCTTTTATTTATGTTTTGCATCAGCACATGCAGGCCAGGCCTGGTGGTGCACGCTTTAATCCCAGCACTAGAGAGGCAGGTGGAGCTGTGAGTTTGAGCCCAGCCCAATCTACGTAGAGGGGTCCAGGACAAACAGGGCTATGTAGAGATACCCTGTCTTAAAACTCCACAAAATGATGGTAATAATTCAGCACACACATATAAATGAGTTAATATAACTATTAACATTGTTAAATAGTCTCAGTGCCTTGTGGAAATTTTTCCCAGTAGCGCCATCTAGAGCTAATTTAGTTCATTGTGCTCAGTGTTCAAGTGACTGCGGACATTTATCAGCTAAGTCTTGTGAAACATGGCAAGGGTTCTTAAAGCAGCCTTTTGTTTAAATGGACTTACTCCATGATTAAGAAGCTTTTTGTTTGTTTGTTTTTACAATCAGGAAATGACGTTGGCTTAAGCCTTCCATGAGAACATGTTCAAGCATCTTTAGAAGGAGGGCTTTTAATCACTGTAACTCTGAATTCTACAAACTTCACATTTCCTCTTTTTCTTTTGTTCATTCTTCTGCAGCTTGTGGTTTGGGTTGACCCCTTAGACGGCACCAAGGAGTACACTGAAGGTCAGTATCGCTCATCCACGTGTGCAGCGCTGGGGCGAGGCTGGGGCGAGGCTGGGGCGCACTGATGTGCTGCTCCTGTGTCAGATGAAAAGCTGCCCCTTGTCACACGTGAGTAGCAACTAGAGGAGGTCCTCTTCAGATGCCACCCCACGTGCTCTGCCAGCTCCGGTTCTAAGGTCCCACGTGGGGAATAGATGGCTGTAATACTTCTTAGCTGAGAGAAATGCTCCACGCACCCTGGTCCCACAGCACCCCCACTCTCCCCTTACCACACAGGGTAAGCCAACGTGGGCACAGCCTCACCGACACCAGCTGATGGCTGGTGTTTCTCTCTGTACTGTAACTCTTAATCTTCCAGGCTGGTAGCCTTGCTATTTAAGGCTCTCTCTATATATACAATTTAATTCTATATGTGCGGTTAACTCTGCATACACTTTAACGCTCAGGGTCTGCTGGTCATAAGAGCCTCTAAAGGAAATGACAGCAGAATATCTTAATCAGTCAAGCCAGGTGGCTCCTTTAACTCAGAGTACAAGTGGCCGCAGCCATGATAGTTTCTTGCTGTAAATACAAGGGGTTGTAAAAAGAAAAACCTTAGTGCCTTTTACTTAATGACAGCTCAGCAGTGAACAGCAGATCGCTGGAAGGTAGGGTCCTAAGTAAGAAGGCCAATAAAACAATATAGACTGCTTATCACTTGCTAAACTTAATAACTTAGAAACACGCAAAAATGTACACATTTGGCAGACAGAGGCAGGTATTTACAAACCTCACACACACATGTACACATACAATCAATAAATAAAACAAGGGAGCTCCCAAAGGTACCATTCATCCACATATATGTAAACGTACAGATATGAATATGCATATATACATACATATATACAGACAATTAGACAGACACATTTTTGGATGAAGCAGATGGCCTCAACTTTAAGTCTGTCTTGGATTTTTATACTCTCTAATACAAAGGTTCTCTATATATGAAGAAATTATATCATTCAAAAAATAGGTACAATCATTACATAAAAGGGGAGTTACAGTAGGACTATTTATCCTAATATCTAACTAAATACTCAATTTATTTTAAATTTGAAGCAGTGGTTTTATCTATATGCTCTTATAAGTTCAAAGCAGAAGTTTTATCGTTTCATTTCAAATGTACATTATGTGTTCAAAGCAAGTTTTTATGTCAAGGTTTTTCTAAGAAACAGTTGTCTTATCTTGCATAGCTAATCGTTTGTTCTTTGTTTCTATACTCATATGGTCTTTCTTAATTGTGGTGCACACCTGGGCCGTATCCTTGGACTAAACCTAGAATGAATGTATTTTCTTGATTATTTGTTTCAATCTTGTTTTCTCTCTTGGTGTAAATCAGATGTTTGACATAGGTTCGTAGAGCTCCTAGCAGTTTTTGTTATACTGCAGGGGGGTTTTTTTAATTACTTGAATCAAGTCAGACATTCTTTCAAATCATCATCAGAGGTTATGAAATCATCTATTTGTTTAAACAGCACCATGTCATTAAGGTACATCTTCAAAATAACCTGCAGGAAATCTGCCTAACGTAGTGAAGCAATTAGCAGCGAGGGTCTCTGCCATGCCAGATATATGAGACACACATGGAAAGGCAGTATAGCAGCAATAAGCAGTCTTGAGGCAAAATCCTTGGGGCCTTGCCTATAGGAGGGATACAGCCAGTCATCAGATGGGCTGCCTCCAGCTCGCTTGCTTACTTCTGCCAATCCAGGATTCAATTGCTCCCGATTCTCCCCTTATCTCACTCTCAAAGTGACCCTTCACTGTCCCCTTGTCTGAGGTTATCATGGATAAGAAAAGCCACAAAGCAGAGACATAAAAGTCAGGGGGAGCTGTGTGATAGCTCACACCTGTGATCTCAGCACACTGAGGCAAGGGGACTGCTCTGAGTTTGAGGCCAGCTTGAGCGAGGTACGTGGTGAGTCCTGGGTCAGCCTGGGCTACAGTGAGACCATGTCTAGACAAAGCAAAGCAAGCGAGTCAGAAGAACCATAGTCCCAGAGCTGGACTTAGGGTTTTTAAAGCCGGGAGTTGTATTTTTGAAATAAAGATATACATTGAGAACTTGTGATAAGGCGGGAAGACTGAGGTCAGCCTGGCCTTCATGGTGAGTTCTGGGGCAGAGCAAGACTGTCTCAAAGCAGCAGCAGCAGACCTTGCCCCAGGAAAACATCCATAAGTTTACCTTTGTTGGTTCCCAGCTCTGTGGGTATTTTTATAACTGCCAGAGGAAGTCTTGGATGAGACAGAACAATAGTGACTGAATATATATGTCAGTCTAGTCTGTCAGTGTGTGTGTGTGTGTGTGTGTGTGTGTGTGTGTGTGTGTGTGTAACAGGAATACATTCTGTGTGAGGGTGTGTGTGACAGTACATGGCAGTATTTGAGTGTATTTGTCATGTGTAAGTACTGTGTGAGTATGTCTGTGTGTGGAATGTGTATACATACTGTGTGAGTGTGTGTGTTGTGTGTCAGGCATATCGAAAGTGTGTATGTGAATGTGTGTAAGATGTGAGTATGAACTTTGTGAGTGTGAGGATATCTATTAGAGTGTATGTGTGAGAGTCAGCGTGTTTGTGTGTGTGTACGTATTCACATCTGTGGCACACATATACTCAATGTGTGTCTGTGTAAGTATGGCCCAAGCATATGTACTCTACAGAGTACACATATGTACTCTGCGTTTGTGTTTGTGTGTGAGAGAAACACACATATGTGTACTGAGAACAGGAAGTCCACCCTAGAGCTTTGATTAACCAAAGCTGGGATGTCTGCCTGTTACTGCGTGATCCGGTATCTCGTGATGATCCCCAGTCCACACTGAAATGCCTGCCAGAGGCGGGGAGCTAAGTGTGGGGAGGAACTCGGGAGTAGTCTGCTCCGGCAGGCAGAGCACACTGGATGAGGTAGAAGGAGCAGGGGGAATCTAGTAATGGCTGCTGTGGCTTTCATGGGTTTGCAAACTACTAAGGAGAGTGGAGTCTGGGTTACTGACTCCGTTTGGTGGCTGTGATCCCCTGTCCCTGCCCAGCTCTCTTAGAGCTATTTGCCTCGAGTGGAGTTGTCTGTGGGTGAATCACTACAAACCCCACACCTCCACTGCAGAAGGAGCTAGCAGTCAGGCGTGGTGCCCACGTCCTTAATCCCAGCGCTCTGGAGGTGGAGAGGGGTGGATCTCTGATTTACAGAGCAAGTTTCAGGACAGACGGGGCTACACAGAGAAAATATGTGCCTGCAGAAACCAAAAAATAAAATAATAATAGTAATAATGAGAGTAGCAGTTGTTTGTTTGACTTACTAGTGGCACACGGCAACATGAGAGAGTGACATACTTATTCTTCTTCGTAGGTTTACTTGACAATGTAACAGTTCTCATTGGGATTGCTTATGAAGGAAAGGCCATTGCAGGCATCATCAACCAGCCATATTACAACTACCAGGTACTGCCTCCAATGACACAAAAGTATTAGATATAGAATTAGAGTGTCCAGTGAGTCCAAATGCCATCCAGTCCAGCCGTTACCTCGCCCATTTGCACAACCAGGGACTTCGAGTGAGGCTTCCCAGGCTACCATTCACCTATTGAGCTAGAATTTTCTGAGGGTATTGGGGCCAGGAATGTAGATGTGGGTAATGGACTGAGTGCATTGTACTTTTTATATATTTATGATTCAATTGCAATAGTTTGGAAATGTCCCATTTGGCTCTTGATTACTCTGGTCATTAAGACACCTGGCTTACAGCTAGTTCTTAAAGCACTTTGCAAAAACAATCATGTCAGCAAGGAATAGATGCTTGCCATGTTGCTTCTCATTTACTGCTGCTGCGCAGGGCCCAAGCCACCGTCAGGGCCCAAGCCACCGTCAGTACAGTTAGCCCGCTAACGATGCGCATTGCCCCTTCCTCTGACTCTTTCTTCCAACCTGCTTTGACTTCCTGCTGTACTTGAAAGACACTGTCCCCTTTAAAAACAAGAGACCAGTATAATCTCAGAGCAAGACTATATCATTAAATTTTAAAGAAAGTACTGAAATAAAATATTTAGAGTTTTCATATTAGTGTGAATTTGATGGACTTTGGAAAACAAACGGACCAGAGTGGAGCCTATCACTTCTGAATGTCCTATTCGACAGCAGGCTTCATATATGTTTAGGTGTAATGCAAACTTGTTAATTCCTGCTGCATATATGATTAGAAATTATAATGTATTTCTTGGGTTTTCCCAGAGTGGCTCTGCGTTGTTAGGCGAGTCAGACTTACAGTGTGCCTCTACTCTCTGCACAGTGGTACACTTGGACACAGGTGTGTGATTTTAACAGTATTTCTTAAAAGAAGGGTACTTAATTCATAGAAAAAGAGTTGTGCATGGCCCCTTTTATCTAAGCTAGAGATGTTAAATACTTACGAATTGTTAATGATTTTCATCCCTTATTTCTGAGACTAGAAAACTTGTATTCATTTTCCACAGAACAATGAAAAGGAGAAGTTCAGGGAGCACAGGAATGAAGCAGAGGTGAGACACAGCTAGCGTTTGGTTCCAGTCCTAGGGAGGAAAGAGGCAGGCACTGTGGCATCCGGACACGTGGTGCACCGGTTCATTCCTCCTGTCGTGAGCCTCTTCTTTCTTCCCCCTGTGCTATGTTCTCTTCACCCTCTGTGCCCTCTGTGTGTGCCCTCAAGTGTGTTGCGGCAAGTAGACATGGGAAGGCTGGCTGCTGCCGTTGTCCGGGGCTGAAGATGCAGTCATCGTCGTGGCTGAAGCTTACCTGCTCCCTCTGTGCTACCAGGGATTCACAAGTGTTAGCTCTTGTAACACTCACTACACGGCTGTCCACGTTAAAGAAAAGGATACTAACTGGCCTGGCGATGCAGGTCTCTGCTCTCAAATACTGAGGAGGCTGGGGCCAGAATATTGCAAGTTGAAGGGAGTCCTGGGCTACCAACGGAGCTCAAGACCAGCCAGCCACTAAGGGAGACTGTCACAAAAGAAAAAGTAAAATGGGTGAGGATGCAGCTCTGGTTGAGTGCCTGTCTGGCAAGTACGAGGCCCTGGGTTCGATTCCTAGAATGAACACACAGGTGCACCCGCACACACACACACATGAAGGGGGGAAACTGAAGCACTGAATGTGTCCATGTCAAGCTGGGTAAACAGCAGAGCTGGGGTTCAAAATGAGTTCCAAACCAAGAGAGTTTTATTCTCTCTTGCTCTGAACAGCTGAAAGTTTACTTTTGATTCTAGTAAGTGCTAACTGAAGACAGCATGAACTCCATCTGTCTTTGTGTTGGAGCCGGCTTCTTAACCACAGTCACCTGGAAGGACGAGTGCCAGCCTTCCTGCGGAACCTTTCCAAGAAAGAGCAGAGGGCAGCTGAGATCATGAGCCCTGGGGAAGGCCAACTGGCCTCACATGGGATTGCATTAAGGGCACTGGGATCCTTAGGCCAGTCTCTTGTCTTGGAAGACACTCGTAGAGGGAGTGAACTCTTTTGGAAATTAGCTCTCATTTTGTTTCCCATGCTGGCCTGGAATTCACTATGTTGCCCAGGCTTGACTGAATTCATAATTCTCTTGCCTCTACTTCCCATATGCTGAATTAAAGGCAAAAGCCTCATGAACATCTAGAGGTACCATCTAGCCAGAGGGAACGTTCCAGATTCCAGGTGTGCACCATAGTCAGGGGGCAAGAGAGGGTGCGCACTGACATTCTAAGCAGCTGATGGTTGGCTTTGGCTCCTCTGTTGCCCCATGGCAGGAGGCAGAGTCAGTAATCAGCCTCCTCGGGGAAAGCCTCCCCTCTGCAGAGCCTTCCTACCCCAGTCTGTTTTCCATGACCAGGAAGTGCAGGTGTATAAAGGCGTTTCCTTTTCATCTGGGGCCACTCTGAAGAGCTCTAGTGTTCCCCACAGTCGCAGCAGAAGCTGCTGCTTAGCAGCCCAGCAGCCCACATCTGCTCTGCCCACACCATTCCCTTCTACTGGGCTGATCCTGCACACACCTTGCCAAACATCCCCCTGCCCCAGACCCTGCTTCCCAAGGCACACAGCCGGACGCATAAGCCTGTTTCCCCCTGCAAGCACCAGTGTGCTTCTCAGGAGACACAGAAACGGTGCCTTTGAAAACATTTGGACATGTCGGCTCCGGTTGCCCAGTGTCCACTCTGATGAACACAGCAGCACTAACCCACCGCTTCAGAGGCTGAGGCCCACATGGTACACGTACATACATACAGTCAAACACTCATACACATCACTTAAAGCTAAGTTTCTGAGGCCAGCCTCAGGTAAGCTGTGGCTGCATAGAGACCATGTCTCCAAAACCAACATGAAACAAAAAGAGCTTTGAACCCAGATGTGTGCTCAGTCAGTTTATTGACTATTCCAGGCCTCATGGTTAAGGATAACAGTATCTGCTTGAGGGCTGCTTTGAAGATCAGCAAGGCTAATGCCTGAAGAACTTAGTGTGGTCCTGATGCATCCTTGCGGAGTGAATCCCATGCCTGTTCTCACTACACCTCCCAGGCTAATGTGATACTGTATTGAGTTTGGACTTTCTGTGTTAGCGTCAAGTTTACTTGTCCTAAATATGTTCTCTCCGTGAAATACCTATCTAGCAATGTGGTTGGAAAGTCTTTGAGCTCCTCAAGGGAAAATACGGATTTTAAGATTGTGTTGTCATTGTCACTCTATCAGAGCAATTATCAATAAAATCCTAGCCCTGTCTCCACTGTCCACGGCCTTCTTCAGCAACAGCCTGTGGTTGCTCTGTCCCTGTGGCAGCAAAATACAGCCTCACTTAGGTAACACAGTTCCTATTGTCCCTTGAATAATGAAAGCAGTGATCACTTCCTGGAACTTCAGTGTCTTTTTAAAAATGCTATTTTCAGCAGTTTAACAGATAGATCCGTGGATGATTCCAAAAGAAACAGTAATCAGAGTATAAAGGTCACTTTCCTGATGACAACAGTGTTCCCTTTTTTTTTTTTTTTTTTTGAAATTTGACAAAAGCAGTAATGAGGATAATCAAATTATTATCAGGATAAATTATTTGTCTATTTACTGTCTTCATATCGTATAACATTGGATGTTTTTAACTTTTGAAACTAAAAAAAAAAAAAAAATGTCCTGTGTTGCAAACTTGGTAACTTCAACTAAGTGTACCTGACTTCCTGTTCCCTTTGTGGCTGACATCTTTCCCCAGTGACGGTGAGCTTTGTTGTCATCTCACACAGGCAGGACCTGACGCTGTGCTGGGCAGGACCATCTGGGGAGTTCTGGGTTTGGGTGCCTTTGGGTTTCAGCTGAAAGAAGCGCCTGCTGGGAAGCACATTATCACCACCACCAGATCCCACAACAACAAGCTGGTCACAGACTGCATTACAGCCATGAACCCCGACAACGTGCTGCGAGTAGGGGGAGCAGGAAACAAGGTACAGAAAGCACGTGCCATTGGCTCTGAAGTCTACTGTCATTGAAGGAAATGCTGAGCTTATAAAATGTGAAATAAACTGAGCCTGTGGTACAGGCCTGTCATCGCAGCTCCCCAGGAAGCTGAAGCAGGAGGATTACAGGTTAAAGCCTGCCTGGGCAACTTAGTGAGGCCCTGTCCCACAAAAGTGCTGGGAACGGAGCTCAATGGCAGGGCATTTGCCTAGCATAATTGAGGCTCTGAGTTCCATCTCTAGTACACACGTGCATGTGTGTGCATACATACAGTGCAATAAAAGTGTGAAAGATAAGGTTAAGTATTACATAGTTTGGCACTGGTATCACATTTAAAATTACAGAAATGTAAAGGTACAAGAGGTTAAGGTATATGTCAGTTGTACAACACAAATTTAGCATGAATAAGACCCTGGATTGGAACCAAGCATGGCAAAAAGAAGAAGAAGGAAAAAGTTTAAGATTCAGCCTTTTTCATACAGGATACTAGCCCGTATTGCTTGCTAGTAGTTTAGCTCTCAAGAGCCTTCCTGGATTCTTTCTAGACCTTCCTTCTATAAACGCTGATGTGTGCCTGCCTGTGCCCTTTCTGCTACTCCCCCATTCCTTTAGCCAGGCCTCTAGCCTCTTCAGAACATCATGGAATGCAACACAGTTTGACCTACTCCCCAGCCTTGATCTCCTCAATGTCATTGCACCCTTGATATCATCCTGGTGACATCGCTCAGCAGCCTCAACACTCCTCACAACCAGCTGGGGCTCCTCATCCTTCCACTTGCACCCCACATGCTACCTGAGTGATGCCACCATTTTCATAACTGTTCCAGCAGATACCCAGTCACCTTCCTTCTGTATACCCCAACAACCTGGCTCTACCTGCTTACATAACATTATCCTTCCTGATATCTCTCCTTTCTCCTGTCATCATCCTTCAGAGTACTGCTGTAGCCTCCTCCAAATGCTCTTTCTAGTCAGTCCAGTCTGCACATATCCCAGGAAGATAGTTAAATGCAAAAGGCCTTCATTCCTGGCACCAGGGAGATGGAGACAGGAATAACAGGAGTTCTAGATTGTCGTTGGCTATAAATCAAGTTTGAGTACAGTCTGAGCTATGGGAGTTTCTGTCTCAAAGAAACCAAGTAATACCATTAATAATAATGGTTCGTAATTGAGTAGTGGAAAGAGCAGTAGATAAGAGTTCTGAAGTCCCTGGAAGCTCTTGCTGGCCTGGTCAGCGCCACACACCCACTAGGCTGTTGTGGTGCTGTTGAATATTTCTCTATTACTTAGTGATAGTCATTTTTTTCGAAATTTAAAAACAGTACTTGTCCAGTAGTGACTATGTATTTCCTTTACAGTCAGAAAAACCATGTGAATAAGAAAACTTAATCCAACTTGAACTGTGGATGGCAGCTTAATTGATCCTGTTTTTCCCCTTTAGATTACTATATTATTGTATATTATTATATACTATATTATGTATATTATTATGCACCAGTTTTATTTCCTTACAATACTGATATTACTTCACCTGTCGCACACTTAAGTCTGACAGGAAGTGTTGAAATGCCTTTAGTAAGCACAAGCAGTTTTTCTTGCTGGCAGCTCAGTCATTACATGGTAGGGGTAATTGTTACTTTTAACCTTACAGATTATCCAGCTGATTGAAGGCAAAGCCTCTGCTTATGTATTTGCTAGTCCTGGATGTAAGAAATGGGATACTTGTGCCCCGGAAGTGATCTTACATGCTGTGGGAGGTTAGTCCATTTTATCTTGGAGAATTATGGCTTTTATATTGTACTCAGGCATTATATTTCAGCAATATTCTCTCCTTTTGTGATTTTATTTGTATGTGGGTTTTGTCTTGCATGTATGTCTCTATACCACATGCATGGCTGGTGCTCTTGGAGGCTAGAAAAGGGTTTTGAATCATCTAGAACTAGAGTTACAGACAGCCTCCTTGTGGTTACTAGCAATCAAACTGATATCCTCTGGGAGATTAGCCCATGAATGCTTTTAATTGCTGAACCATCTATTCAGCCTTCAAGTAAAATTCTTTACCTAGATTCCTACAGTGCAAACATTGGAGGAAAGCCTAGAAATGATTCCATCCAAGCTCATCATTCTTACATCAGCAAGGAAATTTTCCAAAGAATTTAACTTTCAGTTTTTAGCCTTTGGGAAGAGTGGATTTTCATCTTCATACAGTTAATTTAACCCTTATTTTGTTGTTGCTCCATTTGTTTATTTCATTAGGACAAGGTCTCACTGTATCTCTGGCTGGCCTGGAGTTCCATTTGTAACCCATGCTCAGAAATTCAGGGAACTTTCTACTTTTCCAGAGAACATTAATTTAATTCCTAGCACCTACATCTATCTGATGGTTCATGTTACCTGTAATTCTAGCTTCGAGATGCCTTCATTTGACTTTTGCTGTTGTATTTGTGTGTGACCCTTTCTTTAAAAATTAGACAAATGATGGGGATGGAGGTATAGCTTGGAGGTAGAACACTGGGTAGCATGTATGAGGCCCCAGTTCTCTGTCAGCTTGACACAAGCTGGAGTCATCTGAAAGGAGGGAACCTCAGTTTAGAAAATGCCTCCATAAAATTGGGTTATAGGCAAGCCTGTGGGGCATTTTTTACATTAGCGATTGATGGGGAAGGATCCATTGAGGGCCATGCCATCCCTGGGCTAGTGGTCCTGGGTTCTCTAGAAAAGCAGGCTGAGCAAGCCAAGAGGACCAAGCCAGTAAGCAGCACTTCTCCATGGCTCCTGCCTCCAGGTTCCTGCCTGGTTTGAGTTTCCCTTGGCTTCCCTCAGTGGACTGTAATCTGGGATAAGTAAGTCAGATAAACCCTTTCCTTCCCAAGTTGCTTTTGGTCTTGGTGTTTCATCATAGCAGTAGTAACCCTGACTAAGACAGACAGATGGGCAGACAGACAGACAAAATATTTTGGGAAGTGCGCTTTATAATAAGAGAAATTTTACCAAGATATTCAACTGCATATCCGGAGAGATGGCTCAGAAGTTAAGAGCACTGGCTGTTCTTTTAAAGGTATTGTGTTCAATTCCCAGCAATCACATAGTGACTCATACCTGTCTGTAATAAGATATAGTGCCCTCTTCTGGTGCGCAGGTACAAATGCAAGCAGGATACTGTATAAATAATAAATAATAAAGAGCACTGGCTGTTCTTGCAGAAGACTCAGGTTCAGATCCCAGTGTCCACATAAGTGGCTGCCAACCATCTGTAATTCCAATTCCAGTGGATCTGGTGCCCTCATCCGACCTCCAAGGACACTAGGCACTCATGTGGTACATAGTATACACATGCAGCTAAAATACTATACACATAAAATAAATCCTTTTTTTTCTAATGATGTTTTTTAAAAAAGAAGATGTACAACTTGAGAGCATAGGGCCATTGCTCAGTGGCAGGGCTCATATGGCATATGGGAGGCACTTGGTTCAGTCGCAAGTTCCAAAAACAGGAGGGAAGCAACAGGCTATTGGGCCAGAACTCCTGAGGTACAGGCAAGGTCACTACAAATTCTGGGCTAGCCAGGGCTGTAGAGTAAGGTTTTTCTTTTTTAAGTCAAACCTGAACGACTTAGACTTTTTCTCAAAAAATAAGAGAAGAATTATGACATATAACTGAGGAATTCTGAGTACTGTACAAGTTCCAGAGTCTGTCAAAAGTGTCCTCGTTACCTGAAAGAGTGTTTCAGTCCTTACGGAGGAGGTTCTCAAAGTAACATCTTAGGGCTGATTAACTAAGTGAGTAATTAGAGTGTCAGCTGCATTCATCGTTAACCAAAATAAATAAATAAATAAATAAAATAAAAAGAGGGCTGGGGACGGAGCTCCATGGTCAAGTGCTTGCATGCTGTACATGAAAGCAGTGGTTTAATCTCCAGCAGACATTCTGCAGTCACTTAGGATTAACTGGAGTGGTTTAGACATAGTTCAGTAGTAAGGCATATGCTTAGCGTGAACCTGGGTACTCAGTACTCGGTGAGCTCGGTACTCCCCAGTCTTGTCCCCCAAAGCGAAACCCTTGAGATGTCCTGATCCAGCTACCCATTAACTTCATGTGATGTTTTCTGCAGGGAAGTTGACAGACATCCATGGGAATGCCCTGCAGTACAACAAGGAGGTGAAGCACATGAACTCTGCAGGAGTCCTGGCTGCGCTGCGAAATTATGAGTACTATGCCAGCCGAGTCCCAGAGTCCGTCAAGAGTGCGCTCATCCCGTGAAGGAGACCTTCGCGCGCTCACCGAGGGCTGAAACTAACTGATGAGAGCGCCAGCTGCGTTCATCATTGACCAGTGGATTATATCAGGGTTCAGGGATAGAAAGTGGGATTAAGGAATTTCCCTTTAGGTAGTCTGATAATCTCATGACTTAGGCATATAATACACTTTAGTTGTTGTTTCTTCTCCCTGAAAAACATTTGCCAGGTGTGGGTATGCTTGCAGTAGCCATAGCTCTTCCAGTGGTTGAGCTAGGAGGATTGCTGAAAACCAAGGCCTCAAGACCAGCCTCCACTACACAGCAAGACACGGCCTAAAATGAAGAAAAACAAAAAGGGAATTTACATGGATTAATTAGCTAACCAGATCAAATTGTGTTGATATTTGGATAATTTTTTAAATTTTGATGTCTTAAGTGGTCTTGCTGGCTTTTGGTTAGTTGGTTGGTTGGTTTTTTGTTTTGTTTTGTTTTGTTTTGTTAGTGTTGCCTGGGTTTTGTTGGGTTTTGTTTGGTTGTTTGGTTGGTTGGTTGGTTGGTTGGTTGGTTTTTCAAGAGACGGTTTCTTCTGTTTAGCTCTGGCCATCCTAGAACTCAGTCTGAGGCCAGGCTGGCCTTGAACTCAGAGAGCCCCCTGCCTCTGCCTCCCAAGTGGTAGAATTGAAGGTGTGCAACACCACTCTTGGCTGTTTTTTAAGAGGAGAAAGGAAAAGGGTTAGTTCTAAACTGCTGTCTAGGTCATTTGTAAAATCAACATTCCTGCTTATAAACAAGATTTCTTCAGGGCACAGAATCTTAACTTGTTCCAGAATTTCAGTTTTGTTTTTCACAGTAATGTTTAAAATTTCTGACTCCAACTAAGAATGCATATAATGATATTATTTATGTTGATAGGTTTATGGGGAAAGTTTCTTTAAAATATTTAGTTATATATCTTCATATTATATATCAGATTTTTTCAGAAGTATTTGAAAATTATGAATACTGTGGGGATTAATTTATTCTCATCATCATTAAAGTCATAATTTGAATGTTGGGTAATTTTCTTGTTCCTTCCACTTAGAGAATGTAGCACTCATTAGCTTGATGGTGACCTTGAGTAGACTGAGAAGCCTACCTGCATCACGAAACAGGGTCCCAGAAAGGATGAACTAAGCTGGAAGATCAGCCATAAGTGTGGTGCCCAGAAGGAATGAAAGAGGAAGGAGAAAGCCAAGGGTCACAGTTGTTTTCCCTGCCTGGCTGCCATGAGGTGGGCTGCTCTTTCCACCTGCCCTCCTTGCAGCCTCTCCCCTGCCCCCAGACCGCCTTGAAATCTTCCCCTCAGGCACTTGTCAACAGCAATGCCAAAGCCTTCTTTAAATGTAATGTCTGTGTTAATTCATTCAGGCAAAGGTTGTATTTTGATCATAATCACCACTCCCTCCCACAAACACACACTCTTCCTATATCTCCTCCCAGATCCATCCCCACCTCTCACCATTTCCCACCCTCTTGTCCTTTAACAACTACCATGCCCACTTTATGCTGCCCTGGTTCTCTCTGGTATGCGGTCATCCACTGGAGTGTGGTCAGCCTACCAGAGGCTACACCCCTAAAGCGCTTGCATCCCCAGAAGCCTTCCACTGTCAGTGCTTCTGATCCCCTCCCCTACCATGCCAGAATGTGGACTGGCTTGAACTTGGGGTCTCAGGCAGCCGCAAACTGCTGTGAGCTCTTGAGAGCAGGGCTCCTGTTTGGTCCTGACACTCCCTAACTCTGGCCCTTATACATAGCATCCTACTCTGACATTGCATATACATACATTTTTCATGTTTTTTGTTTGTTTGTTTTTTTCCATTCTGGATATTGAACCCAGGGCCTTGTATATTCTAGTTTGATGCTCTTCCAACCAAGCTATATCCCCACTCCTGGCTTTTTTTTTTTTTTTTTTTTTTTACTGTTTTGGTCTCTACCCATTCCTTCAATAAAATTTCTGGTTTTGAGTTAAACAAGTAGAATGCACACTCAGTATGTTTAAGGCTCTGGGTTTTATCACTAGAGCAGCAGTTCCCAAAACAACTGCATAACAGAATTGCCTGAGAAATTTTTTCATCACACTAATTGAGGCTGAGCATGTTGATACACCTATGATTGCAGCAATGTAGGAAGCCAATACAGGAAGATGAATCCAAAACCAGTGTAAGCAATGCAGAAAGGCATTGTTCTTTCAAAATAAATAAATAGTGGGGGCTGGAAAGATGGGTCACTGCTTTAATAGCCTCTATTGCTCTTTTGGAGGACCTGGATTTGGTTCCCAGCACACAGTAGGCATCCTGCTATGTCATGTGACACCAGTCCCAGGGGGTTTGACGCGCTCCCCTTCTGGCACCTGCACGCATGGTGTGCACACACTCATGCAAAAACTAACAGTAAACATACTTTATGCTCTTCTTGGGCCTTTCATAGTCACCTTGTTGTAGGACTCCCTGGAATTATACCCAGGGCTTTGTACAGGACTGTCAGAATCTAATAGCAGGAAGGCGTGTCTGTGGCTTTGATAGATTTGACTGCTCCCTCTTGTAACCCCTGTAACTCTCGTCCTGACGTCCTTTCTCCCCCTTCTACCTACTTCCACTCAGTCATCTTACTTTCTACTTACCCTTCTTCCCTCATAAGCCGCTGCTGGCTGAGAGCCCAGTCTCTCAGGAGACTATCCGATCCCTCCAGCCCATCTCAGTGCTTATGCTTGATTCAGGATGCTGAAGACTGTTTGAGACCAACTCTGGCAAAAGTGAAACCCTGTCTCAAACTAACAACAGCAAACACAAAATGTCTATTTGTATCAGAATTCTCCAACTCTGAGCCTAGTCTGGTGGTACACACCTGTAATCCCGGCACACCAGAGTCGGAGGCAGGAGGATCCTGACCTTGAAACACTGTCTGCTCCTCCCGAGGTCCTGAGTTCAATTCTTGGCAATCACATGGTGGCTCACACCCATCTATACTGGGATCTGATGCCCTCTTCTGGCATGTAGGTGAGCATGCAGATAAAGCACTCATACATAAAAAAAAAAATAAGCCCCTTAAAAAAAATTGTCTCAAGCATACAACAAAACGTTCACAGACTATTCCTCCACACCTAAGGCCTATTTTGATGCCTTGAAGCTTGCCCCGAGTTATTTCTAAACAGTTCCTCGGTCTTGCTCACACCCTTATTTACAGAGCCACATGTTGATCCTGATAGTTGGCAATGTTTGAAAATCACTGCTTCAACCTGTTTTCTTGTTTTAATTCATTTTCTTGCTTGCTGGAATGGAACTCAATGAACAGTGAAATAAACTTACCTTTTAGAAATCCTGGGGCTGTGGAGCTGGCTCCATGGTGCTCTTAATGAGAACTAGAGTTCACCTCTCAGCATGTATCAGGTACCACCACCTATAACCGCCTCTCCAGAAGATCAGATGCCCTCTTACACCTCCACTGTTATCTGTGTTTTTGTGTGTACATGCACACTCACACAAATAAAAGTAAGGTTTTTTATTTTAAATTGTGTGTGTGTGTGTGTGTGTGTGTGTGTGTGTGTGTGTGTGTGTCTGTACGTGTGAGTGCAGTGCCCTTGGAGGTGTGAAGAGAGTTGGAGCCCTTGGTGCTGGGTTACAGGTGTTTGCGAGCTGCCTGAAGTAATCTCTGTGGAGCAAGTGCTCTTTTTAAAATTTTATGTGTTAGTGTTTTGTGTTTATGTGTGGCTCCCCGAGTCTGCTTTTTCTCTCAGGTATCCAGGCAGATTGTGAACTGTGAGCTGGACTGGAGGGAATGAAGCTTAGCCGGAGCAGATGGGTTACACCTCTGGGCTGGTGGTCCTGAGTACTATAAGGAAACTGGCTGAGGAAGCCCTGAGGAGCAAGCCAGAAGCAGCACACCTCCACGACTTCTGTACTGGATTCCTGCCTGCAGGTTCCTGCTTTGAGTTCCTGCCATACCTTTTCTTCAGTGATGGACTGTTACCAGGACGTGGAAGATAAAATAAACCTCCTCTCACCCACCCAAGTTGCATTTGGTCATGATGTTTTATCACAGCAATATAATTTCCAACTAACACACCCTGAATTTCAGTTATAGATGTTTGTGAGCCACCATGTAGTTTCTGGGAATCAAATCAGAATCCTCTGTTGAAAGCAGCCACTGTTTTTAACTGCTGAGCTACTACTCCCCAGCCCCACCCCTAAGTAAAAATGTAAAAGTCAGACTGTAGCTCAGTGAACGTTTCCCTAGCATGCATCAGGCCTGGGGATCTAGTATGGGGAAGGGGGGACCATCTCATTTTTGTGACAACCCATTTTTTGCAGGCTCTGATATGAAAACCAGACTTGTCCCAGAGAGATACTTGGGGTCTCCATTTTTCTTGCCTCTCCATTTACTTAGACACTTTTACTCTGCCATTGTTTCTTTAAGTCACAACAATAGCTGCTTCCTGAGTGCTTTCTGTCTGGCTGTAAGTCAGCTGTAGCCCATCCATCACAGCACCTCCAAAGACTTCTTTAAAAATCAAGTCTGGAGGCTGGAGTGGTGCTTAGTGGTGAAGAGCCCGGTCTCTTCTTCCAGATGACCAGGGTTTGATTTTCAGCACTACATGGCAGTTTACAACTGCCTGTAACTCCAGTTCCAAGGTATCTATGCCCTCTTCTGGCTTATGCAGGCACACAGGCACACATGTAGTGCTCAGACATATGTGCAGAAAAAACATTCAAACACACACACAAAAAAAATTTTTTTTTAAATCAAGCCTTCTGTATTCAGAGTCTGCTTATTTTGCCTTTGCCTTCAGAATAAACTTGAGGTTCCTCATAATGGAATGTGAAGCTCTTATTGTCATGGCATCTTTCTTGTCCACCATCCCTTGATTATATACTACATCCATGCTCAACATGTGGTGTCCCCAAGAAAACTGTGTTCTTGAACCTAACAAATGCTAAAGCAGCATTCACTGTAGGTTAACCACTTCATATAGATACCATACATTCAACAGTAGGCGTAGCACCGAATGGATGTCTGTCCCTTTGTAAGCTATTTCAACTTGCGTTAAGCTCTGTGGAAGGAATTGATTAAGAAGGTGCTAGAAAGAGATCTAAGTGAGAAGGCTAGAAACGAATTTCCTCTAGAAAGTGTAGCTTCCCTAAGGGAGTGATGTCTGAAGTTAAGATATCTTAAGACAAGGAGTTCAGCCATGGTAGGAGCGATGGTTTCATGTGGGAATAGTAGGCATAGCTCCAAGAGAAATAAAACAGAAAGCAAGCTACTATGGCTATAGTAAAATGAAGATGAGAAAATATTATAAAAGGAGGTTGGGTGAACTAAGTACTTCTTTGTGGTTCTAAAAATATAATGAAGCTGAGTGTGGTCTGTAATCACAACACTTGGAGGCTGAGTCAGCAGCACTCAAGTTCAAGGTGAGCCTAGGCTAATTGAGGCAAGCTGTTGAAGGTGTTTTCTGTAACCTGTGTTTTTCACCCATGCCCTTGTTCCCAGAAATAACGACTCTGAGGCTTAAATATATTTATAAAAGCCTAGGACATTATAGCTAGTCATGTTCCCTGACTTTCTCATAATTAATTTCCTATGTATTTATTCTATTCTAAGTTCTGCCACATGGTTGGTTACCTCTGCTCATGTTTCATGTCCTCCTCAGTGTCCTGGGGCAAATACCCAGTGTGCTCCACTCTATCACAGCATTCACTCTCTATACTGGAACTCCTCCCTCCTGTTTCCTGCCTCAGCTATATGCCAATTAGGCATTTATTCACAGGTGAAGAATCCATACAGTATACAAGAGATTATACCTATAAAACCCCTCCAAATAAGAGTTGTATATGTTACACATGCCTGATATTTGAGCACTTTGCAGAATGAGAACATGGACAATGAGGAAATAAGTGATGAATTAACGTCATAGTATTTCAACTGTCTTTCCATAAGTATTAAATCAAGGAGTACTTCAGAGGAGCAGACAGATCCAAACTGACCAGTTTGGGAAACTTGGCAGTTAGCTAATTCTGATCTCTTAGGTCAGATAAACTGATTCCTGACATGGAACTTTAGCAGAAGTGACTCTTTTTGTGACTTTCAACCAGATCTACTGGGGTCTAGGGCCAGAACTTGGTCCAAAATAATGGAGTCCTGTAATCTTATTAAGTCCCTACTTTGGGCCAAATTTCCCCAAGTTTCTAAAGGGTTAAAAGGAACCTTGAGATTTTATAGCTCAGGGAAACAAAGGAGGGGATAGGATGTGAATAGCTGATGCAGCAGGCAATTTAATCATCCCAGTGCTAGGATCGATCATGATCTCGTCTGCTTTTGTAAGAAATTCCCGTCATTGCTGTCATTAGGGGACACAATCTCGTTGATATGTGATGTCTGCTTTTGCTCCAGGGAATACTCTCAACGGGAATGGGAATAGTTTTGGTCCCTTACAAGAATGTTTATAGATTGGTCTTATGATTCCTGGAATCCAAGATATAACTGGGGGAAGAGGAGAAAGTCAAAGGCAGGGACAGAACCAGAGAGGAACAAAATGGTACTTATCAGGGGCTGTTGCCTTCCTTCATTCCACTGTAGTGGAATTCACCGACTCTGCAGAATGGCTGTGAGTAAATGTAGCTATCTTTGATAGTTGGTTCAGAGCCAGGGACCCAAAGACATAACTACCTAAATAGTGACATGAAAACATTGACATATTGCTGAGGTTACTGAAAAGTAAGGGTTGATATATACTGAAATCAGCCCTGCCCCTTGAACTTGAACCTTTGTAAAGTGCCTTGTGCAAACATACCCATCACAGAGAATTTAGATTAGAAAACCCTCTCAAAGATGCTTACTTAGGACACCATGAGGCAAGACAAATTAGGACAACACTGTGCTTTTGGTTTTGTATCTGAGTCATCTAGCCAAGGCTTTGCAAGTGTTCTATTCTTGAGATACTCTCAGCCCAGAAGTATTTCTTGAAGTCCTTTTGTAAGTCTTTTCTTTTAACCATTACTGTAATCATTTGATGGTTTGTTCATTTGAGGGAAAATTTATCTATCTATCTATCTATCTATCTATCTATCTATCTATCTATCTCTATCATCAGGATTGATCTGAAATGTTCTATATAGGACAATCTGGCTTGGAACCTGAGATCTCCTATCTTAGTCAACACATCTGGCTTAACCAGTCTTTTCTATCATGCAAATAACTCTACTTTAAAGAGCATTTCTTTTTTTTAAAGATAGCTTTTCCTGAGTCGCTCAAGATGGCCTTGAACCTAACTCCCAGCAATCCTTTTGCCTCACATACCCAAGTGCTAGAATTATAGGTTACCACTCCTGGTTACAAGCAACTCTTCAGTGTTTGTCTGTTAGTTCCTTTGCTCGTTTTCATGTATGCTAAGTGTTCTACCACTGGAACCAAATCACTTTTTACAATCTTTAATTTTTTTTTTTCTTAAGTTCTTTGAGACAAGGCCTCCAACTCAACAGGTGGCTGAAGGTAACCTCGATCCTGTTGTCACCAGGTGACATAGCCTGTAACTGCTGTCGGCAGTCTGAAGACCCACAGAGGAAGCCTTGGCTACCTCCTAAAAAGAATTTATGGAGTTGTGTAACCTTGGCTGTCCTGGACTCACACTTGTAGACCCAGCTGGCCTCAAACTTACTAGATCCGCCTGCCCTTGCCCCCCTGAATGCTGAGATTACAGGTGTGGGCCACCACTGTCTATTTTTTAATGTACATTTAAGCTTGGGAGTTAAGAGAAAGGTGCTCCAAGAAAGGAAGCACAATGCAGTCACACTTCATGGTCTTAGCAATAACACTCTTACTTTTTTAAAAGGGTTACTAAGGAATTTGATCACTGGGTGTTCCTAAATTGTACTTTTTTTCACTGTAAACAAGTGAACCGTACTATGAGATTTGCATCAGACCATACGTCAGCTCATATACGCTCAGGACTCGAGCCTGAATTCTTAGTGTGACAGTCTTATTTTCATTACAGATGTTAACTGCTGGAATTCTTGATTCTCGAGGGCGAGCGGTTCCTTTTTCTCCCTTGTCCCCATAATTTTCTGTATTTCTATCCTGACCTGTAGGTGCTGGGGTTGGACATGCACAACATCAGATAACCCCTGAAAATATTTTATTTGACAGAAAAAAATGGAAGAAAGGGACGGACGTCTGCCTATCCCCAGCGTTAAGTCGTCGACTTTGTGCACAAGTGTGACACTGCCCCAGGACAGACTAGTCTTCTTTGCCGACTTCTGTCACTTGACGATGTGTCGTAAATTCTGTTCCTTTTCAGCAGCGGCACGGCATCTCACATGGGTCCTGACTTGCTGCCAGGGAGCGTTTGGAAGTCCTCTGGAGCCTGCGGTTAAAGGCGGAACCGGCGCACCATGATGACGACTAGTAGCGCTCGCCATGACGACAAAGTTCGTGGGCTTGGGACCGAAAGAAGGCTCGAGCGTCGTGGGGCGCGCTGTGATGACGCACAAAGCAGCGTGCCTTGACCCCTGCAGTCGTGGCGAGCGGGGCGGGGCAATGGCTGCCGTGGCGGACTCATTCTTATGACGCGCCGCGGCGTGCGCGATGACACCAGCGGTCACTGCCTGTGGGGCGGAGCGAAGGCTGCGGTGGCCTCGGTCGCGCGCACACGTTGCATCTCCTTGCTTCCAGCTGGACTACGAGATTCGTGCGCCGGGAAGGCAGCCTGACGGGTAGCCCGCAGCCCCTGGGAGATGGCGGCGCTGTGCCTCACGGTGAACGCCGTAGACCCTCCGCTGGGTAAGGGCCGCGCCGCCGACCTGCGCGGGTTGCATCATCCGAGGGTGCGGGGCAGGTGCCGCGGCGGTCACGCCGAGGGAGACTCAGGGGCCGGCCTGCCCTGCGGGGAGCTTGGCCCCGCGTGGCCGTCCCGGGCGTGGAGGGACAGGACGCGAGCCCTGGCGGGGAGACTCGAGGCTGCTCTCCGACACGACTCCGCCAGGGTCCCGAGCGGCTTTTGAAGTGGAACTAAAACCCCAAGTGCCTGCCTGTCCCGTCTTTTTAGCGTCGGGAACCTCCCGTCCCTTCCCCACCTCTCAGAGATCCGAATTCACTTGCCCCACTTGCCCATGCGTTGTCGAGTAGACTTTCCTGCAGGCACTTGGAACTAGCTGAGGCTGCCGTCTGCGTGCTCAGGGTTGAAGGCAGCAATTACGGAAAGCAGGAGGAACGCCGCGGGCGGATGCCACCGCGTGCTTGACTACACACCCTGTGGACTGAGTAAATGTCATCTTACGCTCCATTCGGAATTGATCTTTCAAAGTGGCCAACTCTGCCTTTTCCTTACTTTGGGAAATTACACAAAATCATTTAATCTTGATGTGCGCGTGTAGACTCGGAAGAAGTACGTTAAAAAAAAGCCCAGCACTTTAAATACATTTGGCCATATGGGGCTGATGAAATTTTTTACAGTCTCGACTTTGACAGCATTCTGAACCTATGAAAAGACATTTATTTATGTAGTAATGTTCTGGGATAGAACATTACTACATAAATAGGGTACTTTGGATTTTAGGCAAGCACTCTACAGCCGAGCTGCCTCCCCCAATCCTAAAAATAGAATGTAGTAGTCATTTAAAATGTTTAAAATGATAGTGTCTTGGCATATTAGTTCCAGTCCCTGTATACTAACCTCACAACAAATCCATAAGTTCTAAAAGAAGTGACTTTGATCGTTGGTTTGAAATGGCACTAGAGGAGGTTGGTTAATCCTGGAGGCCTGAGTTCAGTTCTGGCTGCCGACTGCAGTGAAGCACGACCGGTTCCTTGATTTGTTTTAACCTTTAAGGAAGGAGGAATCTGTCGAGTGCTGGGTGCCAGCATTAAGTGAGATTTCAGGAAAAGTTCTTTCACATTGTAATGTTCAGTACATAGCTAAACTGTAGTGTCTCTGTGTGTGTTCTGTAAACTGCCTTGAAAGTCCCTGCAGGGAACCACTAGGCCTGTGTCCTTAGAACTCAGAACCACATTCTGCTGGTATTCTGGAAGAGAGTCCTAAATTTTATGTAGCCAGTTAGAGAATATATATTGTTCTGCGCACCTTTTCTCATTTGAATTTTTTTTGTTTTGTTTTTTCAACATAAGGTTTCTCTGTGTAGCCTTGGCTGTCCTGGACTCGCTTTGTAGACTAGGCCTGCCTCTGCCTCCCAAGTACTGGCATTACAGGCGTGCACCACCTCACCCGGCTTCACTTTACATTTTTATGACTTATTCAAATCAGATATATATTCTTTTTAAGCAATAAAATTGGGTTAAATATTTAGAAAAAAAAATTACGTTGTGAGAATTTTATATCTTTAACCTGTCATTTTGTGTGAGTGTTAAAATACTTTCGAACTTAAAGATGCACACATAGAACTTCCCCCCATCCTGCTTAAGAGCGTATAGCATATGTGATCCTTCTGCACCCAGAGCACTTTGTATACATCTTCTACAAGCAAGGAATCCCTACCTGACTTCATACAGGAACCATACATTGATAGAATTCTGCTGCCCAATGCACTGACTTCATTATTGTTTTGAAGCTAATTGTTGCAATGGTACCCAACAGCTAGGAAGGGTCATGCTTTCTTTGCCTCTCGATGTCCTGTTTGCCTGGTTTCTTTCAATGTGTAATAATTTACTAGCTTTCCCTTGTTTTAATAGCTTTGACTTCTGAAGAGGACAAACCTCTTAGTTAATTGGGTTGTCAGATGTTTCCTGTGGTTGGATTCAGGCTGCCCATCCTAGGCAGGGATGCTGTAACTATTCCTGTTCTACATTGCAGCCCATCATTGGTGTGTGAATTTAATCTTCCCATTCTAGTGTTGATCACTGAGGGTGCTGTCTACCCAGCCCATGTCTGCCCCACCCCCTCCTGGTAGAGTCTTCCCTTTCATTTTAAGGGAGAGAACTCAGAGCCATGCAGACATTTCTTTTTTTTCATGCACACCTCATTGGTTTTGGCTTCCATTGGTGCATCCTGCCTAACTTGGTTATTAAAGTGTGTGACCTTCCAATTCGACATTTCCTTTTACATGTATCAGCATTTCTCTCATGTTAATTTCATAGTAAAATATATGTGAAATATTTCATTTTCTGTTTAAAATTAATTTTGAGCATTAGTTGACTTGGAACTTGCATTTATCTAAGTTCAGAAATTAATTTTATGTTTTAATATGCAATAGTATGTATGTACAAACATGTGACATATATAACATATATAAGTATGTAATAAATTTATAAAAATGACACCAAATATTTCAATTACAGAAAATTCTCTCTTTGTCCCTGCTCTCTAGTAGCCAGTGATTTTTGTCATTTTGTTTTTGCTTTAAGGATTTCATATATATTGACTCATGGTATGTCTGTTTTTATGTACAGGATGACGCTTTTGTGGTTCATCTTTATGTCTATAACAATAGTGGTTTTTTTTGTTGTTGTTTTGTTTTGTTTTTGGTTTTTTTTTTTTTTATGCTAGTCAGGACTCCATTATGGGTATACTAAAATATATCACATTTACTTGGATTACTCTGATTTGTCCCTCCAAATTTTTATCTTGTCTTTTAAAAATATATTACCTTTATGAAATCCCTTGTTGCCTTGCCTTGTGTAGCTCTAAGATGGTAATTTGTAATGGACAGAAGTTTACTGGCTCACAGCTCTGGAGGCTAGAAACAAACAGGCCAGTTGTAGTGGTGATCTTGCTGAAACGGGGAGACAGCACAACCCTCCTTTCTCTGTATCATTCCTTTCCTGAAGGCTCAGCTCCCCTTCCCCCTTTGCTTTGAGCATGCTAGGCAAGCCTTGTTCTTTAGGCTTTAGAAATGATCTTGTATATCGCAGGCTGGCCTTGGACTCCTGATGCTCTTGCCCCAGTCTCCAGGGTGCTGTGAATACAAGCATCACGCCTGACTCTATAGGACCCATTTCTTAATACTGTGACCAATGCAACTAAATTTCAACATACATTTTAACAGGGGACAGGCCTGCAAACCATAGTCAGCATAACTTACAGAGCGACACAAATACCCGGACCAGCACACTTACTTTCTTTTATAATATTGTGCTTTCCTTGATAGGGCCCTGTTTTCAGTGAAACATAGTATTTACATAGAAACAGTGTATAGTAGTTGTGTGTCTTAGCCAAGTTAAGGGTCAGGACTGGTGGTGAATTTACTCACTGTGTTAGGTGCTGAAAGACAGCATTACAAGGTGCTTTAGAATTTGAGATCCGAACCATTCAGACTGCAGTCAAACACTGACTGCCCTGTGTAATCTCTGTAAGCCTCAGCTTCCTTTCTGTAAGGAGGTTGCTAAAGAGATTAAAAGTTGTGTGACTGTCAAGCATTCATTTTAATGGGTAACACGTAATATTCAAATATAGAAGGCAGTATTATAACTTCTTCCCTTCTTCTAGGGGAGGAAAGGAATGATTTAGTGTCACTAGCTGGAAGCTGAACACACCTACAAGCAATAGATTCTGATTTGTTACTACTCTAAGACCTGAGATTAGACTCTATGCTGGGGTGGGGAAGGGTGGAGTCACACCTTACAGGATTTAATATTGGGGTGATGATTTCTCCTTATTGCTATGTGACTCTGGTTATAAGCACTACCTTGTTTCTGAAGAGAAAACTCTTATGCTGTCATTTTTAGAAGCTCTGCTGGCAGTGGAACATGTGAAAGGTGATGTCAGCATTTCTGTGGAAGAAGGGAAAGAGAATCTCCTTCGAGTTTCTGAGTAAGTGCTTATTTATATATATCTTTTCAGTTCTGAGCAGCATTTAAAAATACAGAGCACTGAAGTTTTATTGTACTTGCTAATTAGGTGGATTGTTTTTAGAAAGATGTTTCATCGTGCGTGCGTGCGTCCGTGTGTGTGTGTGTGTGTGTGTGTGTGTGTGTGTGTGTGTGTGTGCGCGTGCGCGTGCGCGTGTGCTCACGGGTAGAGGCTAGGGATCCTCCTACCTCAGTATCCTGAATGATACAATTACAGGTCCACGCTGATCACTGCTCTTAAAGGTAGAGAAGAAAATTGGGGCTAGGATATAGCTAGGTGGTAAGAGTGTATTCATATTTTACTTGAGGCCCTTAGTTCTCTCCCCAGCACCACAAAATGAATGAATAAAAGGAAGGAAGGAAGGAAAGCTTTTTTCAAATATCAGGTTAGACCCTGGGGCCCTCACAAGCCCTTTCGATTCTGGATGGGAGACTAAAGGTCTCGCGGTTGGTCATGTCAGATCAGCAGCAATATTCTGTCAGCTGTTCATTTGGGGGATGTGTTGTCAGAATCACAGTTCTTCCTTGGGTTGATGAGGTGGACAGGGTTGATCTTGAACTCTCAGCAGTCTTGCTACCACAGCCTGCCAGGTGCTGAGGTGATGAGCTTGAGCCTCCACATAGTGCTTTACTAAAATACGAAACAGGGGTGGCCTACAGGGTAAGCTCTGTGGGTAGCTGTGTTTTTAAATGATTCCTAAGCCTACCTTCAGCCAAGTTTTCTCTGATGTTCAAAAGTTTAACTTGTTACTGTTCACTTTTGTTCACTAAAGATTGTTTCAACAGACCTTGTAAAGTTTTTTATTTCAGCATTCTGAAACTATCTTGTTATTACTTTCTCTTTCATTTTTTTTTAATGGTTTTGTGTCCTTTTTTAAAAAAATTTATTTATCATGTATACGATGTTCTGTCTGCACGTATACCTGCACGCCAGAAGAGGGCACCAGATCTCATTTTAGATGGTTGTGAGCCACCATGTGATTGCTGGGAATTGAACTCAGGACCTCTGGAAGAGCAGTCAGTGCTCTCAACCTCTGAGCCATCTATCCAACCCTGGTCTTGTACTTATAAAGAATTATTTTTGCCAAACAGCACTGGTAAGACTCACTCACTTACTTTTTGTTTTATGCTAGTGAGTTCCTTCTTTCTTTTCTTTTTTTTTTTTTTTTTTAACGTGTTGGGTTTGGCTGTGCTGGCCAGGCTGGCCTTTAACTCCTGAATTAAGCAATCTTCCAGCCTCTGGTTTCTGAGTAGCTCGTCTGCAGGGGCTTGCCAGTGTCTGGCTTTGTTAGCATTTTTGTGGTTTGATGTGAAACCCTTGAAAGTTGAAAAAACCAGGGTCCTTATAGCAGTGTATCTTTGGCTTCTTTGCATTTGTTTATTCTCTATTCTTCTAAATCTCAGTTATATTTTTACCCCTAACTTCTTAGTTTTCATTTATTTATTTATTTATACCCCAGTTACATTCTCATTGCCACTGATAAAATGTAGAAAGTGTAAGTGAGGAGGGTAAATATGGTGGTGCAGGTTTACAGGCACAATACTCTCTAGCTTGAGGCAGGAGGATCTTGAGTTCAAGGATATGTGAGGCCCTATCTCAAAAAAACAGAACAGCCTGTGAGGTAGCTCAGTGGCTGAGAGTCCGTTGCCAAGCCTGATGTGCAGTTCTCAGGACCATGTGTGAGAAGGCAAGAACCAACTTGTCCTCTGACTCTGTATCCAAGCTGTGGCATGCTGGTACTCAAAATAGATATGTACAATTAAAAATAAATTTGTACTCATATAAATAAATACAATTAAAAATACTGAAATAACAAACAAAAACCATAAGAATAAACTGTCATACAGAAAATCTGCTCCAAAGTAAATTAGATTTCAGTGGATATTTTTAGAACAGATTGTAATTTGATAGATACAGAGTAAGATCAAATTAGCACTTCACTATGGTAGAAGAAAAATCTGGTAAATATGTTAAGGTTTCCATTTCCACATTTGTGACTCTTAAGACTTTTTTTTGCTGAAGCAACTATAATGAACATAATGCTTACATTCTAGGAATGTGGTGTTCACTGACATAAATTCAATACTGCGCTACCTGGCTAGAGTTGCAACTACATCTGGGCTGTATGGTACTAACCTGATGGAGCACGCTGAGGTGAGCAAGGAATATTTATTTTCTTGTGTATGTCTTGTCTTATGCTTTCTGATATATGGGAACAGTGTTGTCCTACTGTGCAGTGACATGTGACGTTAGTCCTAAGAAGAGTATGAACAGAACTAATCATAGGCCCATGGTAAGGAAGGTTTTGTGCTTAGTTTGCTCTTTTCTATGCAGGCCAGGCTAGCCTGTCAACTTCCTGTGTCCCGTGCTGGCCTAGAACTTGTGAATCTCCTGACTCCTGAATGTATTATTATAGCTGTGTCCTACTATACCTAGTTTCATTGTTTGTTTATTTTCAGAAGAAATAAGCTGGAAGCACAACTCAAGCACACATTTTAGGTTGCCATGCATGAGGCCTTGGGTGGGAGCCCCACCACTACAGAGGAACAACCTTTTCAGCCTTTAAGGTTCATGGTCTCCGTCTAAACCAAGTATATTTTTGGGTGATTTAGTGCTATCTTCACCTTGGTTTTCAAGAATTTCATAGTTGGATTGACTGCCTAGCTCGTGCCATTTACCTTTCACATTTACAGGCCTAGAAAAATGAAGAGATTTGTCCAGGGTCACACACATATGTGGGAGCTCATTTTCTTTCTTAAGTTAATGATTAATTACAACACCTTTTGGTGCCACTCTGTAGATGCAGTTTTTTTTCCTGTGTATGTACTGCCCTAGTTTTTGTAAATCTCATACAGCTCAAAAAATAAAGAATGCCTTTTCTTTTTAGGCTTATTTGGATAAGTCTCATTGTAGCCCAGGCTGGTGTCCACACTTGATCTTCTTGCCCTGCCAGGTTTACAGTCGTGTACCAAAATGCAGGACAGAAAATGGACTTTAATTATTCAATTTTTTTGTTTGTTTGTTTTGTTTTGTTTTTGAGACAGGGTTTCTCTGTAGCCTTGGCTGTCCTGAACTTCTTTGTAGACCAGGCTGGCCTCATTCACCTACCTCTGCCTCCCTGAGTTCTGGGATCACAGGTATGCACCACCACACCCAGCAATTACTGACTTTTAAATTTCTTCAAGTGGATGAATCTGTCTAGGTAGTTTAGTTATTCCCTTCTACTGTCAATTATCAAGTATTTTTTTAAATTCTTTCCTGATGTTACCGTCCATGTACCTGTTTAAAAAAAAATTAATAGGAAAATACACTGCAGAGATTGCATTTATTTAAGTGGCATTTCAGACCCAAATGACTAGAATTGAACCTGGAGAATCCAAAGCACAAAGCAGAAAGAATTAGCTTCACTTTCACACCCGCTGAGTGGAAGTTACAGTAGTTGATAAGAACTTGGAGAAAAGGCATAAAAGCTTTGCACTATAGTCTCCCAAAGTGTGCTGCCTTTGAATTGAACCCATGTGATGATAAATTGTATAATTTCAGTTAAGGAAAGTTTTTTTCTAGCCAAGGAAGCCAAGAGTATTTTGCTGCTCCATTACCTGCTCATTTTGTTTTGAAGCCTGCACTCTGGGGTTTATCCTTTTTCTCTTTGTTTACAGATTGATCATTGGTTGGAGTTTAGTTCTACAAAGCTGTCTTCATGTGATGTGCTGACTTCTGCAATCAACGAGCTTAATCATTGTCTAGCTCTGAGAACATATCTAGTTGGAAACTCCTTGACCTTAGCAGATTTATGTGTTTGGGCCACCCTAAAAGGTACTGATAACTCTTCTTTACTGGGACTTTAGCTTTTAGGGTTTGTTCTTGTTGCTTGGGGGTGGGGGGGATTAGTTTTTGAGATGGAGCTGGTCTCAAACTCTTAGGCTTAAGCAGCCTTTTTGTCTCAGTGTTCCAAGTGGCTGTAACTATAGTGATGCGTCACTGTGACCAAGTTACATTCTTATTTGGTCATATAGTAGATGAAAAGTAAACATTTTTGTCTGTATGTATGTGTGCATAAACAGTAACTTAGGACTGTCTTACTGAAGGGTGGTTAATCTGGTTTTCTTTGTGGTCACAGGGATTCTGTGTCCTCTGTTGGCCCTGGAAGGCATCTCTCTCCCTGACTTCTCTTGCCTTTGGAGGTGTCACTCCTGCTAAAGAGACCCTCATCCTCCTTAGCACTGCTATCTAAGCAACTGTCTAACTTCCAGCATTTGTCTCCAGCTTGGGAAACTTTTTTGCTCAGTAGGATTGTGAGGGACAGATTAGTGAGGTACATGAAATGCAATTCTTCTTGTGGGTCCCTGTTTTCTTTTTGTACAATTAATTTTACAATAGATGTGATGATGTTCATAGCAACCTGGGAAACAGTTAACTTGAAAAACTTCATGATATAATTGATATCTGAAATCTGTACTTAATTTATAAATTGAAATGTTTTGACATAATTTATAGCTGTAATATTTTCACCATAGTCAAGATTGAAAATACAAAACACACTCAGAATGTGCAAAAATCTACAGACTCTGGCAGTCTAACAATGATGTTGAGACAGGGTTTTGGGGCAAAGGTGCACTTAGAGTAGAAAGGAAGAGGTTGAAGCCTCAATCATCAGTGTATTTCATATTTCATGGAGACAGATATAGAAGTCAGTAATTTTGGCATAAAGTTACATAGGTTTTTATGACATGAAATCACTCAAGTCACTAAGTCAAAAGAATCAGCCTTTAAAAAGATAATTTTGACTCTAGCTTATAGCTGATTGGTGGTTGTACAGAGAGCGCTAATTTTGTTGTTGTTGTTTGTTTTCCAAGACAGGGTTTCTCTGTGTAGCCCTGACTGTTCTGGAACTCACTTTGTAGACAAGGCTGGCCTTGAACTCACCTCCCTCTGCCTTCTAAGTGCTTGGGATTAAAGGTGTGTGTCACCATGCCCTCCTGAGACTATAATTTTTTAGTTTGGTTTGGTTTTTTTTTTTTTTTTTTTTTTTTCATTTTGTTTTGTTTGAGACAGGGTTTCTCTGTTTGTCTGTTCTGGCCTTGCTTTGTAGACCTGGCTGTCCTCAAACTCACAGAGATCCACCTATCTCTGCCTTTCCAAGTACTGAGATTACTGGTGTGTGCCACCACGCCCAGCTGAGAGCCATAATTTTTAAAAGTATACGATATATGAGAAAACATGGATCACTGAAGATTCCTTAAGATGATGTAGGCAGACAGCCTGCTTTGTGGAAGCTTTGGACCTGTTAAAAACTTAAGGTATATGAATTGGCTGACAGAATTTGGTATCTATGACTTACTGTGAACAAAATCATCAGCATGTAGTTGAAATGGTGCTAAACTGTGTCTCTGTATATTAACAAAGTTACAAAGTAGGAAGGGAATGGAGTTGATGACCCATTTCTGCACTGATGCAGAAATTAACTGCTTGTTGCTTACCTTAGCTTGTATTGTTTTCTCCAGTTGATCTGCTGTGAGATGAATCATTGGTCTTACACTGGGTGTGCTGTGGGAGTAGAGGATGCAGTAATGAACTTGACTGAGTTCAGCTGCAAAGTGTTTTAGTTTGTTCTGTTCTGTTTCTTAGAACTAGCTAGGCCAAGGTGTGGGCTTGTGCCCCTCCCTTCTGTCTCAGCCTCCTGAGTGCTGGGAGGATAGCTGCGCTATAAGTTAATCTCATTCACATAAACTAACTGTGACTGGAACTTCACTTTAGGATTTGCTGATTTGGTAAAGATTTTTTTAAAAAAATTATGTTTACTTACAGGAAATATTGCATGGCAGGAACAGTTGAAACAGAACAAAACTCTGGTTCACGTTAAACGCTGGTTTGGCTTTCTTGAGGCCCAGCAGGCCTTCCACTCAGTTGGTACCAAGTGGGATTTTTCAGCAAACAAAGCTAGAGAGGTAAGCCTTTAAAGCTTTTTTTTTTTTTTTTTTTTTTTTTTTTTTTTTTTTTTTTTTTTTTTGCATTGCATTGCATTTTTATTATTTGTCTGTGTTTGTAGGTGCACATGGTATGCGTGTCGAGGTCAGAGGGCAACTTAATGGAGTCAGGTCTCTGCTTCTACCTTGTGGGTCCCAGGCACTGACTACATTTTTTTTCAAGAATGTTAGCCAGTACTTTCACTTGCTGAGCCATGTCACTGTCCCTAAATTTTTTTTATGCTGATGTTTCAGTCTAACTGAGACTCCATCTGAAAAGGTTATTATTCTCATAGGAAGTTTGTTTTCTGCATATTGGAATATAGCTTAAGGTCAGGGTGTTTGCTTGCCATGCTCAGGTGTTGGATCTGTGATACTGATTAAAAAAACAAAAACAAAAAAAACAACAGTCTACAAAAGGTTATTTTCGTTAAAATCTTAGATCCTATTTCTGTTCAGGTTTAGCATACTTTTAACCATTCAACCACATAAAGCCTGAACTTTATGTGTACAAGACTACACCCCAGTGCATGTTCTTCATCCAAATTCCATATGATGAATATCATATTTTACGTGTTGTTCTTGTTTTTTGGTGCTGGGGATATGTCCTACTATCAAGTGATACCCCAGTCACCTGTTTTATGATGCACTTCTTCCTTGATCCTGAATCTTCACCGATTTTGAGCCATTTTGTTGAGTCTGGGTAAATCCTGTCACATACAGTTCAGCAGCAGAGGTATTCTGTTGTGATCTGATTTGCTGCCTGGGTGTCTTTGTTGCCAACGTGGCACAATCTGGAGTCATCTGAGGAGAGGACAGAAACTGTCCCAGAGGTCTGTCTACAGGCCAGCGCACTGGTTGGTAAGAAAGGGCGCAGCCCGCCATGCAGTGGCGCACTTTGGCAGCTGTGGGCAGGTATTCTGGGGCTGTGTAAGAAAGCAGCTCAGCAAGCCGGTAAGCAGCAGCACTCCTGAGCTCCTGCCTTGATTTCCGTCAGTGGAGCATGACCTGGGATGTATAAGCCAAATAAGCTTGTTCTCCCCAAGTTACTTTTGGGGAGAACACAGAATGGCAACCAAACTAAGACAGTAGGCATGCATCGTCAGATTTGGCTCAGTGAAGGTTCTCTGCTGTAGTGAAATTATGAACACTGCTAGTTTGGACGTAGACGTCATAATATATTCAGTTGCTTTCACCAAAAATCTGTATTCATCTTCATTTTTTTCCCCAAATAATCCATCAGCAAGTTCTCTTCTTGTATTGAGAGAGTTTCTTATTATTGTTGATTTTATTAAGGTCCTGGTAACTCCTTCTTTACTAAATTTTTAATATAAAAAAATTACTGTGTGTGGGTGTTTGGTCTGCACAGCATGCTTAGTGACTGTGGAGACCAAAAGAAGTGGTTGGATTCCCTGGGACAGGAGTTACAGATGGTGTGAGCCTCCGTGTGGGTGCTAAGGATCCAACCTGGGCTGGCTGCAAAAACAGCAGCATAGTCAAGTCATTGCCACCAGGGTCTTCCAGGCCATTAAACATTCCCTTGTGTTTTGAATCCATTTCAACCTCTGTGTCCATGCACCAGCACCTGTGGACTTTCTGCCACTTTTCTCTTACACACCTTTGTGTCTGTCTTTTAATTGGCCCCTCCCTCTCTCTGATACATTTCTCCTTATTTTTCAAGATCCGGCTTGGGTTTGGTATTCTGCTGTGATTTTCCTGGGGATATAGATCCTGCTTCCTAACTCTAACTGAACACTCTCACATGACCTTTAAGTGTCTCTGCTGACAGATGTTTGCTTTTACTGATGTGCCTCACTAGATCTTGAGTCTTTAGAGTGTAAGGATGGTCTGGTCATTCTGCTTATAACCATTATTTGTTAAATGAATTTATTCATAAACAATTAACCATGCAAGTTTTTGCTGTATAAGTTTTTGTTTTTAGGCACTGGACAAAGAATTTGGTATTTTCAGTATTTGCTAAGATAATGTATTCATAAACATTTGGCCATGTAAGTTTTTGCTGTGTGTGTTTTGTTTTTAGGCACCTGACAAAAAACAAGACGTTGGGAAATTCGTTGAGCTTCCAGGTGCAGAGATGGGAAAGGTGACAGTCAGATTCCCTCCAGAGGCTAGTGGGTAAGAAAACACCACCTGCTTATAGCAACCACACTTAGGAAGCTCTGCAGTTGTGATTACTTACTGTTGCGAGGATCATCTAGAAGGATATGATTTTAAGGGTGGGAATAAATCTAAAAAGCCTCAGTTTAATTATTTATAACTTATGTTAATTTGTAGTTTTATTTCATCAAGGCAATAGGAGAGACAACATCTAAATTTTATTATAGAATTTTAAAAACAAATAAGAAAATAAACATCAATTGAAAATTTTAAATATAAATAAGAAAGTGTCTATATTTAGAAAAGCTTAGGTTTTGCTTGTATTTTGAGATTTTTTACAGAATTTTTTTTTTTAGTAAAGATTTGTATTTATACCTGCTCAATCTTTTCTATTTATAGTAGATGTTACAGTAACATTTTTCTAAAATAAAAGAGAAAGGGAATTTTGAAACGCCTGTTTAGTTCTTTGCATTAATTTTTCAGGTTTTCCTAAACTATTAACTCTTGGCACACACAGAAAATAGAATTTGACTAACTCATAAGAGCCTACAGGCCCCCTCTGCATTTCCTCATGCTGAGTGGAGCCTCTGCCTTTGCATGTCAGTCATTCTAGTCTCCCTGAAGCCTGATCAGGTGTGTGATAGAATCCTTTCAAAGGTACTAATACAGAGGAAAATCTCCTTTGAGCAGCCTCCCTCAGGAGTTTATAGCCTTAGGAGAGCATCACACTGTCATTTTCAAAGTGAGATGTTTGTGCTTTCTAAATTTAATTTCAGATCTTGCATTTTATAATCAAATCTTGTCTTCTGGCAGATAACAACTCTACATTTTCTGTTTAAAAGTTCTTTTTTCACAGTTTTGTCACTAACAGCAGCTTGAAATTCTACATATGGCATGGTGGGATGACGGTGAGACCTAGTCTAATGTAGACAAAGTTCACCTGAACTCACTGTAGCAAGGCCAGCTTTGAACTCCTAGTCTTGTTTCTTCCTCCTGTGTGCTGCAATAACAGGCATACCCCCCAGCCAGAATTCCACATTTGTTTAGACTTTCAAGTTTGTAGGTTCAGATTTTGAACTGAATGCTAGAAAGAAGAAAATGAGAGATGTTCTTCCAGAGGACCCAGGTTCAGTTTCCAGCATTTACATGGCAGCTTACAACTGACGGTAACTCCAGTTCCAGGAGATCTGATGTCCTCATCTGGCCTCTGCAACACCAGGCACATAGACATACATAAACCCTTATACATACAAATAAATTTTATTTCATTGTTGCTAAATTTTTTATAAGTGTATGTGTGTGTTTGTGTGTTCACATTATACAGGCAGGTGCCGAAGGCATTGTGGGTGCTGAGAATTGAACTTGGGTCCTCTGCAAGAGCAGCAAGTGTTGTTAATCAATGAGCCATCTCTCCAGCTCCAAAAAACATATTTTTTTAAAGAAAAAAATGAAAGAGAAACAGTAAAATAATATACAGATTTTACTGTTATAAAATTTCAATACAATTTATATACAAAATTATATTGAAATTTCACTTTTGTCAACTATCAATCAATCACAGCTTACATGGTTCAGTGTAACCGTGTAATCACACCTTACATGGTTCAGGGTCCATGTACATTTTAGATCCCTGATATTTTGTTACTGTGTTGTGTGAGAGGTTATAGTTGTGCTTTTGAGTAGTAACTCCCATGACTTGGTAAAAGGTACTTTTAAAATAATGTTTGTAGTGATGCCATTTATCTTTTATTTTTTTATCCTGTCATTTATTAAAATTGTGAGTTTCTCATATTTGAATTTTATGATAATTTCAGAGGCCATGTTCTAACACAGTGTAGGAATTGGAATGTAACCCAGTATCCATTTTTACTTAGCTTTCTTGCTTTTGATGACATCCCCAGATGCTGTTAAAAAGCTTTTTAATTTCTTTTCTGTGAGCATGAAAACACTAAGGCATAACTTTGACTCCTTGTCTTTTGTTTATTTTCCTGATGTTTTATTTTATTTTTAAGACAAGCTCTCCTGCACTTGAACTTATTGTGTTGCTGAGGGTGACCTCAGATTCCTAATTCTTCTGCCTTTACTTTTGTAGAAGTGAGGTTATGTGTCACTACACTCATTTTGTGCAGTGCTAGAATTGAACTTGGGGCTTCATGAATGCTAGACAAGCACTCTACCAACCGAGCTACACCCTGAGCCCTTTTTATTTTTCTTTTTTTTAAAGATTTAATTATTTACTATGTAAACAGTGTTCTGCCTGCATGTATACCTGTACACCAGGAAAGGGCACCAGATCCCACTATAGATAGCTGTGAGCCACTATGTGGTTGTTGGGAATTAAATTCAGGACCTCTGGAAGAGCAGCTGGTGCTCTTAACATCTGAGCCATCTCTCCAGGAACCACCCCCTCAGCCCTTTTCTATGTACTCCTGTCTGAGTTGGTACTTAATATATAGGCAAGGCCAGTCTTGAACTCATCAATCCTCCTGCTTCGTCCTTCGAAGTGTTATGGTTTCAGTTGTGTGTCATCACACTTATGTGATACCTATTATGTGCAGATATTACCAGATGTGTCATATATAGTAGGCCATAAATCTACAACTCTGTGAGCAAAGGCACTCTTACAATCTGTTTTACAAAGGGTTTTAGAAACTGACTCATACCATGTGTTAATAATATGCCAGACTAGAGACAGACTTGCCATCTGTTTCTGGAGTCCTAGTAACTAAAACGTATCCTCTTTGTATGTATGTGTAAGCCTTTGTGAGGGAGAGGGAGGTATGGCAGAATGTGATGCAAATCACTGCCAACTATGCATCATAAATATGATTTTAGCCCTGATTTGATGTAGGTTATCTCTTGAGACAGTTAACCTTGTGACTATTTTAAGAGTCCTGGCTGTTTTCTTAAGATTTGTATTCTTACGATTGTATCTACTATTTCAGATTCATACATGTCTTTAAATTATAAGAGTTTTTCCCTGTTTACCCCAAAAGCAGGAGATAGGCCCTCAAGCATTTTGAATAAAGCTAAGCACACTATTAACTAATAGTAGGTAATCAGTGGTCATTGGTAAAAATATTAAAACATTACATTTATTTGCTTATTTGTTACGTGCGTGTATGTATGTAGGCACACATATGCCACATGTGGAATTCAGTGGGCAGCTTGTAGGAGTCATTCTCTCCTGCCATGGGAGGCTCAGGAGTTGAACTAAGGTTGTCAGTCTTGGTAGCAGATCCCTTTACCCACTGAGCCGTCTCTGCGGCCCTGTAGGCCTCTTCTTGACAGTGCTTTAAACGCAGCACACTCGTGTGTCTCAGCCCTTTATTTTAGGCTCCAAATTAGTTTTTACTTTATGTGTATGGGTGCTTTGCTTGCATGTAAATCTGTGTATCACATGTATTTCCCAGGTGTTTGTGGATTCTAGAAGAATGTCAGCTCCCCTAGAACTGGAATTACAGACAAGTTTTAACTACAGTGTAGGTGCTGTGAACAAACCTGGATCCTCTGGAAGAGCAGATGGTGCTCTGTAACTACTGAGCCATCTCTCCAGCCTAGACAAAAATAGCCCTTTATTTTTATAGTAGTTTTAGATTTATAGAAAGTTGTAAAAATAGGATAGAAAGTTGTGCATGTGTACATACACATGCATGTATATGTTGCAGTTTTTCTTTTCCTTTTCCTTTTTGTTTTTTGAGGAGGGGTTTCTCTGTAACAAGCTTTGGCTGTTGTGGGCTGGCTTTGTAGACCAGGCTGGTCTCAAACTCACAAGAGATCTGCCTGCCCTGGGATTAGAGAGGTACAATACTGCTCCTGACTGTTGCGGTTTTTCTTAATCGGGGGTTCTTTGTCTTTTTTTTTTTTTTTTTTTTTTTTTGCTGATACGCAATTTTTTTTTTCTTTTTTAAGATACTGCCTAAGATATCCATATAAATCTTTGGTTTATGTAGAAAGTTGTGCTGTGTGAGTGTCTAAAGAAAATTGTTAGATTAGATCTGGATTATAGTTGAGTTAGAGAGTGTCTCTGACATAGGCAAAGCACTGGGTTCAACCTCTAGCACCACAGAAAAGCTTGCTGTTTGTTTTCAATGTAAAAACAGTGCAGAGACATAATAAAGGTTGTCGCTTTCTCTTCCCATATTGATATATTAGTTGATACCAAAAATGTGTTTTTAAACTAGGGGACTGTCTTAAAACATCCAGTGCAGCTATCACACAAACTAATAAACATGCTGAGACCTATTTAAACTTGCTTTATAAGTGTTTAACCTTGCCTCATTCCTTATTTTCTGCCTAGTTGACAATATCTTTAGCAATAAGTTCTCAGATGCATATTCTTAGGTCACGCTTATGTAATGTAGGTCAGGCTGCCCTGGAACTTGGGTCCCTCCTGTCTTTGCCTGCCAGCCTCACCATGCTTGGCTTAGGGTGTTGCTTTTCACCACTGCATTGATGGAGGAGGTCATTGCTGTGCAGTACTGTTATTCTTTTTTATTATCAGCTGCCCATGGGAACAAACAGTATTAAGATTCTGGTTTGTGGAGTTTGGTGCTAGATTCGACCTTTGACATCATGTAGTTAAAATATTTTCATCGGCATCTGAGAAGGCTGAAACCAAGGAAAGTAGTGAAAACTCGTAGCGTTTTCTGTCACATTAATCTCCATCCCAGTGATCTTGGCTTAGCCGTCACAGTGACAGCACTTGTCTCAGATGCATCTCTCGTGGTGTTTGGTGGTTGTTCCCAGCAGCAGCAGATCTGAGAGCTACACTGTTGGGCTGCATCAAGAATGGTTCCAGAAGATTTCCTGTAAATGACCGTTCCTCTTGGAGGGAAAAAAGATTGCTCTTAGGGTTATAGTATTTATATTAACTTGCCTGCTGAGTGTTTACGTCAGGAGTTGTACTTTATGGTTCCACTGTTCATGTTCTAGTCTGTTGTCTCTGTCAGAGTCATGCTTTCTATTACAGCACCTGTTAGTAGAAAGTAAAATGATTGGGGAGTATTAGACGTTTTGTTAGTTCTTAGCTCCTCAAAGAGGTTAAGGGTAAGAATCTAGTTAAGCATGTTAATGAGTTTCTCTGTGAAATGTTTTTGTTTTAGTTACTTACACATTGGGCATGCAAAAGCTGCTCTTCTGAACCAGCACTACCAGGTTAACTTTAAAGGGAAACTGATCATGAGATTTGATGACACAAATCCTGAAAAGGAAAAGGAAGATTTTGAGAAGGTAATTAAAAGTATAGTGATGACCTTTTTCTCAGAAAAGTTGATTAAAATTACAGCGTGATCTGATACCTTCATGGTATGAGAATAAATTTGGTTTCATAGCTGCCTTTTCCCTCCTTGTCTGTGTATTTTGTGCTTGAGACCTAAGTCAAAAAAATAATTGCGTTCCCATACCAAAAAACTTTTAAGTTAATGTTTTCCTTTTCTGCAGTTCTTGTAGAGTTTACTTAAATACTACATTTTCCTTTGAATACCAGATTAACTGGAAACAGGATTCCTTTGTCATGGACTTAAGTTTATGAACAAAATAAAAACTGCACAGGTATTGTAAGGTGTGTTTCTAGCCTGAGCATCTGTCTTTGAAGGACTTGTAATGTTTGCACTTGAGGGGCTGGTGATGGCAATGTCACAGGAGAGCCAGCTCAGAGTAAACACAGCTCCACTTGAGATCTGCTTTTGCAGCTGGAAATCAGAAGCCAGTACACTGAATAGTTTTCATCTCTGTGGCCTAACATCATGCATCTTTGGCAGTCTTTTCAGGCTGTTTAAGTCTGATGCTGTTTTATTACATTTGCCCAAAATAAATATCATGGGTTGAAAATGTGTAAGAAAGTGACACATACAATGATGGTTTCTTTTATTTTTTTTTTTTTACTGCAGGTTATCTTGGAAGATGTTGCAATGCTGCATATTAAACCAGATCAGTTTACTTACACTTCAGATCACTTTGAAACTATAATGAAATATGCAGAGAAGTTAATTCAAGAAGGGAAGGCTTATGTGGATGACACTCCTGCAGAACAGATGAAAGCGGAACGTGAGCAGAGGACAGAATCCAAACATAGGCAAAACTGTAAGGCACATTTTGTATCAGATTCTAGTTGATAAGCTTTTTTTTTTTTTTTTTTTTTTTTAATGAAAGATATTGCTTAAGACACATTTAAGGCTATTTCTTTCTCTAATTCTTAAACATTTCTATGTTTGTCTGAGGTAATCTTGCTGCAGGTAGCCTAGCAGGGTTCAGATTTGAGATTCTCCTGCTTCAGCCTCCTGAGTGTTAGAATTATGAGATGTGTCATTATGCCCTGCTTGGATTTAATCTAGAGCCTGCATATGCCGTTGAATTTTCCCTAGCTGCAGTTCCTGCCCTAGCTGGTGCTGCTTCTTCTCCTCCTTCTTCTTTTCTTTTTTAAAAGATTTATTTATCAGTGTCTGCCTGCATGTATCCCTGCACACCAGAAGAGAGCACGAGATCTCATTATAGATAGTTGTGAGCCACCATGTGGTTGCTGGGAATTGAACTCAGGACCTCTGGAAGAACAGCCAGTGCTCTTAATCTCTGAGCCATCCCTCCAGCCTCCTGGCCTAGCTTCTTAGAACTTTACCTGCACTAAACCTGTATGCAGTGTACTGCCTTTAGCACCTCACTTCTTTTTTTTTTTTTTAATTTTATTTATTATATATACAGTGTTTTGCCTACATGTAACACTTGCGTGCCAGAAGAGGGCACCAAACTTTATTATAGATGGTTGTGAGCCAACATATGGTTGCTGGGAATTGAACTCAGGACCTTTGGAAGAGCAGCCAGTGCTCTTAGCCTCTGAGCCATCTCTCCAGCCCCAGCACCTCACTTCTTATATGCAGTTCCTTGTGTTATTTTATTTGGAAGATTCTTTCTGCAGCATTTGTAGTTATTTTAATTTAAATGCTTAGCAGTCCTAAAATATTTGAAAATGCTGTGAGCATAGCATGTAGGTATGTGTGTAATTAATAGAACATATAAGTCATTATCATCCTATATTGGTGCAGTGTCGTAAGAATGAAGTCTGTACTTCTTTCAGTTACTTTTACACTGCTGTGATCAGGTCTGACAGAAGCAGCTTAGGACCATGATGCAGCAAGAGGCATAAGATGCAGTAAAGGAAAAGAATGATTATACTTTAAAGACACATGTCAAACTTAGGAAGGGCACATGGGCTGACCAGTTAGTTAGTTGTGCCTTGATGGGAAATGGGGAATAGCAGATGAGAAAGGTGTTCCTTCTCTTATGCTGTACTAGTGAAGTTTATTGCCTTTACCTTCTCTGCAATGTTCATAAAGAATATTTCCCAAATATATTAAGATTTGTTTGCTGTTTGTTTCACAGAGTTTCACTAAGTAGTCCTACCTGGCCTTCATATTCTTCCTCCTGCCTTAGCCTCCTGGGTGCTAGGGATTACCACTACAATGTGCTAACATACCCAGCTATTATATTACAGTGTTTTTAAACTAATGGAATGTCTGCAATACAAAAAGAAAATTTATATCAGTCAGATAAATAAGAATATACCTGTTATATTACAGCTGTTGAGAAGAATCTACAGATGTGGGAAGAAATGAAAAAAGGGAGCCAGTTTGGTCAGTCCTGTTGCCTGCGAGCAAAAATTGACATGAGTAGTAACAATGGGTGTATGAGGGACCCAACCCTTTACCGCTGCAAAATCCAGCCCCACCCAAGAACTGGGAATAAATACAAGTAAGTGCACTCCTTTGCCGTGTTGTATAGCCTTGCTTTGCTTCATTCCTGTGTCAAACAAGGGCAGATACAGAACAGATGAGCAGCTAAGGCCTTCATTCTTCATAAGTGAGTTGGCCAAGTAGCCTTTTCTGGAGGTGTGCAGTGTGGCCTTTCAGGGATGGCTTTCTCACTCAGCTATCCAAGAACATTTCCATCTATAAAGTCCTTGACACTTTATACTCTCTGTCTGTCTTTACTAAGTGTGTAAGTGGTATCTTTTGATAAGAATGTTTCTCTTCTGATATGTTTTATTACTTTTCTTTTTTATTTAAGAATGGTTATGTATTTTATGCTTATAAGTGCTCTATTTGCATGTATGCCTGCATGTCAGAAGAGGGCATCACATTCCCTTACAGATGGTTATGAGCCACTATGTGGTTGCTAGGAATTGAACTCAGGACCTCTGGAAGAGCAACCAGTGTTCTTAACTTCTGAGCTATCTTTCTAGGTTCCTACTTTTTTTTTTTTTTTTAAGAGTTGAATAGTATTTTATTTTCTCATATATAAACTTAATTTGTGCTATTCATCCATTTGCGTGTGTGTGTGTGTGTGTGTGTGTGTGTGTGTGTGTGTGTGTGTAAATAGCATGTATTATGTATCCCAGGTTGGTCTGGAGTCTGTAGTGGTCTTTCTGCTTCTGTTCTTCCAAATGTTGGTATTACACGTGTGAGCCACCATATCCAGCAAAAGAAAAAAAATCAACTACTATTTTGTAAGGAATATGCCTGCTAATGTTTAAGATGGAGAAGATAAAATAGTCTTTTAATTCAGAAACCATTCTCTCTTTTTTTTTCCTCTTAGTGTTTATCCAACATACGACTTTGCCTGCCCTATAGTGGACAGCATTGAAGGTGTTACTCATGCATTGAGGACAACAGAATACCATGACAGAGATGAACAATTTTATTGGATTATTGAAGCTTTAGGCATAAGAAAACCATACATCTGGGAATACAGTCGCTTAAATCTCAACAACACAGTGCTGTCCAAAAGAAAACTCACGTGGTTTGTCAATGAAGGACTAGTAGATGGATGGTATGTCTGATGTCACCCAGAGATGACTGAGCAGTAAGGCTTTGGTATAGCAGGGTTTTTTGTTTTTTTAACTCCCTGTAGGTATCAGGTTTGACTAGAAAGTGCTGTAGTAGCTAGATCTGTCAGCCTGTAAGATTTCTAGTTCATCTGTTTCAGCAAGTGCCTTAGGGTCCCGCCTCTTGATTTAAATGCTGTAGATATGTGTTGCCTGCTAGAGACTATGGCATTTAGAAATATACTCAGCCACATCTTCTGGGTGTAGATTAATACAGAGCAGTTGTAACTCTGGTCTCTAATAAAAACTGGTCACCATCACTTTCCACTCAGAGCTGTGGCTACAAGATTTTTCTCTCAGCTAGGTGCTTCCTAGGTTCCCGTGGCCCTGAACTGAGGCTAGGGTGAAGTGATAGGAGCTTCAGAGTTCAGGGCGCACCTTATTTGTAGAACATTTTCCCAAAAGAACCAGAAAATTTCTGTAGATGGGAGTAACATCCATGGGATTTTTGTAAGAAAGTTGGTGTAAAACTGGAAATCAGCTGAGTATGGTGGTGTATGCCTTTAATCCCAGCACTCAGGAGGTAGAGGCAGGTAGATCTCTGTGAGTTCAAGGCCAGCCTGTTCTACAAAGCCAGTCCGGGTCAGCCAGGGCTTGTTACACAGAGAAACTCTGTCTCAAAAAACAAGTAAACAGAAAACCGAGAAATCACCTTGTAGCCATGCGTTTTTACAAATGGTGCCCATCTATCTGGATTTCCATGATTATAACTCTAAAACCAGTTTTGCCTGGTTTAAGGAGAACTTGTACATTGTATTATACTGTCAGCATAACCGCCATGAACAAACATCTGTAATTCTGTCACTCAAGGAGTGAAGCAGGAAGACCCGGAGTTTAAAGTCTAGCCTTTTTAAAAAGCAAGAGACAAATAGTGATCAAGATAAGGATATATTATATATTAGGTATATGCCAGAAACTTTCAGTTTTATTATAGAGATAAATGTGGTAAAAGGCAGATTTATCCTGGGTATTGGCTTTCTATAAAGGGTATAATTGCAGCTGTACTGAAAATTTCAAATCCCGGCCAAATAACAATAACTTTCATATATATTCTTATGTATGCATTTGTAAACAATTGACATGATTTCCTGTCTTGGTTGGCTTTTATTTGAGACAGTCTCACTATGTAACCACAACTGGCTTAGATCTTGCTGTATAGACCAGGCTAGCTTTGAACTCACAGAGATCTGCCTGCCTCTGCTTCCGAAGTATTGCAAAAAGACATATTACTATCACACTCTGTCAATCAAGGTAAACATTAACAAGGGAATATTTTTTATTTAATTTCAAATAGGGTTTCTATAGCTAAGTTTGCTTTTGAACTCACTGTGTACCTCAGGCTGACCTTAAACTTGTGATTCCTCCTGCCTCAACCTTGCAGGTGCTGGTATTATACATTAAGAATCGTCTCTGCATTTAAATGATAGAAAATCTTTGTAACAATGTGCATTATTTCTCAGGGATGACCCTCGGTTTCCTACAGTGCGTGGCGTTCTCCGAAGGGGAATGACAGTTGAAGGGCTGAAGCAGTTCATTGCTGCTCAGGCGAGTTACTTTCCAGCTTCTCTGAATTTCCAAGCATTACTATTAATGTCTCTCTTGTTACAGCTGTTCTTCCTGTTTGATGTTTGTGTATGTTGCATTATGGTTCACTGTTAGATTTGTTCTTTTTGAGATAAGGTTTCATCTGTAGCTCATGAGGACCTTCCTGGTGACCTTTCTGACTTCGGTTCCCGGGTGTTGGGAGTAAAGATTCCGTGTGTTACAAGGATGGATTTCCCCTCACCCCTCATCTCACTATGTATCCGTGGCTTTCTTGGAAAGCTGCCTCTGTCTCCCAAGTGTACATGCCACTGTGTCTGCCTAAGGCTAGACTTCTTCTGAAGGGAGTAAATAATGTTTTGTGATAATAAAATATTAGGACAAAAGCAGTGTCTACTCTAGCCAGCCTGCAGAGTGACTTCCAACAAGAAACTGCTATTAAGGCTACATACCAATTTCAGTGGAAGTAAATTTGCAAGCATTTGTTTTATTTGTCTTTCTAAGCATGCTTGACTTGAAGCAAAATCTTCGTAGTATTTGTTAATTTTTTAGTTTTTATTTAGCATGTGTGTATGTGTGTGTATGCACATGGAAGTCAGAGGGCATCTTTTAGGACATTCTCTTTCACCATGTCAGTCCCAGGGATTAAACTTAGGTGTCACACACCTTACCCACTAAACCATCTTGCCAGCCCTCTACTTGGCATTTCTTATCCTTAAACTATTTTTATTACTTTTTTAGGGCTCCTCAAGATCTGTTGTGAACATGGAATGGGATAAAATCTGGGCGTTTAACAAAAAGGTACATAATCCTCTTCCTCTGCAAACTCACCGGTGTGCTAATGACAGAGCAGGCCCTCTGAGCAGTGTTGCCATTGTCAGTCTGTAGGAAGGTGGAGCCTTTTCCCTCTTTAATGGATAAGGGCACTAAGCCTAGTAATTGCCCCAGCAAGAACACTTTTATTGAAGCAACAAGCTCGAATTTACGGGAAATGGTAATAGTTTTTCCTTAAATCTTTTATGAACACTCTGCATTTCATTTTTCTGCTTTCAAGCTGCGAGCTCTCTGTAAGAAGGTATCACTTCATACTTGTATTGCCTTAAACATAGCTTTTAGCATAGTACATGTTACCTGAGGAGTTATACAGCTTTGAAGCACAATCACATTTCTGTAAAACTTGCTCAGTCAAACCTGTTGACAGTGCATCATCCCTAGTGTGCCAAATGTGTCCTCTATTCTTGGTGGCAAAGGGAGACTTGGTTAACTTCATTTTGCTATTCCCTTATGTGCTGAGAGGACATAAGAGTTTAAAATTACATACTGTATTGACTTGTAATGAAGGTTTGCTAACTACTATTGCTGTGCTTTCAACTTGAAAAAAAAACAAAAACAAAACCCAAAGCTCTTTCAATTGGAAAACCAAACCAGGAATCATGCATATGGACATTGTTAACCCCTAATTGGAAGCAGATGCTTGGACACTATAATAAGGCGCATCGTTAGAATGCGATTTCTGTGATTGTGTTCTGCAAATTCTTTCTTGCTGCTTGGTTGTGCTGATGTCTTGCCTCAAGTAGTTGCTTGTATCGCATGTATCTTGAATTTATTTAGTGTTTTTTTTTTAATTTTAGTGAGTTTTTTATATATTAAGGAATCATTAATTGGTTCTTTCTGTTGCTGCAGTTACTGATAACATGAGTAGAATTTACAAGGAAGTTAATCTTGTGTACCTTTTTTAACCCAACCTTTATATGTCTAAGTTTTAATCAAGCCACATGTATGTATTTATTTCTAATATATGAGATGTATTTCTCTGGGTCACACGATTCTTTGGGCTCTCCTTCCCTTTCCTCCCTGCAGAGAAGCTGCTGAGTTTTCAGATGATTCTTGTGGTGCTTGTTGCCCATACTCTAGGCCAGTGCGATGCTACCTTCCTGTGAGTGGAAGGGGATTTTGGTCTGTTTTTCTTAAAAGAATTTGATTTCCTCTTGTCACTTGTTTTATTTTGCCTGCTCCCACATCTGTTGACCCCTGGTTCTTGGAGGTTCTGTGAGGTCCCCAAGTTCTTTCTAGTGTTCAGGCACTTCACATGTTCTTTAGCTTGCTCTTGGAGACATCTTTGTCAGAACCTTTGGAATTGCACTATTTAGTGTCCATTGTTGTTCCCGTGTGTTAGAGGCGAAGCTGTACACCGAGCTCCCTCCTCCTCGCCGCAGGGATTCCCTTTCTCTCTGTGATGGATCACCCATTCTTGGAATGGTTTTGTTTTGTTTGTATTTGGTCTCTGCAGTGCCTAGCTGGTCTCAGGCACGGGGGACTAGGGGGATGTTCTCCCACCTCATCTTCGTAGGAGCTGGGACCATAGGCATGCATGCATTACCATGTTAGCTGTTCCTCCTTTCCCACACTTTCCTTTGTGCTTCACTCGGTATGGGATTAGGAGACCTACTGAGACCTTTTATATGACACTTTAGAAGTTAGGGTTTTGAAAGGAAGGTTCACTGCTTATGCTGCCTCAGCTGATCTTGAACATGAAGATGCAAACTAGCCACCCATCTTCAGTCCCTGAGTAACAAATGGGGTCTACAGGACCCACTCTGTCAGGTTCATGACCTGTTATATGTGATGGTTCATTTCTGAGACAGGGTCTTTCTGCCTCAGTCTGTGGGCTACCATGCCTGGCTAGGACCTGTTGTTTTACTTGGAAATTCTAGTATGTCTTAGTGTGGGTCTCTTTTCATTTGTATCTCTTGAAACATGTAGTTTCAGCTTAAAACTCATTCCTTCAGTTATGAAGTTTAACACTCTCTCCCCTTTGTTTTCTGAGACAGTCCTACTGTGTAGCCTGCCTGGCCTCAAACTTACAGTGATTCTCCTACCTCTGCCTCTCAAGTGCTGCACTTGCAAGCATGGGTAAATTCTCTTTTCTCTTTTCCTTTCCTCTCTGCTGTTCTCCCTCCTGTCTCTCCATACTGGCAAGCAGCGCACATGTTCTGCCGCTGAGCTTCAGCCCAGTCTTCTCTCTGGACATGTGCGAACATTAGGCCTCCAGTCTTATCTTATTTTCTCTCTTAACTTATGCCTCTTTTTGGTAGCTCTGTTTAACTTACTTTCCTGTCGAATTTCTCATTTTAGTCATATTTAAAGATTGTCAAAATAGCTTTCTATGCATGTTTCATGTTTTTAGCATTAGTAGATATGTCATGTCATCTCTGAGTTATCTGCTCATGTTTAGTATGAGACTACACAGGAGTGAGAAGAGATGTTGAGATCAGAAGGTGAGCTTTTCTGTGGGATGAGCTGTCTGGGGCAGTGAGAAGAACCCTAATGTTAGAACTTAAAGTTATTGAAAGATTTTCACTTTAAAATTTTTATTTTATTTTTATGGGCACAGATAATTTGATCCACATGTATATCTGTGTACCACATGTGTGCCTTGTGCCCACAAAGGCACCAGACCCTCGGGGACTAAATTTACAGCTGTTTGTGAACTACTGTGAGAGTGCTGGAAATCTTACCTAGGTCCTCTGGAAGAGTAGCTAGTGCTTTTAAGCCTTGAGCCATTTCTTCCTCCATGTAGTAACTTCAAACCTCTCTTTTAGCCAGTAGTTTTCCAAGAGGAGGTTGTGTTTTGTTTTGTTTTTGTTTGTTTGTTTGGTTGGTTGGTTGGTTGGTTGGTTACCCCTTGAATATGAAGGTCCTGGCTGTCAGGGCTCTAGAGCTAACATGGGAAGTCTAGGAACAGCTTTTATACCATCTTCCTCCACTCCTTTTCTCCCTCTGTTCTTTTGCTTGTATCGTGTCCTCCACAGGCTCATGTGTTTGGACACTCAGTTCCTAGCTGGTAGTACTCTTTTAGGAGATTGTGGTAATAAGCTCTGATGGTCTGTGCTGTACAGCCAGGTGACTCTCTTAAATACTCCATAGCCATCATAACATTGCCATTGAGCACGTGCTTACGCATAAACCTGGGGTATTTCAGATTCTCTCTGATAACATTCTGGGGTTCATTCAGGCCCCTCTTGGAAATTCTTAGATTCTTTGGAGTTATTTGAAAACCACTGATCCAGAGTCTTAGAATTACAAAATTTTAGAGCCAAAGGGATTTAGATACCTTTTTTTCTTTCTTTCATTCTTTTAAGATGGGGCTTCTCTAGGTTGCCCAGGCTGGTCTCAACTCCTGGGTTGAATTGATACACTCTCTCAGCTTCCAAAGTATTTAAATTTAAAGTATTTAAGATTTAAAGTTGTGATCTGCCGTTTCTGGCTATGAACTCCAATTTTTCAAATAATTCACGGTTCTTCACACTTGCTTGATATATTTTGTAGAATTATTTTTGAAAACAAATTTCTAGATTTTGCCTAGACCATTTGAATCGTGCTTCTCTCAGGCAGCCTGAGGATCTGTGTAGACAGCTACTTCCAGTGATTAGCCAGCTATGGAAATGCCCCTCTCACTGGTGAGGGGTTTGACAGTCTCTACATAGCCTTGGCTATCCATGTAGACCAGGCTGGCCTTGAACTCACAGAGGTATTTCTGCTTCTGCCTCCTGTATGTTGGAATTAAAGGTTTATGCCACTATATCCAACTCAATATTTTTGATAGTTTTTCAGGTGAGGAAGATAGCTACAGTGAATGGAATTAAGCTTCTTACAGTTGTGTTGCTTTTTTTTTTTTTTTTCTTTTTTAAGATTTATTATATATAGTGTTCTGCCTGCTTGTGTGCCTACTGCCAGAAGAGGGCGCCAGATCTGACTATAGATGATTATGAACCACCACGTGGTTGCTGGGAATTGAACTCAGGACTTCTGAAAGAGCAGCCAGTGCTCTTAACCTCTTAGCCATCTCTCCAGCCCCAGTTGTATTACTTTTTAAAAGACATTTTGGAGCCTTAAATATTATCTGGCTGCATTTGTTATTCATCCATCCGTCTCTCTTTCTGTTTGTTTATTTGAAGGAAGGTTATTTAGAGGAAGGGTCTTTCACTTAACCCAGCCAGCCTTCCCAGTACACAGACCACTAGTATGAGACACCAGGCCCAGCTCTGCATTTCCTTTTGTGCTCATTTTTCTCCCAGCTATTTAGTATCTAAGCATTTCTATTGTCTTTGATCATGGATGCTTTTCATTGGCTCCGGAAGAGGAGGCTGCTACTATTTTAGAGCTAAGATGGGTTGTAACATAGTTCATTCACTTAGTCTGCAAACACTCACTGAGTGCCTGTCCATGTCAAGTACCCTGCTAGGTTTGGGAATGTAGTGCTTTCTCTGTGTATATACACACTGAGTGTCCCTTTTCCAAAATGCTTGAGACCACATGTGTTTCAGATTTCTTATTTTCCATGATAGAGACCCACATTGTGTGTGGCATGTAGCTCAAGAGGATTGATTGCCTTGTTGTTCTTTCAAACTACAGGGTTGCCTTATTATAGTGACCTAATGCCATTCTGCTTTATATGGTGCTGTGGTGTGTAGCTGATTATAGAAGTGATACTTAAAACTCTTAATCCCTTCAAATGGATGTCTCCAGCCATGCAAAACTGAATATCAGATTACCTTTAGATCTTATTTTGTAACCCTCACAGGATTTCTCCTCATTTCTAATACTGCTGGATTTAAAGATTATTTTTAAAATATTTCTGACTTGATGTCTTTAGTTTCTTTACCTGTCAGTAAAAAGATTTTTTTGGGGTGAAGGAATCTTAAATCTTTCATGTCTGTTGGTTTATAATTAGTTTTTTCATTTTTCTATTTAAACGTTACATGGTAGTTGAAATAGTAAAGAAGTGAACAGATAAACTAAATATTAAAGAAATAACAGATTAAAAAATAGTAAATGCAGTAACAAAGAAAACCAGTTAGTATTCCTGTGCTGTTACTTACTTCATTGATGATGTGTTACTATGTGTTTCAGTATGTACATGAGGATGTTTATTGCAGGTCATTGACCCGGTGGCTCCGAGGTATGTTGCATTGCTGAAGAAAGAAGTGATCCCAGTGAACGTCCCAGATGCACAAGAGGAGATGAAGGAAGTAGCCAAACACCCCAAGGTCGCCCTGCATTGTGACCACTGTGTTTCCTTCTATCAAAGAGGAGCATGGTTTTGTTATATTTTCTATTTCTTATTGTCAGGATTTGATACCAATTGGAGCAAATATTTGTGTGAATTTCTTGCTATAGTAATTTATTTTACTAATAATGCCCAGCATGTACAGCATGTGACAGAACTGTTAGATTCAGTCAACATTTATTTTCTGTTGTTTAGAGACAGCTTTTTTTTTTTTTTGAGGCAGGGTTTCTCCATGTAGCTTTGGCTGTCTTGAACTCACTTTGTAGACCTGGCTGGCCTCAAACTCCCAGAAATGCACCTGCCTCTGCCTCCCCAAGTGCTGTGTAGAGACAGCTTCTTATTTTATGAAGAGATGCTTCCTTTTCCTTCTTGCAGTCGTTCTGAAGTGAGACGTTATAGGTCCTATTCTTAACCAGTGTGTGGAAGCTATCATCCCTCTCCTTTCATTATTACACCTTTGTCTTTCAACCATTCACCCCAGGAACATCTCGTGTGCACTCTTTGTCAGTCACTAAGTAAAATAAAATACAATAAAGTAAGATACAGACTGTTTTAAAAGTCATGAAACTTAATAAAGACATTTTTTTCTTCATCATGAACTAAAGTAAACATTATAAGTCTTTCCTTTTCAAACTCATGCTAGAAATGAGACTAGCACAAGACTAAATCCAACCAAACTTACATCATGCGTCTTTTTTTTTTTTTTTAATCTCCAAAGGGGATTAGTGACTGCTTATATTTGCAAATGTATTTTTTATTATTTTATGAGGTTGTTATCATTTCCTTCTTCCCTTTCCTCCATCCAAAGCCTCCTATAAACCCCTCCTTGCTCTTTCAAATTATGGCTTCTTTTTTCATTGTTTGTGTGTGTGTGTGTTCGCTCATAAATATGTAAATATGATCTGTTACATGTATGTATAACATATAAATATAGACTGCATTATATCACGTGTGTGTGTATGTATGTATGTGTGTATGTACAATCTATATCAATTGGTATGCTCTTTCCTGGGGAAGACTGTTTCTTCCACTCTCCGCATTCCCTGGCTGCCTGTATTTCTTCGTCTATGGTGGAGGCCTCATGGTCTTTCCCTCTTTCACCTTAGCATGTCTATTGGGTCCATCCTCGTTCAGCTCCTGTTTAGACAGTAGTGTTGGTGAGACTTCATGGGTGTAGCTTTTCTGAGGTTTCTAGGAAAAACAATCTTACAGCAAACTCCCTGTGAGTTTAGAATCTTACAGCCTGCTCTTCTACAATGATCTCTGAGCCTTAGGTCACCAAGTTAGGACTGGACTCTGGGTTTTGATTGGTTGTACTTTCCTGTAGTGGTCTCTCTCTGTTGCAAAGAGAAGTTTCCTCAGTGAAGAGTGAGAAGTAACTTCTCTGTGAGTTTATAAGAATAAATATATAGAATGTACCTAGAGATTATGCTAAGTTAGTAAAGTATCAATTGTAGGTTATCTTCCAAGATCCACGACTTCACTATCTCCAAGTAGCTGGCTGGATTTCCAGTACCAGAATGAGTTCCCTTTTGTTGACTGGTCTTTAATTCCTGTCAGAGAGCTATTGGCTACTGCCCAGGGACATGTGCCAGTAATGTACCCCCTCAAGGTTATGGTACTATACTGGTTGCTTTTGTGCTCATAGCTAGGTAGGAGTGTTGATTGTTTCCCTCCTTTGAAAGCTTGCATGGCACCTTCAGCAATAGGAATTTACCTCTAGGTGCTGGCCAGTCAGGACAATAGTTAGTTGGCTATAATGGTGGGAGCCCTTTGGACAACTCTGAACAACTCAAAGGGCGCTTTCTGTGCCTCCTGTTGGAGTTTTGGTTAGGTAGGCAGTTACATGGTGTGATCCCTTAGGATCTCTTCAGACATCTTTATTCCTCCTTCTGTATTTATCTCTCCACAGCCCTCATTATACCCGTCTCCTCACTTTGCCCGTTTCTACTTTCAGATAACTTATACCCTGCTTTTACTCCCTAGTTCCCTCACCCCCTACAATGGTCCTTTTTACTTTTCCTGGTTTCTGCAGTTTACTTCATGTTATGTACTCATATCTGAAGATTTGGAGCTAGGAGCCTCAACTGAGACTATCTTTTTAGTCTCTTTCTTCACGGGATCTACAGTATAAAGCAGGACATTTTGCCTTCCTACACATACATAGTACTTAAAATTTGTCTTCTAAAACACAAAGCTTCACATTTTCTGCCGAGGTGACATCTGTAGTCGGATAGTGTTCTGTGACAACGGCTGTTTTCTCCTTTGATACAAAAGCAGTGAGGCTGAGGATTGCAAGGCATATTCTGGTTGTGAGGGAAATACCATGCTTTTAGCCCAGAAATTAATGGTTGCTTTAGACTAAGAAACATTTGGGACAGGCCACCTGGTTTAACTCTGTTACAGAGTTTGGGTCCAGTGTCAGAGTATGGATTTTTGCTTTGAGGGTGTGCCTGTGTAATGAGTGTGCACTCTTTAAATTCAAAGAACAGAACTGGGAACTCAGGTAAAACTTGCCCTTCCTGGTTTAGCACAAGCTTTTAACTTTTAGCACAGAGAACCTGTTTGTTTAAAGAATATATCAGGGAATGGAAGGATTTGCACGATGTACTCAGGGCTCAGTAGTTTGTAGACTTAACTCATCCTGCTTTTCTTTTGATCATTCAGAATTCTGATGTTGGTTTGAAGCCTGTGTGGTATAGCCCCAAGGTTTTCATAGAAGGAGCTGATGCAGAGACTTTCTCAGAGGGTGAGATGGTCACATTTATAAACTGGGGCAACATCAACATCACTAAAATACACAAGTAAGAGTTCTGTGTTTATTTTTCAACTGTGTGGAAAAAGTCTTCCATTTTTATTTATGTCTCAGACATTAGCTAATTCAGACTCTGACTTAAATCCTTTATACTGATTGATTTTGTGTGTAGGAGTATTTTTACTGTATGGGTACTTTATACTACCTGAAATTAGGGTGTCAGATGATCTGTATCTAGAGTAATAGCTAGTTCTGAGTTGCTGTATGTGTGCTGGGAACCACTTTAGATTACAAAAAATAAAATATAATTGCTGAAGGGTTCTTTGAATAGGATTTATATATGTAATCTGTATATATTTTATTATTAGCCAAACATTCAAAATAGATTGGCCAATGCTAATAATGAGTTTTACTTTTTAGTACATATTGTGTGCAACAAGTTTTCAGATTATTTAAATGTTTAATATTTACATAAGTTCTGAAATTTTAATTATGTAATCATTAACATATCCTTGCCTGTAGTTGTTAACAGTAACATTGCAGGTTTACAGTGCTTAGTAGTCCAGGTGACTTTAAACTCCTAAAAGTGTGTGTGTGTGTGTGTGTGTGTGTGTGTGTGTGTGTGTGTGTGTTCGTGTGTGTTCTTCAACAGAAGTGTACAGAGCTGTGCTCCAGTGAATTGCTATCACTGAAAGCAATTTGTTGCATTCCTATAACTAATGTCTATCAAACATGTTAAAAATTAAAATACATGTGTGATTTGAATTTTTTTTAGAGAGAGTTCTTCATCCACTTACTACAGGATAATACATTTCTAGCAGTTTACTTTCTTTTGAATACTTTTCAATCTTTTATCTAGAAGTGCAGATGGAAAAATTGTATCTCTGGATGCAAAGTTGAATTTGGAAAACAAAGACTACAAAAAAACGACCAAGATCACTTGGCTTGCGGAGACCTCACATGCCCCCCTTACTCCAGCCATCTGTGTCACTTATGAGCACTTGATCACAAAGCCAGTGCTAGGAAAAGAGGAGGACTTTAAACAGTATGTCAACAAGGACAGTAAGGTAACTTGAAGAAACCAGATCTCATCCTTTCTTACATAAATTTTAACATTTTGAAAGCTAATTTTAAATGTTTTAAGTTTTTTAGGTAAAATAGAAAGGCCTATAGAATTTATTTAAGTGTAAAGATGTGCTAGGGCCTGGTGGCTCATGCCAGTAATCCCAACATGTGGACGGTTGAGACAGGGTTACATAGTAACATTGTCTCAAAAACAAAACTAGTAGAGCTTTAGACTGGCATGTACAAGGCCTTGGGTTCAACTTCTATACTGAAACAAAATAAATGGAAACAAACAAACAAAAAAGATACAATTAATAGTGTTCCCATTTTATAAGACAGAGATGAAAAACGATGAAGTTAAGTAGCTTGCTTGGAGATAGAATAAAAAGTAGAGGTGGATTAAAACCTGTGGATCCTGTTTGTGGAGCCTTGGAGTGTTAATGATACCTTCCAGCTGCATTTTATAGTTATGATAGGAGATAATTTTCACAGGACTACCAGTCAAATTATGTACAGGGTTTTATGTTCAGTTCATCAATGTTACCTTTAAAAAATGTGATGAGTGTGCTTGCCCGTAATTCTAGCATTTCTGAGGCTGGGGCAGGAAAAATGCTAGCTCCAGGTCAGCATTGGCTTCATGGTGAGATATCTTAAAACAAAACAAAAAACAAACAGAATACTCACTGTGCTCAGGAATCCTCTTGCTTCCCCCTTCCCAGGGCTGAAATTACACGTGTGTATTTCCACACCCAGCATTTTCATGTGGGCTGTGTGGGCTCCAACTCAGGTTCTCATGCTCTCAAAGCACAGCCTTTACCGAAAGAGCTGGTTACCTGCCCTCAACTAGTAAACTTCTGTTTTAAGTGAGCATATTCCAGCTGTTGGAGCACTGCTTGCATTTACACTTATTTTCGTGTTCTACTTTTACAAAGTGCATTTGGTTCTGTGTCCTTTTCACAGCATGAAGAGCTAATGCTAGGGGATCCCTGCCTTAAGGATTTGAAAAAAGGAGACATCATACAACTGCAGAGGAGAGGCTTCTTCATATGTGACCAACCATATGAACCTGTTAGGTAAATGTTTGTGTCCTTCCTGTGTTCTATGGTCTTGAGGATTGACCCTGAAATCTCACGCACAGGCACTCAACCTCAGCTGCCTGTTATGTAAATATATATAACAGCTAAGCAAAATGTTTGAAGTTCTCACAGTGAATAATTTAAAAGTTGAACCAGACTAAAACACTGTGTCTGATAAATTTCTGCTCAGTTTGATTTGTCTAAATGTTGAGTATTTCAGGCTTGAGTAACTAATAAGCAGTGCGCACTGGATGCTAGTAAGTCATTCATTTCTAAAGTGAAACAACTTGCAGTTCCCCAGGGAAACACACCAACATTCCCAAAAAATGGTGGAAGTAACCTGTGAGTTAGCATCAGGTTGATGATACCTGATGTGGCTTTGTGCTGCTCTGAGTCTGTAGGGCCAGAAAAACCATTTCCACCCTTCACTATATACAAGAGGACTTGCTCAGGACTGCTTAGGTTAGACTGTCAGATAAGATTACTCTCTTAAGACTGGAGCTCTCTGCAGGAAACACCAAAACTGAGTAAATCAGGCCCATTGTTAGGAAAGTATCATTGCCACAGGAATGCACTATAGTTTGGAAAGCATTAACTGTGTATCATTGAATTTATCTAGTAATTCAGTTTTAATTGCTGTTTAGAAGTTTTGTTCAAATAAACTTTTGACTATTTTCTTTTTAGCCCATATAGTTGCAAAGAAGCCCCATGCATCTTGATATATATACCTGATGGGCACACAAAGGAAATGCCAACATCTGGATCAAAGGAAAAGACCAAAGTAGAAACCTCAAAAAAGGAGGTAAATACTGGCTTTTACAGAAGGCTCTAGCACCTATGAATTGTATGTCCCAGGGCTTAGAATGTATCTCTTTAGAGATGGTTGGGTTTTTTTTGTTTGTTTGTTTGTTTGCTTTTTGGGTTTTGTTGCTTTTGAGATTCTAAGATTGAAGAAGACAGTTAAGTTCTGCTTTTTGCTTTGCTCTTTGTTTCTGTCATCCTTTTTGGTAAGATTTTTAAGACATTTTTGAGAGCAAAATTTTTTAAAAGTAAGTTAACTATACCAAAAAGCAAACAAAAAACTGTGACAGCCTAGACTAACAGAACATTTTTGGGGTCTCCCACCCCCTGCAGTAGATCTCCTTCCCTTTCACCATCCCCTTTTTCTTCTTTTCTTTTTTAACAGGATTTTTATCACTTGTCCTTTGTATCACATACTACCCTGTACAGAAGCCTCCCTCCTGCTGTTAGAGTTCGGAAAAGGGGACAGGAAAGGAAGTGCTGTAGTGTTGTAATGGGAAACAGTGAGTGTGAATGTTTTCATCGCAGAGACAATGTCTAATAATCTCTGTGGCAGTGAGCTACTAAACCTGCCTCGCTGTCTAATGTAAGAGGGTCAGTGTCAATAGAGATGCATGTCTTGTCTCAGTCAGAGTGTGGTTTGGAGATGGTGAAAGATAGAGAGAAGTAGGGATGAGGTCTTTTGTAGGCCAGATGTTGTCAGATGACTATTTAATCGCTCAGGATTTTTAGTGTCATGCACAGCCAAATCAATTCCTAAATGTCTCATTATTACATAGTTAAGTTTAAAAAAAAAACCAGTAAAATATTTGTCTTAATTGTTTAAATTATACATATAAATTGAAGATTTCTAAGTGTCATTTCAAAAATGTTTTGTTTTTAAAGTGATTTTTATCTATTCTTAAAGTGATATATTAACTGAAAGAAAAATTAGTACTTTTATTTCTTTCTTGAAACTTGCACTGTGCTTATTTGCTGTCCATGTTGATTTTGCACAGTATATTTGCTTTTAAAATATAGCAGCTGTGCAAAGCAGAGCATTTTCCTGAGATGTCTCATCAGAAGGAATGTAGCACTTGTGCTATAACTGAACTGCTATGAGCTAGTAACATAGTGTTTAGCAAGTGTCAGGCATATTGTTTCGCTTTCCTTGGATATTTACAAGGTTCCATAGTGCTGCTGTGAGCATGCTGACACCTTTGGAGATCCTGATACAGGTGGAGTCTATTGACTGTGGTGTGGTGTTGAAAGGTTATATTGGTGGTGCAATTAGGCTTGACTCAGCAAGCACTAGGGAAGGACAGGGGGAAAGGCAGTAGAAGGTGGGCTCAGGCTGTGATGATGAAACAGTATATCTAGGTTTGTTTTGGTTGACTAAGTAAATAAATAACTCGAGGCAAGGAAGACAGAAGCACATAGCTCATTAGAAGAGGAAAGCTTAGAACTATTTACAAGTGAAAGTGGTATGCTTTACGCTTTGAGCTAATATGAACAGACTGAAACCTCTACGTTTATCCAGAAGGAAAGAGAGAGAAACAACAATTTCAGTGGCAGCATCCTCATAACTGTTTTTGTGTGATTGATCATATACCAGCAGTTTCAGACTTGGCTTCCTCCATTCCCAACCCTCTTTCTCCATACTGGGAATCAAACTTAGGGTCTCATAATGTTAGGTAAGTGAGGTCTATATCCTGAGCCCAGGATCCCTGAGTTGTTTAAAAATGATTTCTTTATGTAGCTTATATATTTTTTAAAATTTAAAATTTTTATGGTTATTTTGCCTGCATGCATGTCTGTGTCGCTTCTCTGGCTAGTGTCCACAGAAGCCAGAAGAAGGTATCAGATTCTCTGGAACTTACAGATTGTTGTTAGTGGCCATGTGGGTGCTGGGACCCAAGTCCTTTGGAGGAACAAACGGTGCTTTTAACTGCTGAGTCATTTCTCCAGCCTCCATATTTTACTATTTATTAGTAGTTTATCAAACTAGAAATAAAAATTATTTATTTTGAGACAGGATCAGGCCATGTTGCTCAGGTTGGTGTTAAATTGGCTATCCTCTACCTCTTCTTCCTAATGCTATTTTATAAGAGCATGTGACTGTGCCTGGCTTGCTGAAATTGGGAGGTTTTTTAAATTTGCTAATTCACTTAACTTTAACAATCCAATTTAAATTAAAAATTCAGTTGATGTTAACATAAATAACTTTTTTTTTTGTGGGGAGGATGGGGGACAGAATCTTATAGTATATTTCAGGCTGGCCTTGAATTAGCTGGCTAAGTAGTTTATGCTTGTCTTGAATTTGTAAGCCTGCCTCAGCTTCCCATGTGCTGGGATTACAGGGATGTATTTCACTATGCCAGGTTTAAAAAGTAACATTTTTGCTAGGCATGGTAGCACACACCTATAATCCCAGAACTCAGCGAGGCAGATGCAGGAAGATCTCTGGGATTTCGAGTCCAACCTAGTCTACAAAGCAAGTCCAGGATGGCTAAACTGAGCTGAATATCCAAAGTAATTCATTCACCTGGCTACCAGGTGATGCTGGCTCTGTGGTAGATATGGCCTCCGACCTGGCAGTATTGTGGTAGGGATGCTACTTGTGCTAACAACTTAGACCTTCAGAAGTAAGGGTCTGGAAGAAGTATGTTCAGTAGGCAAAGGAGAAGCAGCTTTGCCTTTATGATAGGCCTGGAAGATTTCACAGAGTCAAGTCTGCTGTACACCATTGGGAAGGCAGTTATAAGCTTGCCTGTATTCAGGGCCACAGAGACCCACTTCTAGATGAAAGGAGTTTTAAAGAATGTATGCATGGATATGCTTTGAAACCACAAATCATAAAAGAAATTCAAGTGCAGTTGACTATTTTTACTCAATATTGTAGTGAGATTTTTCTGTTTTCCTTTTGATATGTAGATCCTTGAAGATAATTATTTTCAGTAGAAAGTGTTGCTGTCAAAATTAAAGTCTAATCTAGGGCTTCCTGATGGTATAGGTGTGTGCACCCTTTCAGGTGTGTGTGTGTGTGTGTGTGTGTGTGTGTGTGTGTGTGTCACGAGTGTGTATGCGTGAATGTGTGTGGTCATGTAGTTTCATTGAGTTCTTTGATGTTAAGTAATTAAGACTTATCTCAGCTTATAAAGAATGTTAATGACAATACTGAAAGTATGCGGAATAACTGCAGATTTATTTATAATTTTTCATCAGCCTAAATGGGTTAAATATACTTAACCTTTCTAACAGCATACATAAGTCTTTTCTGTTAAATCTCTATTCCGTGTTGTAATGATGATTTTTCTTGACTGGGGTGGATGTATTATGCTTTGGTCTCCTAAAGATAAAGATAGAGGCTCCTATGGAATCCTTTTACCTCCCCCGGGTTTACAATGATGAGAATTGTTGTGACTGTTGACCTCTCCCTGCGTCTGCTGCTGCCGTTTCTCTGTTAATAAGGTTTTTAGCTGATTCATCTGAGGTTTTGAAAGAATTGAAATCAAAAGCTTTTATGAAATATGATGAAATACATTTGATATAAGCTTGTGAGGATGTTTAACATAAATTAATACTTTTGGCTTTCTGCATCCATAGACAAGCACTGCTCCTAAAGGAAGACCACCCCCCGCTGTGAGTAATACTTGTGCTACAGCTGAGGATTCCTCCGTGCTTTACAACAGAGTGGCTCTTCAGGGGGATGTGGTTCGTGAATTGAAAGCCAAGAAAGCAGCAAAGGGAGACATCGATGCAGCTGTGAAACAGCTTTTGGCTTTGAAAGCTGAATATAAAGAGAGAACTGGGCAGGAGTATAAACCTGGGAACCCCTCCGCTCCAGCAGTACAGACTGTCTCTGCTAAGTCACCAGTAAGCTCTGTGGAAAATGCATCTCTATATGATAAAGTTGCTGCCCAAGGGGAGGTGGTCCGAAAACTGAAAGCTGAAAAGGCTCCTAAGGTCAGTATGTGTCATAAGCTAGCCTTTGACTTCTGACTCTTAGAACAGAGTCGCCTCTCCCCAGGAAACAGGTTGTTGGCTACCTGTTTAAATGTTTTGACATACAGATCAACATTTATTACTGCTTATTGTGTGCCAAGACTGAACATAAACTTATAGTTGAGGCTGCAGCGGTGACTGGATGGTTAAGTGCATACTGCTTTTGCAGAAGATCCAAATTTGGCTTCCAGTACTTATGTCAAGCTATTCACAACTACGTTGGAGTTCAGGGTAGGCAGACAGATACATTCTGGGTTTGTTTTTGTTTTTGTTTTTATTGTTTGTTGTTGGTTATGGTTCTCATTTCTCGTCTCTGGCCAAATAATCTGACAGAGTATAACAGGGAGTGGCTTATCCTCACAGTTCAGCTGCTGCAGCTCATTGTGAATAAGGCATGGAGGCTAGAGGCGAGAGTGTCTCACAGCTGCACTGACAGAAATGTGTTCATGTTCTTGGTGGACTAGGAAGCAGAGGAAGGACAGTGCAGGCACTGATCTGACTTTCTCTCTTTCCCCTCTTAATTTATTCTGCGCCCCCAACCGATGGAATTGTGCCTCATTTTCAGCATAGATTTCCTTCAGCTAATCCTCTCTGCGAACTTCCTACAGACACATCCAGAGGTGTGTCTGTCTTCTAGGCGATTTGAAATCCTGATAGGTTAGCAATAAAGAGCAATTGTTAGGGTGCATGTTCAAACAGTTGTTCAGGCGGGGTTGGAGCTGCTGGCCCAGGGACTGAAAAAAGCCACTGTGCCTGGCTTTGGGTTTTTGTTTATTTATATGGCAAATATTCTTGATTTCCTCCTGTCAAAAGTTGTTTGAGACAAGCCATCAGCAGCCTTAGCCAATCACAGGCTAGAATCATATGACTCACATATCTTTTAATGGCCCTGAAGATAGCATGGGTTCTCTAAATGGCTGTTAATCTTGCCTATGTGACCTTATCAGCCTGAAATGGATGTGTGGTTCTTGGCACCAGTGATGTGGCTGCTGGATGAGTGGAGGGAAGAACACAGTTAGGGGAGCAGACGGGGGAGGGAGGGTGGAAAGAAGAGTAGAGGGTGAGAAGCAGGCATATGGAGTCCAGGAAGTGGAAAAGCAAGGACAGAAGGGTCAACATTTCAGAGGCAGGTGCAGGTCCACAAACTCCATCATTCTGCATGTCGAGGCTGTGCCTGCTCTTTCTAGGTACAGCACAAGCACAAATAGCCCTGTAAAAAATATTTTTTTTTAAACAAAATGCTTTTTATTTCAATAAGATTTTTTTTCAGGAAAAGGGAGCATGGATGTGTAATCCTGTGTCAGAAAGTTACTTTCAACACTTTAGCCTGGTACATATTGGGCTGATAAAGAATTGGTATAAAAGCTAGACAGATAGATGGTTCAGCAGTCAAAGGCTAGGCTTACAACCAAAACTTTAAGAATTGGTATAAAAAGTGAACTTTGTCTTTTCTGGAACTATTAAGAAACAATTCTTCTTATTTAACATTTCAGAAGAGAAAGACATGGTTCTTGCAATAGTTATTATCATTAGCCACTTAGATTCCTTGAAGAGAAATGCGTAGTGGCTTTTATGTATCCACTGATCTTTATTGGATTATCAAAAGTCTCTCTTAGTCTCCCTCTTCTTAAAAAAATAAATAAATAAATAAAACCTTCTGCCCTCTACCTAAAGTTTGGCTCTGAGTTTCAGCCTCTGCCTCGATATCTCGATCAGTAGAGTCTTTCAGAGGCCGTTTGTGGTAGGCTCCTGTCCTGTTCCCATCTTCTCCTGCTTCTGATGTCTATTGCGTTTGCCCTTCTGAATGAAGAGTCTTTCGTAGGGTCTTCCTTGTGGCTTAGCTTCTTTAGGAGTATAGATTTTCAACCATGTTCGTAGCAGCTCTATTTGTAATAGCCAGATTTGGGAAACAACCTAGATGTCCCTCAACAGAGGAATGGATACAGAAATTGTGATACAATAGAATACTACTCAGCTATTAAAAACAAGGAAATTATGAAATTTGCAGGCAAATGATGGGGAACTAGAAAAGATCATCTTGAGTGAGGTAAACCAGAAACAGAAAGACATACATGGTATATACTCACTAATAAGTGGATATTAGACATATAATATAGGATAAATATACTAAAAATTATATACCCTATTAAATTTTTCAAAAATTTTATTTATTCATTATGTATTTAGCACCTGAGTGATTTTTTTTTTTTTTTAAGACAGCAACCATAAAATTGCAAAGGCTTTATGAAGCTATTAACTTTGGATTCTATAGCCCTGTTTAGCAAACTGTGAAGTGTTCCTGGAACACTGTCAGCTATATTCAGTAGTCTATGTGGTCTCTGTTCCATGTTGTAAATGTGGAGTTGAGTAGTTGAAGTTTAGACTCAGAGCCTGATCCCTACCCTCTAGCAGAGGCTATTGGAGACTTAAATTGCTGGTAGTAATTGCAGACTAATTCTGGGCTCTGTGCTGTGCTGTACAGCTGGTCGAGTCATGACTTCTTTGGAGCTGTTTCTTACAGGCTTTGATAACTAAACAGCGATCTCTAATTGTAAGATACTGTTTTTAAAAACTCGGTGACCTTTTAATTCGCTAATCTCAAAGCCTTCTAAACTTGGGCCACAAGTTTCAGCATTCCTGCTCCTTCAGCAGAGACGCTGCTGCTTCTGCTTCCTACCCACTGGTGCAGGCCGTTGCTTTGGGCGGCTGGGCAGCTACATAGTGCTGACGTGTGCGTGTTGCTTGCTTGCTTGTACTAAGGAGAAAAGGTGAATTTTTTAGGGGGTAAATTTGTCATGTCCTAGCTGTCTTGAAAAGTTATCTTCTTAGCATCTCAGTAGCTAGGGGAACTAGGTTTTTCTTTTTGATGTTTCCACCATTCTCCATGTTGAAATGCTTCCATCTAGTGGCTGCTGCAGAAATAGCATGTCACTTATTTACATTCTAAATGAGATCAGTAGGCACTTATGTTTTTCTCCATTTTCTTCACCTCCAAATCTTGAATTATAATTTTAAGATCACGAGGTTCAATCTGAAATGTTAAGAGAAATGTATGAGTTGTTTGCATCATCATAAGTCCACATGGATGGCTATCTAAAACTTTGTGTAGTCTGTATTTCATAAGCTCAAAACAATCTTTGTCCATTAAGAACTTAACATCTGTTAGCTCTGAATGTTGTATAATATTCCAGGAAGTAGCTATATGATATAATTTCACTTAGCAAATTCCTTTTAATCCAGAAAAAAATTAAAGATTAGTTTTCTCATCCTTCAGTTGTGCATTGTGTGTTGCCAGAGATACACTCAGGTGATATGTAATGTGTGTGTTCGTGTATGGTGGGCATGTGTGTGATGGTGTGCTTGCCAGATGTTGACTTGAGGCCTCCTTTGTCTGTGCCTACTTCGTTGTTTTGAGACAGGCGCCCACCGAAGCTGGAGCCCACTGTTCTGGCTGGAAAGTTTGGCCCATGAGCCCCTTCCGCACACTCACATTATTGTCTCGTGCACTTGTGATGCTGTGAACGCTGCATCTTTCTTTGGGTAAAGGTGTGGTAGCTAAAGTATGCCGCTTCTGTGAAATGTAGGTGAAGATGAGGGTCGTTTTTTGAACTAAGACAATCCATGTAAGACACTCCACATGGCATCTGGCATAGAATAAACATACCTTGAAGTGATAATTGTTTTTGTTAATTCTAGTTTCCTAGATTTCATCCGGGAAATTTGCATAGTGATCGGTAGAGTTTTGCTTTTATTTTAGAACTGTATTTATATATATAATCTTGTTAGAATAGACCATCTTATTCAATAGTGTAATAGATTCTTTACCTTAATTTTGTCTTCTGTAATGTTTCAAATTATGTTGTAAGACAGGAATTTCTCTTATGAAACTGTACCATTTGACTTCAAACTCAAGTGAATATTTAAACTTTATTTTACTATTATTATTAGAGAGAGACTGTGTGTGGGTGTGTCAGTGTCGGTGTAGGGCATATGTGGAAGTCAGAGACAACTGGATTGTCCTCTCCTGGGTCAACTCGGGTCATTGGAATTTCTTTCAAAAAGTGCTTTGTAGACATTACATAAGGTTTTGTGCCCCCCTCATTCCTTTAGCTGATGGTGCCTTTGCCTTCCCTTCCCCTGCCCTTCCTTCTCCATCTGTCTGTCCCCTCCCCGACCATGAATTCCATTCCCTTTCTCTTTCCTTCTTCATTATATTGATGTTTTTCTTCAGAAAGAAAATCTACTGAAGAGTTATTACTCTTAATTCTAAAGTAATAGTAACATTAGTTAGGTTGGAAATACAGACAGCTTTTCCTAATCTTTTTGTTCACTCGCCCCCAGCTCTGTTTTTCCTGGGTCAGGATCAAACTGTGTAGCCCAGGCTGGCCTTAAACTTAGGATTCTTTTGCCTCAGATTCTCTAGTCTAGAATTATGATCATCGTCAACATCTCTCTTTGCATTTACTCCCACTTTGTTGTTCCTGGGATGGTAGACTGCAGAGTTTGTAGGCAGAAAATCAAAGTAGCCAAGAAGATGTGAAGGGCCATCTCTTGGGTGCAGGGCCCTTGAGGCTGCTGTAGTACTGCTTCTGCATGGCAGGGCTCCTGCATGGCGGAGCTGTAAGCTAGCCAGTCTTGAGTACTCCCTTGTTCCTGTTGCATTTACTCAGTTATCCCATGCAGTGGAAGATGAATGGGGAACACTCAGTGTGGAGACACCTTTCAGTATTTGGTTGGTGTCTTAAGGTTCTCATCAGGTGTTAGTTTGTTGTGGAATTTTGAGGTCAGACATCCAGCTTGAGTCCTTTTGCTGTGCCCTTGTTTTTTCTTGTAGAGTGTCAAGTGTCTCCTTGTTGAGGATGTCACTCCTTCTGTTCATGTAGAATTATCAGATATTGAAATATGCATGTATGCATGTAATTTAAGGCTTAAACATACTTTCTATTTTTTTTTTTTTTTTTTTAACTTTTGAAAGTGGTCTGAGGAGACTGGTTTCAGAATTCCATCAGATAACAAAACCAAAGGGTGCATAGATCTTCTTATATAAAGTTTCATGGCATTCCCATATTGTCTGCTCATATCCTTCCATGTATTTGTGTGCTAAGAATTCTCTCTGGATTACTTAGAGTGGCCTAATATGATGTAAATATATTACATACTATTTATTTTAATAAATAAATATATCTTATTTAGGAAATAATAATGTGTCAGTACGTTTTTAAGTAGACAGAGCTCTACCACATGCATCTTTCAATACAGAAGGTGCGTTTTGTTTAAATGAATCTTAAAAGGCTCTTACAAAGAAGTTATTAGTCCAGGTTTTTTTCTTCCCTGCTCACTTTTTTGGTGGGGCTGTGTATCATGATGCAGTTTTTTGTTTTCAAGTATTTTTGGTCTTTGAGTACTTGGATCTCTAGACATAGATGGCTAAGTATACTTTGATAATGATTAAAGACTTTGAGATGACATTGAAATATTCATAGATTGTGAAATACTTGTCTTCCTCTTTATTTCCAGGCTAAAGTAAATGAAGCTGTAGAATGCTTACTATCCCTGAAAGCTGAATATAAAGAAAAAACTGGGAAGGAATACGTACCTGGCCAACCCCCATCAGCTCAGAGCTCACAGTCAAATCCTGTCAGCAATGCTGAGCCTGCTGGACCAGAGACACCAGAAGCCAAAGTGCTGTTTGACAGAGTAGCTTGTCAAGGAGAAATCGTTCGAAAACTTAAAGCTGAAAAGGCCGCTAAGGTCAGTGTGGGGTTTTCTTTGTATGGACATATTTTTTACTTAATTTATATAGTCCTGTGTAGCTAGTGATTGTTGTTAAGACAGTGCAATGCATAGATCATCTATTTTCTAGTACTCTAGGCTGATTTTGTTCCTTTTATGTTCTTTATTTATTTTCTTAGTGTAGTTTAACATTTTGTGTCTATAGCTGTTGCCCTTAATTAATTGTTTGTGAGCCTCTTAAATTTGGGTGTGGTATTTGGTAATTTATGCCAGGACAGTAGTTTGTACTACCTGCTAACCTCCATTGTCCCCTTTGTTACACTGAAGGACCAAGTGGACTCAGCTGTCCAAGAACTCCTTCAGCTGAAGGCACAGTACAAGTCACTGACAGGAACTGAATATAAGCCTGTGTCTGCTGCTGGAGCTGAAGACAAAGATAAGAAGAAGAAAGAAAAAGAAAATAAATCTGAAAAGCAGAATAAACCTCAGAAACAAAATGATGGCCAAGGAAAGGACTCTTCTAAAGGCCAAGGCAACGGACTGTCATCAAGTGGAGCAGGAGAAGGGCAAGGGCCTAAGAAACAGACCAGGTATTAAAGCATGCTTCTGAATGAATTCGGATCTAAAGAGATTTTGTGTTTAAAATAAGTAAATCTTGGTTTATTATTAGCAAGACAGAATGCTCATACTCTGATATCAGCAGATGACTTCTGTTTAACAGTAAAATAGGTAGCATATCACCTGCTTGCTTTCAGAATTCCCTGTACTTTTCCCTCCTCTGTTGTTTCCTCCACCAAGGAAATGAATTGATCACCAAATCACAGGTTGAGTATCTGTCTCCCTGTTCTGTTGCTGTGAAGAGACACCACAAACAGGGCATCTTACAGAAGACAGTTGATTGGGGCTTATAGTTTCAGAGCATTAGAGTATACCAGAACCATCTTGGCAGCAAGAAGGCAGGCATGGCGCTGGAGCAGGAGCTGAGAGCGTGATCTGCAGGCGGAATAAGAAGACTGTGACTTGCCATAGGCTTTTGAAATCTCGGAGCCTAACCCCAGGGATACACTTCCTCCAAAAGGGCCATACTTCCTAGTCCTTCCCAAACAGTTTACCAGGACCAAAGGTTCAAATATTTGAGCCCATGGGATGCTGAGCCTTTGAAGTCTGAAGTAGTTGTAATCCCAGATAGGTAAGGGGTTCTAAACTAGTGCAAGTCTGTTGTGCTGTGTACTGAGAGAACGGCTATAAGTACATGTGTTTACTTGTAGCTTGCTTTGTGTTTTTTTTTTTTTTTTTCAAATGAAACTTTTTCATAAGAAGTAAATAAGAATTTTTTTCCAAATAGGGTTTTGAAGTTGGTAGATTAAATATGAAACAGCTGGTTTAAAAACCAGGCAATGGATTATGTGGCCTTTTCAGTGTTCTCCTGTCTGTTTGAACATTGTAATCATCTTCTAGAAGTATAGACTAACTCTATTGTGACAGGCTTCCTGCTGTGGCTTCCCGCAAGAGGATGCTGTGACTGAGTTAGTTTGATTATTTTTTTTTAAACTGTTTATCAAATTTAGCTGTGTTTCATGTACCATCTCCTTAATGAATACAGCAGTTACTCCTGGCTTTATGTATTGGCTCAGCATTCGGTAAATGTATAGAATAGTGGGCGACAGGTTAGAGTGTCTCTCTTCCCTCACCTTCTGACTGCTTACATAAAGTCCCAAGTTTCACCCAGAGAAAAGAGACTAAAACGGTAAATACACTAAAAACTTAAGACTATAAAGCTCTGCTTGCAAACTGGAAAAGGTGTACTTATAGAACACAGTTAATAAACAGATCTTTTGTCATTTTGGTTTTTTGGGACCAAGTCTTCCTATGTCGCTCAGCCTGCCTTGAGCTCAGTCTTTCTGCCTCAGCCTTCCAGTTGATATGTACACACCCCGATGCCCAACTCAGGTTGAGGCTTAAAGGAAAAAAGTATTGTCTGGAATAAGAATTGAGAGAAAGGGCAGGAAATCTAGGACCAAGCAAAAAGGTTTCACTCTTGGCAAGTATTATACTACCAACACCAGGTTCTGGTGCTGGTTAGTTGGGGTTTTTTGTATATGTTAATTTGTTTAATTTAAATGTCATTTATTTTTACAAACATCCACCTCTACACCTTCTAAATAGTATTATATAAAATGTAAGTAAGTGCATATTCACTTGCATGTGAATGTTTATTTATGTGTGTATAGTGGATGGCTGCTGGTTTTATTATTACTTTTCACATTTTACCTGCAGTGAGACACTGATCTTTTTAGTTGTTAATATCACCTGTGTTGAAATTGGCAAAAGCTTTTTCAGTAGAGAATATATGTGAATAGACTTTGTCTTTACCAAATATATTTTAATTGAAAAATAATTTTTGTACAAATAAATAAAATTTTTAAAAGTCTTTTTTACAGTCATAGTTCTAAACAGGTTTGGCCGTGACAGTTTTTGTGGATAACATCTGATAGCTGTTTTGATGCTGGTGCACACCCATGCTCTCGGTACTTCAGAGATAGGCAGGAAGACTGCTACAAATTTGGGCCAGCCTGATCTACGTATCAAATTATAGCCAGGTGGGGCTAAATAGCCAGATCCTCCCTGTATTTAAAAACAAAGATTGAATTTGTTTCTAGATTAAAAACATTATTGTGGAAATGAATATAAAAATATACAAATCTTAAAAATGACTGAAATTTAAGAAAAGCTCTCCTATTTTGAGCTTGTAGTTTTATTTTCAGTTCAGCCTGCTTTGGTTTGAATGTATCCCCAAAGTACATATGCTAGGAACTTAGTCCCCCAGTTCCAGGAGATAATAGTATCTAAAGGTAGAGCCTTTGCTGTAATTAAGATAAGCTGAGATTGAGCAGATGTGCTGTGATGCTGTTAATGGCTTTAAAACAGTCACTGAGCTGGCAAGCTTCCTTGAGTCTTGCTGTGTCATCCCAGCTCAAAGTTCTCCTCTAGAGGGCCCCCTCCACCCACAGATGGCTCCAGGCTATTTGAGCCTCCAGCACCCGGAGCCAAGTAAGAGTCTGTTTTCTAGATTACTTTGTTTCAGTATTTTGTTATGTTTCAGTAAAACAGAACAGACTACACAACCTAGAAATAGTTGCTTGAATGAAAGATTTATGTTTCTTTTTGCATGTCTGCAGATTGGGTCTTGAAGCAAAAAAAGAAGAAAATCTTGCTGAATGGTACTCCCAAGTGAGTATAATTTCAGTTGGCTGTTATTATTAGCGTTTCTCAAGTTTGGCTTTGTGTTCAGATTCTAAAGCCTAGGGAGAAAAGTAGTCACGAGCAGTATCATCCCATTTCCCCGCTGTGTGCTTAGCATGTACATTGTATGTGTATGTCCACTTGAGGCCAGAAGACAACCTTGGGTGTTACCCTCACAAAAGCCAATTGCCTCCTATGAGACAAGATCTCTCTTTGGCCTCTCTTAGGCTGCTGGACAGTGTACCCCAAAGAGCCTCTTGTCTCTGCTCTCCTTCCTGCCCCAGCATAACACTACAGGTGTACCTCTCACACCACCACACTTTGGCATTTTAGCGGTCTCAGGGTCAGTCTTCAGATGTGCAGGGAAGACATTTTACCTGTTCCCATGCCACCTCTCATGTGTCAGGTGTGGTGACACACGCATGGTTGTGTCCAACTTGGGAGGTGAGAGCAAGAGACTCTTAGTTGCAGGCCAGCTGGCCTACATAGTGAAACTGTCTCAGTCACATTGAGAAGGCAGAGGCTGAGCTCAGCGGTAATCTGCACAGTTCTGTACTTGTTTCTCTGCATGTCAGAAAGTGTTTTCTTTCTAAGCTGAGCATGATGGTGGGGGCCTACAAGAGGCAAGCTTAGTCTACAGAGTGAGTTCCAGGAGCCAGGGCTACACACAGAAGCCCTGCGTTGAAAAACTAAAATAAACAAACAAATAAATGAGGGTGTGTGCCAACTCTACAGATAGGAACTTTGATTACCACATGCTTTTGTCTTTGCACTAGATCACTGGTTCAATTTACAAACCTTTTCTCTTCAAAGGTCATCACAAAGTCAGAGATGATTGAATACTATGATGTGAGTGGCTGCTATATTCTCCGACCCTGGTCGTACTCCATTTGGGAATGCATTAAGGACTTCTTTGATGCTGAGATCAAGAAGCTTGGTGTTGAGAACTGCTACTTCCCCATATTTGTGTCTCAGGCCGCACTAGAAAAAGAGAAGAATCACATTGCTGACTTTGCCCCTGAGGTAAACTGGAAAAGAATTTGACAACCAACTAAAAGAAATGGGGGGCTGTTACTTTTTTTAAGTCCTATTTCTTCTACCCATATGTCAGGTTTGGTTGTTTGTCATGTCCCTTGACTGGGTGACTTGGCTCATTCCCTTCCAGTATCGGTAGCAAGAGTTTGAACTTCCTTTAGTTGATACTGAGAAAACCTTAAAGTTGATGTGTTAGAAATCATGTGGGATGAGAGTTACATGGCGGGTTCACAAGTCACCCAGGCGACCGGTTCCATGTGGGAGGTTTATTAGGGGAAGGGAAAGGAGGAAGGGGTCACAGAGACCGTCTCTGGATGAGGCAGGAGAGAAAGAGGAGGAGCTTTGAGTTCTCTTACAAGGTGACCCAGAGCATAAGCACATGGTTCCAGGTGGTCCATAGGTGGCTTCACAGATGCCTGATATACAGTTTGTCAGGTCCCTTGGGGCTGGCCATAGAGATGCCTGCTTACGGATCCCAACAATATGTACTTAATGTTCTTAAAAAAGGCCATTAAAACTGTGTCAACAATGATTTTTATCTTACTAGGTTGCTTGGGTTACAAGATCTGGTAAAACAGAGTTGGCAGAGCCAATTGCCATCCGTCCTACCAGTGAAACAGGTGAGAGCAATTCTGGAGTGCAGGAGAAAGCTCACTAGCTGTCAGAAGGCTCGGAGTTTAGTCGCAGTGTTTCTTTCTGATGCTTAGATTCCTTCCTGGGAAAACAGAATTTACTGGAGGGTGATGAAGACAGAGTGAAAGTTTTAAGTCAGATTTTATATGTTAAGCCATTTTATTACAGAGTTCTTTATCAGTAGGATATAGTCTTTTTTTTTTTTATTTTAATTTTTATTAATTACAGTTTATTCATTTTGTATCCCCCAAGTAGCTCCCTCCCTTGTCCCCTCCCACTTCCACCCTCCTTCCCCCTTCTCCACCCATTTCCCTCCCAAGTCCATTGATAGGGGTGGTCCTCCTCTCCTCTCCTTCTGATCCTAGTCTGTCAGGTCTCATCAGGAGTGGCTACATTGTCCTCTGTAGCCCGGTAAGGCTGCTTCCCCCTCAGGGGGAGGTGATCAAAGAACAGGCCAATCAGTCTGTCTGTCTTTTTAAAGAAAAACACTTTTCGTGTCAGGTTTGTTGTTGTTTTAATGTTTTAAGCCATGAATTCATAGGGAACGGCTTCACAAGTATGTGGCCAAAAGGTAATGCTGTGTTTCCTGTAAAGCCTACAGAACATAAAACATGTTCCCTCCTCTTTCCCTTTGTCATGTTGGCAAATTACTGAAAGATGGCTGCCCTAGCTAAAAGGGTTTTTTTTTTTTTTTTTTTTTTTTTTAAAAAAAGACAACATTATTTTTGTTCAGTGTTACAACTTTTCAGAGGGAATTGTATTGGAATAATTCTTGGGATTGATTACAGAATTGCAAATGATGCTCATTTAGATTTATATTGCTGTAGAGGTTTTTATTTTACTTTTGAGTTGTAGTTTGTGTAGAGTTTTGTTTTTGAGGCAGGGACTCATATCTGACTCTAGCTGACCTGGAACCTGGTATTTAGATCAGGCTAACCTCAAATTCAGACATCTGATTCCCAAGCCCTGGATTAAAGGTGTGTGCTGCCATACCCAGCTTCCCTAGCATTTTCAGAGCACTTTCATTTGAGTATGTTGTGTTGTTGTTCTGCCCTGGGACAGCCATCAGTTGGTCAGATGATTTTCCTGGAATTAGTGAATGGGAGTGTCAGCAGGGTCTGAGGCTTTGGACTTGGGGGTGTCTTACAGTGATTACCTATTTTTAAAGTCAGTATGTACATTATCTATTATTTCTAGTGTGTTTTTTCATTTTTGTGTTTTTGAAATGACTTTGACTTCAGTTTTTATTCTTTCTCATACCAGATTAGCAGTTTTGTTTTTCTGATTGTACATTGTAGACAAGTCATAGTTCATGGCAAGAGTTTGCTTCATTGAATGAATAATCTGTGGATCTAACTAAAATTCTGATTCTGACACATAGCTGAATTCAGGAATAGCATTTCTATCTTTAAATTTGATAATGAAATCTGTGAGCCAAAGAAGAGAATTATAGAATGAAAGTAATTTGACATAGAACCTGGCATGCACTAATCTTTTCCCAAGTAGAACAGGGAGACAGTCAACACTTACATGCAAAAAATAGGTGAAGCACAGAGTATGAGCATGTTGGGTGGGCTTGTCTGTCTTCAGGGTTATATGCCTTATGAAATAAGTAGTGTCATTCAGTGAACCATCACAGGTACTAAATCAAACACACTTTAATTTGTATTACTTACATTGTGAATTTAACTCTTATCAGCCTTAAGGAAGAAATGAAGTTATAAATTATATGTCTGTATTTTCTTGACTTTCAGTAATGTATCCTGCCTATGCAAAATGGGTGCAGTCACACAGAGACCTGCCCATCAGGCTCAACCAGTGGTGCAATGTGGTGGTAGGTGCATAGACTGTATTGGCTTGTCCCTGTTTCTGTGGGTTTCATTGCTTGGTAGAGCACACTTTCTTTCCTTTGCATGTGAAAGCAGTTTTTTAATCACAATAATTATTTTTGATTATTGATCATGTAAAGTTGCTAAAAAGTCTGCAGTTTTTCTTGTACTGACTGGCTTTGTTCTCATGTCTTGCAGCGCTGGGAGTTCAAGCACCCACAGCCTTTCCTCCGCACTCGGGAGTTCCTGTGGCAGGAGGGGCACAGCGCTTTTGCCACTTTTGAGGAGGCAGCTGATGAGGTAGGAGTGGTCCTCTGCTATGCCTGTCTTTCTTCAGGCCCTGGTTTTTGTTTATTTGGTTTTTTTGTTTGTTTGTTTTTATAATTGTGTGGCTTATGCTATATAATCCCTGTTTGCAAATAGAAAGTTAATTCAAGAGTAAACAGATTTAAAAGTACTTGTTGAAATTTTACTAGCAAATTTACTATTTTTAAAGTTTGTAGTGTAAACAGTTAGACTTTAATGTATAGCAAATTGCAGTCATATGATTAAAACTCATTATTTTCTAAGGTTTTTTTTCTCTTATTCCTGTATATCTCTCAAGCATATTTTCTTACATTCCAAATTTATAGTCAATAAAATGTTACTCATCCTCACTGCTTTTTTGTTGAACAGCTTCCTTAAATCTCGAATTGAGAGTTCTAACCCTCCCTTAATTTTGTTGTTGTTTGAGGTAGTTTTTCACAAACAGTTTGGGATAGTGTAGATGGATAAGCCTAGATGGATAGTGTAGATGAATAAACATGCCATAAATGTTACAGGTCTTACAGATACTTGAGTTATATGCTCGAGTGTATGAAGAACTCTTGGCAATCCCTGTTGTGAGAGGAAGAAAGACTGAAAAGGAGAAGTTTGCAGGAGGTGACTATACAACCACAATAGAAGCCTTCATATCTGCCAGCGGACGTGCTATCCAGGTTTGTGGGGGCCACTGCTGGCAACGATGAGCACAGCTCATGGCGGTCCAGTGGCTTTAGCAGTCCTTGCCATTTTATTTGGACAGCCAATGTAGAAAACAGTCCTAAGGTTTTAAGAAGTAAAATCACAGTGTGTGATCTAGTAATGCCTCTCCCAGAGGTAGATCCAGATGGATAGAGCAAGCGTACTGAAGGGACATCTGCACTCTGTTCATTGCAGCTTCATAGCCAAGCAGTGGCGACATCACCTGGGAAAAAACAATGCACACATCCCCAGTGGAATGTTTAGCTATAAAAGGAATGAATTCTGTCATTTGCAGAACCATTGATGAAATTGGAAATATTTGTGTTAAGTGAAATAAACCAGGTGTTGCACGATCTTAAGTATATGAACTGTAAGAAAGTTGATTGCAAATAACCTGAGAATAGGTGGTATTTACTTACAAGTTAGAGAATATGAGTTGGTCAGTAGGCACTGACCAACTTTTAGTTCCATGGGAGCAGAATGTTATACTGTGGCTAACAATGGTAGCAGACATCTGTAATCACAGCACCATGAGGGTCTTGAGTCTGTGGCCAGTGTGAGCTGCATAGTAAGGCACTGTCTTTGAGGGAGGCGGGAGGGGTGGATCTGGCCTGTTAGTGTACAGGAAGGGAACTATCAATAGTAATGTGTTGTACATTTTTAAACTAATCGAAGAAAGGATTTTGAAAATTTTTACCAGAAAGAAATGATGGATTCTTGAAAAGTTTCACCTGATTTAAACATTATAACTCTGTACGTGCTACCTCATTATGTTGATTTAAAATGTGAGTAAAAGAATAATTACTGGGAATGCAGTACAGTACTTGTCTAGTGTGCAGGGAGCCCTAGGTTTGATCACCAATACTCCATTAAACTGGGCCTCACCTGTAACTTCCCTGGAAGGGGAGACAAGAGGATCAGGTATTCAAGGCTACCAGAGTGAGTTCTAGGACCATATAGACTACCTGAGAACCTCCCAGACACAGGAAGGGGAAAGAGGAGAAGAGAAGAAAATAGTAGAGGAAAGCACCATGTGCTTTTTAGGCCTGTTGTGTGTTCCCACGTAAGTGAGTTCAGGTTTCATCCTCAATTCCCAGGTTTGAGCTCCTCATAAATCTTACGTACAGTTACTCCTGTTCAAAGGGACTTCCCAGAGCAAAACAGTTTTGTTTTTTTGTAATTAGTCCTGCTCTCTTGTCATGTCAGTCATACTTGTATTTTAAGCGTTAATGTCAGGAAATAAATGGAAACAGTACATGTAGAAGTATTCTAAAGTATGTGATCTTGTAATTATTTTCAAAGGCATAGTAATTTAAAATTAAACCCTTTGTTTCTCTCCTTTTTTAGGGAGGGACATCACACCATTTAGGCCAGAATTTTTCCAAAATGTGTGAAATAGTTTTTGAAGATCCAAAGACACCAGGAGAGAAGCAGTTTGCATACCAATGCTCCTGGGGCCTGACAACTCGAACTATTGGGGTGATGGTCATGGTCCATGGTGACAATATGGGCTTAGTATTACCACCCCGTGTAGCCTGCGTTCAGGTAAGTAAAGTATTTCTGTTTATCATTTCTTTTTTAAATTTTTTTGTCTTTTTGTTTGTTTTGTTTTCTTTGAGACAGGGTTCCTCTGGGTAGACTTGATTGTCCTGTACTCACTTTGTAGACCAGGCTGGCCTCAAAATGTACAGAGATCCACCTGCCTCAGCCTCCCAGAGTGTTGGGATTGCAAGTGTGCACCACTGCACCCACCTAAAGGAACTTTGAAAAGTAGCTTTCTCTGATGTGGAAATAATAGAAAATACAGCCTAGACCACTGTTGTATAAATATGTGTACATTTGTATTGTCTCAAGTATGTGAGAAATTACTTTGAAAACTTTAAAATTTTTCATTAGATTTATTCATTTTATTGTGTGTCAGTGTTTGTCTGCCTGCATATCTGTGGACACCAATGCACCTTGGTGCCCACCAAGGTCAGAGGAGTGCTCATGGAATCCCATGGAACTGGAGTTAGAGATGGTTGAGAACCACCATGTGGATGCTCTTAACTGCAGAGCCATCTCTTTTATATTATTTAAATAAAAAATAGTAGGTCAAGTGAACATGCATTTAGTGTTAGTGATTTTTAACTAATTAGTTCACGTTGTAGACAGATTAGAAATCACACAGATTTATTTATGGTAAGATTTAGTTATTGGAAAACAGACTGAGGGTTGTGTTAGCAACAAACCAGTTCATGCTGGAGCTTGGAAAAGGAAATGTCTCTGAATCAATCCTCCAAACCAGACTAGGAAGCAGTTCACACCAGCTTTCTGTGGCTGTGACTTAAAGACCTGGGGCTGGAGAAATGGCTTGGCGGTAAGATAGCATACTACTGCTCTTGTAGAGGACCCAGGTGCAGGTCTCAGTGCCCACAGCTGGCAGTTCACAGCCACCTCTAATGCCAACTCCAGGGGGATCCAATGCCTTTAGCTCTTCTCTTCTGGGTATATGGTGTCACACATCTTTAATTCTAGAACATTGGAAGTAGAGGCAGACAAATCTCTGTGAGTTCCAGGCCGACCTGGTTTATATATTAAGTTTAGAGAGAGGCCAGTTAAGGCTACGTACTGAGATTCTGTCTCAGATAGAGAGACCCCAGAAAGCTGCAGAACAATACGTCCTTATTTGTTCTCTTCATATAGACTTAAACACCTAAACTCTTAGTTCAGTTTTACTGAGTTTTTCCCAAGAAATACTTTGAGAGATGGAATACTATGTCTTCAAAGAAAGTAGAAGTTTGGAGATGTAGCAAAAATTTACAGAGAGATGGAGATCTATGGTCTTTTCAAAGGTAGTAAAAAGAAGAGGAGGGAGATTCCAGTGCCCCTCAGATGCCACTGGATCTGCTACCAAAACACCAGGTGATGTGACCTTAGTAGTTAGTCACAGATAGGGACAGAAAGCTGCTCCCTTAAAGGAGAGACTTAGAAGGGCATTGCTACACACTGGGAGAAGAGTGAACCAGAAGAGGATGATAAAGAAGAGGATAGGAATGGTGACTAAATGGCTGTCTTGTATTGGGTGCGTTTAGGCAGTTATGTTGTAAGTATAAAATTCATGTGCAGCTCAGCATTCACATCACTATAGCATTACAGGTTTTCATGTAGCTGATGAGAGTCTTTGTAGAAAAAGTGCTTTGAAAACATGCAAGGTGTAGCATTTCAAGAAGTTAGTATATATGATTAGATTTTTTAAAAACCTGTGATGTTGGATAATTGTATATATTTAATGGTTTTGTCTTGTTTTTAATATAATGGCCCAGCAGCAAACTCTGTAGGAATTCCTGTCAGTAGTACCCTTTGGGTTTTTTTAGGGTGCTTCAAGTTGTGCATTTTTGTGTTGTTCTATTTAAAGATTTATTTATTTTAGTGTGTTTGTGTACATGCAATGCCTAATTGTATGTCTGTATATCATGTGTGCTGGAACACTCAAAGGTCAGAAGAGGAGTTGGACTCCCTGGGGTTACTTATGGATGGTTGTAAGCCACCATGTGGGTCTTGGGAACTGAACCTGGGTCCTCTGCAAGAGCAGTGAGTGTTCTTAACCACTGAGCCATCTCTCCAGCATTGTTTTAGTTGTAGTAAAATTATGTATATTTAAAAGATTGTGAATGACAGATTTTAACTTCTGATGGTTAATATTGTAGGATCTAGGTGACTCGTTATTGTGATGTCATTATGTGTATGTGGTGTGTCTTTGGCTGGACTCTAGGTGGTAGTCATTCCCTGTGGAATCACAAATGCCCTGTCTGAAGAAGACAGAGAAGCACTGATGGCAAAATGTAATGAGTATCGAAGGCGGCTTCTTGGCGCTAACATCCGAGTCCGAGTCGATCTCCGAGACAACTACTCTCCAGGCTGGAAGTTCAATCACTGGGAACTCAAGGTATGCTGTGGTCTGCACAGGCTAGAGTGAGATTTCTGCACACACAAGGACTTGTTACCTTCCCATATTTATAGTTGTAAGTTCTGAACACGGTTGTAATGCTCAGTACCATGTAATGGGAGTTTCTAGAGTCTGCGTTTGTTAAACTAGTTTCTGTGGTGGTTTAGGGAGTAGCTTGGTAGGAGAACACTTAGTGTGTGCTTGGTCTGCCTTTGATGATTTGCAGCACTGTGCCTTGTCTCCTAAAAGTTTTGTCGAAGCCAATTTTTATTATGTTAGAATAAAAATGATGGTCTTGACGTTTTTGTTTATACTAAATATGTCTCGTTTGGTGGGTATGTTGCCATGTTTATATCTGGAATTCATTCACTGACATAGTGAGGTTTCGGTGATGGTGGAGTCACCACAGAGTCCCTCCACATCTGCACTCTCGTCCACATGGCTACACATCTGTTCGTTGCTTTTAACTCTCTGTGCATAAAATAATTCTGGTTTAATGTTTTTGATATTTCATTTACTTCACAGCTTCATTATTATTAGGTAATGTACACCTTGGTTTTGTTTGCAGACTTTTAGCATTTGCCATTTTTTTCAGCTATGATAGAGACTGTTAATTAAGTTTAAAAACTAGGAGTCAAATAGATATGTATAAGCTTCCATATAGGAGTAGTGTGGGACATGTCCTCAGACGGTAGCTAAGAACTTAAGAATGGGCGCTTGATTGATATCTTGGGTTATTTAGAAGCAACCATCTCCCATTACAAAGTCACTAACATTTACCATCTTATTTGAAAATGGCTCCTAAGGTAACCCTGTGCTGGGTTAGCACTGATGCTGACCTTACTTATTTGTGTGTCATGTTTTCTTTTCGTGCTCCCTACCTTCAGGGAAGACCTTTAAAGACACATTTTGCCCTTTATAATTTGTCTGTAATTTGTCTTTAGTTGCAGTCTTTTTTCTTCACCTAGAAATAGCTGGTAGATAACAGCAGCTATTTTTCTAAGCCAGTTTAACTGTGTCTGGGTGCGAAACATTAAAGGTGAAACTTGCTGTTAGCGTAATCAAACTGAATTAAAAATGCTTGCCACTTCTGAGTCCATCTGCTTCCCTCTCCTCTTTCCCTCTTTCCTCTGAAGATGTGGCTTTATTTCTACCATTCTATCCCTGGGAATAGAATGTGAGGGTCAAGTAGGCTTGCTAACATTCACTTAAGTTTTCCTTGTCTTTGACTTGAGTACTGCTCAGCAGTTGAGATGTGTATAGAGCACCTGGCTTACATTAAAATTTCCCTACTGCTTTTTAGATAGGGTTTGAGACCCTACAAATGCAAGGTCTCCCTGGACATTAAGGGCCTCAGTCCCCCAATGAATGATCGAAATGCACAAGGCTTGAATGTACAGGACACTTCAGCTTGCATGTAACTGTTTTCTAAGTTTCCTGATGGAAACCTGAGAGCATGGCAGTTCTCAAGCTTTATCTCAGAGGCAGTCTGAGCAGCATGTAGTAACTCCTTCAAATATGAATCTCCACCCATCCTTAGCCTAAAGGAACAAGAAACTGTGGTGAGGCCTGGCAGGCAGTGCTTTAGCAAGCCCTGCAGGTAATTGTGATGCATGCTTGTAATTCAATCCAGAGGCAGTGCATCCCGGCCAAAGCACACACTTACCATTAATGAGTCTGGGGTGTACCAGTGAGCTAACCCCCTCAGTGTCTTGGGGCTATCTTTGGTTTCAAGATGCCTCTGTATTCCCCCATGTAACACATGAGGAAATGGGAATTTCCAAGTGATTCTCCATCAAGAGCTTGCTTTCTGCTGACCACACAGGCAGTAGACTCTTTGCTTCTGTTACTAGAATAAGTTCTGTAGTGTGTCAGGAATATCACCTGCCCTTTTCTTGTTTGTTTGCAATTGCTTTTTGGCTGTATTCATCTTGATATACATGTTCAATTTTAACTGCCTGTTTTGTTTTATAGGGAGTTCCAGTCAGACTTGAGGTAGGGCCACGTGACATGAAGAGCTGTCAGTTTGTAGCTGTCAGACGAGATACTGGAGAGAAGCTGACAATTGCCGAGAAGGAGGCTGAGGCTAAACTTCAAGAGGTTTTGGAAGACATCCAGCTTAACCTTTTCACAAGGTAGCTCTGTAGGTTCACTTGTGTCTCCTTCCTTTAGTTTTCACCTAACGTTTGAGGTACAAACAAGTTATTTGGAGATTATTGCAACTGAAAGTAGCCTTACCTCCCAGCTCAAGGGCCACTTAATATCTTATTCCACTTTTGGTTTTGACTTACAGTGCCTGTAAAACTGCGGTCAATTTGTTGAACTAATGGGGTTAACTTCAGATCCAGGCTGTTGTAACATAAATGTGAGGACTTAAGTCATTGGTTTCCAAGTGCTGGGTACAGATTAGTGGAACCCAGGAAGCTTTAGTAAATATCAGCACCTTTCCTGAGATACTAATTATAATGTTGTACAGAGCAGCCAGCAGCTATAGTGTTCAATGCTCCCACTATAGGAGAGACGGCTCAGTGGTTTAGAGCGCAGTGGGTACTGTTCTTGCAGAGAACCTGAGTTTGCTTCCTGCAGCTACATAAGCAGCTCACACTTGCTGTAGCTTCCAACTCCAAAGGGATCTAAAGATGCTGTCGTCTCCTCAGGCATCTCTCTCTCTCACATACACATTTAAAAATAAAATAAATGAGGTTGCTGTCTCAGTAGTTAAGAGCACTTAGTTTGAACGTGGATTCAGTTCCCAGAACCTGTATCAGAGGTCTCACAACTGCCCGTAACTCCAGTTCCATGGAATCTGATCCCTCATATTTCTTTTCTTTGATTTCATTTCTTCATGTTTCATTATCAGGCTGTTCTGTATACTTCCTGCTACAGTGTTACTATTTTTCCAATTTTGTGGAAGGGGAAAGTAGACCGGAAGGGTTTGAAGAGTAACAGGCTTCCACAGGTGGCGTCCCTGCGAGTAGGGACAGAAGTCAGCTGCTTACTGTGTGCAGGGCAAGCTTCCCACAGCGGTAGGCTCGAGCGGTGCTAAAATAAGGTGGCTGGCTTATTTGCGGCCACTGCTAGTAAGAGAGTTATACAATGAGTTCTGCTGACTTTCACTTACTATTTTATCTTGGGATTTAAAAACAAAACAGAAAAAAAAACAAAAACCCTACCATATCTGTAAGAAAAGTTACATATTTTCTGATTTATTTTGGTAGGGCTTCTGAAGACCTTAAAACTCACATGGTTGTATCCAATACATTGGAAGACTTTCAGAAGGTCCTGGATTCTGGAAAGGTAAGAGATTTCTAAAAAAAAAAAAAAAAAGTTTTCTTGGCTTTGTTTGTTTTCTGCAGGGCAAGGGATTTTCCCAGGGTCTTGCCTGTGTTAGGCAGCACTGTACCACTGAGTTGTGCTTTCATCAATTTTCAGTAAATTATATTTTAAAACTCCCTGAACTTATACTTTGCATTACTTTCTTTTTTAGGCCAGCCAAATAAAAGGATTGTACATTATTCAGCTTTATGTATTATTGGACTGAATCACTTATGGACTTTAGTATTCTGGTATACGTGTTAAATACGCAACCAGTCCTGTGTCTCCAGATGACAAATGAGAAATCCATGGGCCAGAGTCTAAACTAACCCATAGAATTAGACAGATGCCAGAAGTTAGATTTATCTAACACAGTTTAATGTACTTCCTCCTCGATTTTTAAAAACTTTTTGTTGAGAATAAAAGACGGAGTTTTTATGATGGTAGCCTATAATATATCTCTTGTTATAGGTGCTGAGGAATTAATCCCTTTCACTCTGTTTACTGATCTGTAAAATAAATGTTAAATAGATGATCTCAAAAACCCTATCAGATCCCTACTTCACCATATTTGGCTTTGCTTTACTGTTTTTCTGACCTTTTACCTTTCTGTGTTTTATAATGTCCCCTTGACTCAGGCTGCATGCTTTTAATAGAAATGAGAGGTTATGCAGCCATCCTGTCATGTGCTTTCCTTTCTGTGCAGTTTTTATGCATTATATTCTCTTTGCCTCATTAATTTTTTTCCTGAGTTTTGAGGACTGGATGCTTGTAGTCTGATATAATAATGCTGGGCAGGCACTTTACACCAAGCTGTGGCTCCAGCCCATTCTTTTTATTTTGAGTAAAGTCTTCTGAAATTGCTTAGGCTGACCCTTGAACTCGCTGGATAGCTCAGATAGCCCTTGAACTTAATCTTCCTGCTTCAGTCTCCTGAGGAGCTTTGATGACAAGCTTGTGCCACCAGACTCAGCTTGCTCCATTAATTTTTAAATTAAAAGTTTTCATTTACTGTAATGATAGGATTAGTACTTTTGTAGAACAGTTTATTAAAGTAATTGCATAAGCATTAATATAATAGCTTATGTATATAATATAATTAGCTTTTAGCTGATGCATTGGCTTCAGAGAACCAAGATTCATGAGGTGTTAGTGGGTCATATATTTCATTCTAATATCAGATAAATTACTGTAGTGATTTCAAATTTTAAAGTGAAGCAGGGGTATTTTAGTTCCATGTTTAAAGAATATGTGGAACAATAAATAAATGTCTGTTATATTCAGTAGCCAGGGCCTTTTCCCCTCTTGCTTCATGTGGATTATTGTAATGTGCAGGCTGACAATCAAACAATCTTTGAGGCTCTTATCAATAAAATTGTATTTACTGGCAGAGGAAAGAATCTTTGAAAATTAAAATTAGGTAAAACTTTGCTTTTTTTCCTCTCTACTTATATTTATTGGTCTAAAGGGCTAGGGAAACTAACTTGTTCATTGATTTTCAAGTACACTCTTTTTACTTTTCATTTTAGTTTATATGCTGTATTTGTGGTGCTAGGGGTTGACTCTCGGGCTTCGGGCATGCTAGGCAAGCTACTTGTCATTTCACAGTAAAGAGACAGGTTCTCATTAAGTCATCCAGGCTAGGCTTGAATTCACTGGTGCACTAGGACATCTTTGAACTTTGGATCTTCTTGCCTCAGCCCCTAAATAGCAAGAATTATCTACCTGTGCCACCAGGCTCTGTTAGAAGTACTAATGAGTCCAAATACAAATGTCTTTCATGTGCTACAACCATTATTATTTTCTGTATTACACAGTGTTCTAAATGTACTTTTTATGAATTTTGTTTACAAATATTAAGGGCTTGCAATTCTCATACAAGGAAGTAACTGTTACTTTGGCTTAGATCTTGTATCTTTTGTCTCCATTTTCATGGCACAAAGAATTTTTGAATTAAAACTAATATGTGCTCTCACTGATCTCCGCCCCTTTCCATCCATTTCCAGGCATTAGGACACACCTAGAAATAAATGTATTGCTTCTGTGTCTTGGAGGCAGTTTATCAGAATATCAGTGTGTAAATTTCAGAAATTAGACTGGCACGTTCAGTAGATGCACAGTGCACGAAGAGGCTTTGCAGGGGAACATTTTGTTTTGCTTTTAAGACACTACTGTATCTCTCTTATCTCCTGTATGAGTGTGGTTGCGTGCCAAAGTCAAAGAACAGCCATGTTGCTCCCTGGGATTGAACTTTTGTAGTCTGGCCTGGTAGCAGACCCTTAAACCTGCCAGCCAGGTCACTAGCCCTCTCCCCCTTCTTGGGTTTCCATTGTCCAGGAGCTCTTCCCAACATTAACATTAACATTGATGTAATCTAGAAATTACATCATTGCCAATGCAAACAGTTCCTGTTTGAGTATGCAAAATAACTGGTAAACCTTAATGCTGGCTTGTCGAATATTTCATTTTATTGAAAGAAAATCCAGGCTAGAGATTTTTCTCCCTCTTCCCTTGTCTTTCCTTCTCACCCTTTTTTGGGGGCCTACTAAAGGCTGAACAATGTCTGTATGTATACTAAGCATCACTGCGTCCAACCCAAGATTTTCAGATAGGAAGTGAATTTCTGAATTTCAGTAAAATACCCAGTCTTGATTCTGCTCATTATTACATAGCCCAAGAAAAAAATGAAACATTGATTTTCCTGATAAAAAAATAATTTTTCTTTTATAAGCCTTTGTACTGTTGAAGTTATTCACTTACCCCGAACATGTTAGAAGCATGTGGGATCAAGTGAGGTTTGCCTGACTATTAGTTATCTTGAAATGAGTTTATTCTCAATTGCCTTTCTTTCATCTTCCTGCCAGCCAGGTCTGTAGAACAGGCATCAGTGTGGACCTAAGAAGGAGCTAAGTAGAGTTCACCATGCCACAGCCAGTTTTATCTGGACACTTGAGTGTGTTGCAAAGATGATTTGTGTATAGTTTTGTGAGTGTGGAGTTTGGATGGTATAAAATCATTCTTTATGTACTTCTGAGCCAAGTGCCAAGTATGCTTGCAAAGGTACCTTGTCCCCAAAATGCCTGGGACACCCACCCTTTTGCTTGGAAGGTAAAAAGGAGAGCCCATGTAATCCTCTCTAGGAGTTATAATGGCAGAATGCCTTTTCTTTGCTTTTTAGGTGGCCCAGATTCCATTCTGTGGGGAAATTGACTGTGAAGACTGGATCAAAAAGACAACTGCCAGGTAAATACAGCTCCCCACAGACCTACACTGAGAAGGACCCAGTGCACAGTAGAAGTGACCGGACTTCTTGTCTCTTTAATTCCAGGGATCAGGATGTGGAACCCGGTGCTCCGTCCATGGGAGCCAAAAGCCTTTGCATTCCTTTCAGCCCTCTGTGTGAACTACAGCCAGGAGCCATGTGTATCTGTGGCAAGAACCCTGCCAAGTTCTACACCTTGTTTGGTCGGAGTTACTGATGGACGGAACAGAAGCCTTTCTTCCATCCTAATTTTTTAAAACCAATACTAGTATCTTCTCAGATGTGGTTTTTCTTTTTCATTTTTTGAAAGTCCTAAAAAGGACTTTTGAGATAGACAGCTATTCTTATGCCTAAATAACAGTGGAAAATACTTTTCTGTAAACATCCTGGGTAATAAATACCACGAACTAATTCTGTTTTATGTAGTCAGTTCATCCTGCAATAGCAGACTCATGCATACAGGGATGATGAATGAAAGCCATATGAGCATAGGAGCACACTTGCCCTGACTGCCTCACCTTCCTCACATGACAGTCTCACTGAGGTCACAAAGGACGAACCTGCAAGCCTGGCGTGCACATCTGATTCTCCTCTCACCACACTGGTACTTAACTATCTTGCTATTAACTGATTGCCGGTGCCTGTTGAACCCCACCCCTACAAACGTTTTCCTTGTTATATCTTTCCTTCCTGGCTACCTCCTTAGGTACTGGTGTACCAAATTTCCATACTTGGCCTCTTCATAATATCTAGTTGGCTCTTGCAACATGTCAAACAGCATTAATAGGCTAATTACTCCCATTTTATCAGCAGTTCAGAGTTCTAAACGACACGCTGAGCTCTCTGTGATTAGAGTTTCAACAATCTCTAAGGTCAGCATGTCCCCCAAATCTCATTCTACCCCTCCATCCCTAGCACCTTTCTGCCTGCGTGGAAGATCCGTTCTGACAGAATATACCCTACCCCTGACCCAGAAGCCTGAGTCATCCCAGGCAGCCCCCTCCTGCAGCACAGTGCTTGCTGTCTGTGTTGTTAGGCTGCAAAGTAGGTTGCTGTTGCCGTGATTGTCTTCAGGTCTTAGACCTCCATAGGCATATATGATCACCAAGCCAGTCCTCATGTTTTCAAGAATGTTCTTGGTTCTTCCAGTGTGCGGTTTATTAAGATAGTTTTACTTTTCCATGAAATCATTTTATAGTTGTCATTATTTATAGGCCAAATGTAAACACTTTAGCCTAAATCTGGCTCGTTACCTATTTACTGTCCTTCAGTGTAACACAGCCCTCTACACTTATGCAAACTCTATTTCTTATATGCCTGTCTGTAAGGCCTTTTGTACCTCATTTGGAGCCTACTTAGTAAATTCTTTTTTTTTTTTTTTTTTTTTTTTAAGTTTTTTTTTTCTTTTTTGGGGTTTTTTTTTTTAATTTTTTTTTTTTTTTTTTTTTTTTTAAAGGAATTTATTTGGTGTCAGGAGTATGTACTTGCCCTGGCACATGTGGAGGTCAGAGGACAATTTGATGGAGACAGTTACATCTGCCGGGTAGGTTGTGGGGATTGAGCCTTGGTCACCAGGCTTTGTGGCACGTGCCTATCTGCTGAGACTACCTCACTGTGTAGTCTCCTGCCTCATCCTCCTCTGACAGTTTGGAAGATACCTTATTTCAGCACTTCATTTCCAATTCAGTTTCCCATAGTGAAAACAGAAAAGCCTTTTGAAGAGATTAGAATTCTGAGCCAGGCTTTGAAGAGTGAGTTCAGTTTTAATAGAGGAGGGAAGGAATATGATACAAAGCAGGAACAGCAAATATAGCTACAGGAAATGTCCCGGGAAGCTGCAGGTTAAGCACAGCACTCAGCCTGAGGAGAAGGCTCCATGAATAAAGTTATTGTGGGACAAGTCTGCAGATCTGAGTTCTAGTCCCCTGTGCTGCTCTTATGATCCAGGCTGCTAAGGCAGAGACAGGAATTTCCTGGAACTTACTGGCTCACCAATCTAACCAATCAGCACGCTCCAATGTCAGTACAACCCTGTTCATCTCAAAAACTAACAGTACTAGAACCTGATGATGAACTCTGGCCTCCACACTCACTGGAAGAGTAGACTCAGTGTGCTCATCTGAGCCACATACTTGTGCTCTGAGTCAGGTTGTTACCAGCTATGGCAATCTGAATGTTTGGTCTCACTCTTCCATCCTTAGACTGGTGTAAATTGTTTCCTTGAAAATGGGGAGAAGTCTTCCCCTGGGAACACCTACTTCCAGGTTCCTCTACCTTGTAGAATAAGATCATTAGAGCAATGGCTAGCACTTCATAGACAGTTGCTACAGATTCTTTGGGGTCAGCTGGAAGGTGCTGCTGATATATGGCTTTAGTCATAGTAAAGTTTGTTATCTAAAAAGTGTGTTTGTTGGTTTGGAGAAAAACTAGTAAAGACTAAAGACATGAAATTGTTTGTTTTGTTTTTCTGATTCATGGAAAAAAAAAAACCACAGATCACATTTTATATTTTATACTGTGACCCCAGGTCATCTGGGAGGGGGAGTGAGCCTCTGGGGATACATGTGCACTTTTCTATTTGTGTGTGTGTGTGTGTGTTTTTTTTTGGGGGGGGGGATGAATGAGGCAGGGTTTCTCTGTAGCCCTGGTTGTCCTAGAATGCTCTCTATAGAGGATGCTGGCTTTGAACTCACGGAGATCCACTTGCCTATGCCTCCAGAGTGCTGGGATTAAAAGTATGTGCCACCATGCTGGGCTTTGAGTTATTTTTAACCTGAAAAATGGTTGAATCTTAGATGTGGAATTTATTAATTTAGAGATAGAGCCACAAAAGCCCAGCGCTCAGCAGCAAAAGACAAGGCATATGTATATGCTCTGACCCAAGGGTCCACTAGGCACCTGTGTTACACACCTAACAATTTCTGGTCATTCATGAGAGAACTCTAGTAGATCACATACATGGAGGCTTTGTGGGAACTTGACAGCAAGAGCATTCCATTGCACAGATCTGAGTCTTGAATTGAGTATAGAAGAATGTTTTGCAAAACAACTGAGGAGGTATTTTGACCAACCGTGAAAAAAAAATCACTCCTAGTGTCAGGTAGCCATAGTACCCAGCATAGTAGCTTCAAGAATGACTAGGGAGACAGATACTGCTACCCTTTCATTTTCAGACTGCCTTTGCTCTTAGCTTGTCACTCTTAGATGATTACCAGGACTGCATGGTAGCAGGAGAGAGCAGACTCCTACAGTAGTCCTCTGACTGCTATGTAGTAGGTGGCTATTCCAAACAATATAGGCTACTGTCACTTTAGATACTGACAACTAATAAACTTTAAAAAGCTGTAAGTAACTGCATGGGCACAGTGGTGCAAGACTGTAATCCCAGCCAAAGGGTCGGGGGGAGAGGGAAGCTGGAAGTGCCTATGGTATAAGGTGTTTTGTTCTGTTTTGTTTTTAGTAAAGTGAGACTCCAAACTTGTTGCATCACTTAAGTCATTATTTGGCCTTCTTCCTGAAATATTGTCACTAGCTCCTCCTGACCATTGGGAGTTGAGTGGAAAAAAAAAAAAGATAAGTAAGTACAAAGGCAAAGAAAAGGAAATAGGTATTGTGGGGAGGTCATTGTGGATATGTGGGAGAGCAGACACAGGGACTCCGAGGAGAGTCCAAAGTGGACATGTCCAAACTGAGTGGGGCCATGTGGGGAGAAGTGGAAGGGAAGAGAAGGAACCAGGTGCAGCAGCCAGGATGCCCAAAGGTACCAAAAAGAATTGGTAACTAAAATGGTTGGATTATTTAGGGAAGAGGAGCCCAACCCCCTGGACTGGAGAGTTTTAGGGTAGTGGGCAGAGAATGCCAGCTAGGAGGACCCCTTAACAGGTAGGGACTGAGGGGATGCAGGGAGAACCTGGCAGCCAGGTCTACTTTGCTATGTTACATAGGCATGTAAAAGGGGTCAGCGGGCAACGAAATGAGAATGGCGTTGGTATAGCTCTGGATTGGCAATCGTATAATGTTACCTTTCACTTAGATTGCATTCAAAGCTACACACCTAGGAGACAAGACATGGCCATTGGTGCTAAATGGCTTGCCTTATTAAAGCCATACACTGCACGCTGCCAGAAGCTGGAAAGGCTCTAGCTATGGGTACACTCCTACAGGAAGGAAAGACCTGTAATTAAACTCATCCAAACAAACAGTTTTCAAGTGTATACCTGAAGCCACTGACTTCCATTTCCACAAACGAGGCTCACGTGACATCTCTTGCTTAATTGCCCTTTAAACTGCTTTATGGCTTTATAGCAGCGTATAAAAGGTGACTTCCAAATATGACAGGCACTGAAAGGCTGAAGGAGAGAGTTATCCAGGAGTTGTAATCTCTACATCTGTGTAGGAGCTCTTGCCTTCCTAAGAAAGGGGAGCTGCTGCAGCCATGGGGCGATACTCAGGCCGAAGCTTCCGTCTCATCCTCATGTGCGTGGTCAGTGTCCTCCTCTTCGTGATGGAGCTAGTGGTTGCACACATAGGCAACTCCCTCTCCCTGGCCTCCGATGCCTTTGCTGTTCTCTCCCACCTGCTGTCCATGATCATCGGACTGTTTGGTGTCAGGGCCAGCAATATTAGGCAGCACAGGAAGAGCACGTTCGGCTTTCTCCGGGCAGATGTGGTTGGAGCGTTTGGCAATTCCATTTTTGCTGTGGCCCTGATGTTCAGCATCCTGGTAGAAGCCATCAAAAGGTACATCAGTCCCCAGAAGACAGAGGAGCCCCTGCTGGTTCTCAGTGCCGGAGTCATCGGGCTGTTCTTCAATGTCCTTAACTATGTCATCTTCTTAGACTGCTGTTACTGCTCCGGCCCCAGGCCGCAGAGAGACACCGAAGCAGGTAAATACCTTCCTGCAGATGGCAGTGGCAAATCTCTTCCCATTTGAGGGGCCTCTGACAGGGCTATTGGCAGAGGTCCTGTCCTTTCTGTGAGCCTCTTGTTCCTGCAGCTTTATAGTAGGATTGCTTTCAGGCGGAAGTTCCTTGTGAACTACATGCTTTAGCAGTGGCTCTTTAATTTTTACTCCCAGAGAGTAAAAGTGTGTTCAGACAGGTGGAGAGGGACTACAGAGCAACTAAAGTCTCTCTTAGGTGACTCACTTTAGTCCATCCAGCTGTGACATGGCTAGGTTTGAATATAATGTTAATATATTAATGTCGCCATAAAACATGTTTAAGAAATACGGGGTTACCAAACTACTCAGAGAAACCAATGTGTTGGACAGCTAGCTAGGAACATGTCAGAGGGATGTGACAAAAAGTGAGGAGAGGGATGGGATGATGTAGAGAATCTCCTGAGTAGAAACATTTGCCTGTCACAGTTATGAATATGCTCTTGAGAAGACTGGAAAGTACTTTCAAATTTTGAGAAACAACTTTAGGAGTGGGTACCAAGTTGACTGGGTTATTTGTCATAAGATCAAACTAAATCTTGGAAGAGGATAAGGAGTGAAACCGTATTTCTTTATTTCCACGAGAGGGGAAGTTTGTGTGTGTGTACACAAACATACGCGTGTGAGAAAGATTTCTAAAGAAATACCCAGTGGTTCATTGAGGAGTTCTATATTGCGGGCAGAGCAGATCAGCAAGGTCCAGCCATGGCCATCACACAGGGCACACTGGTGAGAGTCTTCACCGCATCTCTTTCCCCAGTGCCCTTTGGAGATAGTAGGTGCCACATAAAATGCTGTTTTAGCACTGGGCAGAAACATGATAAAGGCTAATCATTTTTTAATCACAGCATGAGATCTACTGTCACTTACTTTTAAGGAACTTCTGTAATGCTGGCTGGCTTCCTTCTCACTATTAGGGATGGTACCTAATAGTCTGAGGCGTCTCCATGTAGCTGCATTCTTCATTGCAGTTCTGCTGTTTCTGCTAACTAATGTTGCTAAGTCCTCTAGCCGTCTCTACTGGTAGAGTACCTGTTCTGAGAGCACCTGTGTTGTTGCTAACTATAGAGGTGAACAAATAGTCTTGATCTGTATTCAGCTCAGTGTTTAAAATTAGTCAGGGCCCATCTCTTTGAGACCTTACGTGTTGGCTGTATTTAACATCACATGGAAACTGATGCTTGGGGGTCTGATATGTGCATGTAACTGTCAGATGCAAATGTAAGGCGTGAAGACTGTTAGCGTTGGCAGGGGAGTGCCACTGTCACTGAGCTTACACCTACGTCTGTAGCTGTTGCTAGCAATTCTAAAGTTGCTTCTATTCTGGCATACAGCATAACAGAAGCAGTTAGGACACTTGGACGCACGTGAAAATTGGCACACACAGATGCAGTTCTACTTTACCAACTGAGTTGGTTTTAGTTAACTCACTCTTAGCTCTTGCTTGTAAACAGTCTCTTCCAGCATGTGTGTCTGCCCTAAGATACTAGTCAGAGGCTTACCATAGTATTTCACCCTAGAGTTTCTGTGGCTCAGTCCCACCGTGTCTTGTATTCTTTTGAGTATATTCTATGCTAAAAACTAAGCATTGTGCTGGTATAAGGGCCATAGAAGAGCTACGATTAATTCATCCATATTAACATAGCAAGAGTTATAAACTATAACTTACTACATAGCCCAGATTGGCCTTGAACTTGTGATCCTCCTCCTTCAGTCAGCCAAGTGCTGGATTTTCAGGTGTGTACTACCATGAGGCAAGGGAAGAAAATTGTGTGTGCATAACCCCAGCCTCTGTGCTTTAGAGATGCTTGCAAACTGAAAAAATCTGACAGAATCCAGGAATCCATCACTTTTATGGAATCTGATGCTAGGCAGAGTTTTTACTTAGCAAGCCTTTTATTTCTGTGACTGTTGTGACAGTCTAGTGTAGAAACTGATGCCAGCTATACTTGCTGTTTGAGATAATAGAAAAGGGAAAAAAATAAGCGGGTCTTCAACTTAAATGAAGTGCTATCAGGTAATTGGTTAACAGTTAAGACCGCTCATATCCCTGGATTTGAGGAGCAAGTAGTGCTGGAGAATCAGCTGTGACAACCAGCACTTTTTTTTTTTCTTTTCTTTTTTAACCTGGGAGACATTATTTTTTAAAAATAATGTCTGGAAGCACATGCCTGCAAACCAGCAGTAGAGAGACTGCAGCAGAAGGGTACTGAGTTTAGAGAACAGCCTGGACTACATAGGGGGACCTAAATGGAGAGTCTGATCTCTTTTAGAAAGCATGTAAAATGGAGTGTAAGCCCTGGCATTAGAAAGTAAGCTGGACAGAGGTATTTTAGCTCAGCATTAAGGCCCATGTATATCAGTGTTACGTGTTCAGTCCCAGCCCAGGGCACAGAGCTCTTCAGCAGGTACACACACGTTTCAGCATAACTTTTTCAGCACAACACTCGGGCTCAAAAATGTGAGGCTGAGTGTCCCATACACTCAACAGGCTGAGGCAGGAATGTTAAATGTGCAAAGCCTGCCCAACAGAGGGAGACCCTGACCCAAATAAAATGAGTGAAAAATATATAATTAAAATTCAGTTCTTTATAAAGGCAACTCACAAGCCAGAAATAGTGGTGCACAGCTACAATCTCAGTGTGAGTAGAAGAAGGAAGTGGAAAGAGAAGCGAGGAAGAAAAGGGGGTACAGAGAAGAAGGGAGGAAAAGAAGCCAGGAAAGGCGGAAGCCAGGGAGGGGACTAGCTGGTGACACTGGGTCTCCATCTCACACTTTTTCACCTCCTTGCCCTTTGCTCTGTCCCCTAGCCACCCTCATGCATAAAACCATCAACATTTTGGACTTTAAGCTTACTCTGTTTGTCTTTCCCTTAAGTTTGTATTTTCACTCTGCCTTTCACTTTAGCTAAAAATACCAGCTGCACCAGCAACTAAAGTTTCCACATTCTGCTCTGTGTCAGTGATAGTCATGGCATTCCTTTTGGTCTAAGGCCTCTTCATGCCTCGATCTCCTTTCTCCTTCCTCTTCCTCCATTCTGTCCTCCCTTCACCTCTTCCTTTGCTCTTTGAGGGGTCTTGCTCCACAGTTTAAGCTGGCCTGGACTTCCCAGCTGTTCTGCTTCTATCTACCTTGGGCTGGGATGCAAGTGTAGACCTCACATTATAAATTACTTATGTATAAAATAACATATAAATTATATGTGATGTGTCGTGTCTTTATTTTTTGACAAACATATTTTCTTGATAGCTATTTGATTTTGTTTTGATTCCAGATTATTCTCTCTTCTCACTCCTCTACTTCCTACTGTTTCTCTCCCTTCTCTGGCTTTGTACACTGGTATAAACTTTGTTTGATTCAAGGGGGCATAACCAGTGACAGTACCTGTCAAAGGCGGTCCTGGCAAGAATTTTGAACGCTCTTCTCATCTGTCGCTTGTACACTTCTAGATGAGGCCACTACTTTCCCCGGGGCAGTGCTGTTGACAGTGGATGCACACAGGATTCCTTTCTTGAGAAGGAGGCCAGGCTCTGGATTTAGGAGGGGCAAGGAAGAACTTTCTGTTTTCCCCCTGATGGCAAGTAGTGTGGAGTAAGTTAGACCTAACAACTTTCACAAGCTGCATATGGCTCATCTTGTACTCCTGCCATTTGGGAAGCTGAGGTAGGAGGATCATGAGTTTAAGGCCATCCTGAGCTACATCGTGAATGTTGTAAAAACAGAATTACAAAGGCAGAAATGCATGCAGATGGATCCTGGGACTTCAGACTGGAAAGGGGAAAGCGCCCGGGCAGCAGTGCTGGGCGTGCACGGTCATTTTCAGGAACATGAAGTCTAGGTTCCTAGAAGCAGTCACTCTTGCCTGTTTATGTTCACAAGTTGGGAGAAGTCTACTCTCATGGGAAGATTCATAGCTCTCTCTGTCTCACACCAGCATCCCTTTCTCTATGTTTCTGATGCTAACCTCTTAGTCTCTCCTTCTGCCCATTAAAGGGTTCTGGAGCAGTTCCAGGGAGTGAATAGCAAAGACTTAAGGAAGATTGGGAAACTGGTGCCTTTTCAAATGTGAAATCAAATTCAACAGGAGGAAAAGGAAACAGGAGCACAGTGCCATATCCTTAGGTATTTTATTCTAGTGTGTGGGGTATTCCCTGACTGTTAATCTTAATTAAATGTTAATGAAGAAGACGTGTTTGTTGACACTGTGAGAGTGTACTTGCAGCTCAGTCATATGCAATTGGAGAAATGTGTGTTTTGCAAAATAATTAGCTAGAGAGAACATTTTCTGTTCTCGTTTTTCACGTAGGTTCCAAAGAAAAGGCAAAAACAAAGGAAGCTAACTGCAGACGGGTAAATGTATTTGGCAGCGGCCACAGACCCCTGGGAGAGGACAAATGAGCATATGGCAATCCTAGCTCCAAGCTGAGTGTGTCCTCCTGAAAGTTTCTTAGGCTTCAGTTCTTTCATCCATAAGCTGGGAAATCCCCACCTCGTGGATGCTGTGAAAACGAAATAGTATTACAAATGCAAAGTGCTCAGCAAAACCTTCATAGAACGCTCAGGGAGGGGCGGGGGTGGTGGCGCCAGGACTCAGTGCTTGCTCAAGAAAACAGGCTGTAAATGAGACACTGGTAAGATCAGAGCCAGACATTACAGTGCACTCAAGAGCAAGAGGCAGGAGGATGGGGAGCTTGACTCTAGGCTAAAAGCAAATAGAAACAACAATAATGGTAAAGGGAGAAAAGAAAGGAAAATACCAGTAAGCCCCTTGCTGGACCACTTTGCTCTGCACACCTGTGGCATGGCCGCCTACCTCATCCTTGGCCAACGTTCTTACTATTGTTTTCTATCCGTTGTATTTTGATCAATGCAGGACTCCCCATCAGCCGTAGAAACCTCACAGAGAGTGTGTGAATGCTGATGGGGTACAGCAGAGGAGCACAGACCCAGAGCTGGAAGGCAAGTCTGGCAGATTTGCAGTCAGAGAGGATGATGGAGCTCTGGGAATCAGGACAGCTCTGCTTTTAGAAGCTTGCTGTTTTCATTTCGAGAGACCATAACAAGTTTGAGGTGCATTATTTTCCAAAGTGATCTGGCTTACTCTCTTATTTTTACCACCACCATTATCACTCAGTTATTTTGAAATGTGTTTTCCTATGTGGCCCAGGCTGGCCTCAGTCCTCTGTCTTCTCAACCACTGGGCCTGCAGGCAGGTGCAGGACGAAGCGCCCTTCTTCCACCAGGGAGAGCCAGAGATGAAACTCACATCGCCTGGCTTGGCTGTGTCTTGCCCACTGAGCCACCCTAGTAGAGAGAGAGAGTGTGTGTGTGTGTGTGTGTGTGTGTGTGTGTGTGTGTGTATTACCTTTAACAGCTTAAAATACAAATAATTCCCCCTTGCAAAATGCTCTTGTGAGCTTGGCTTGGGAGCACACATATCTGTCAACTCAGATGCTGAGAAGGTTGAAGTAGGAGTGTCATCTTAGCCTGGAGATTGAGAGCAGCCTGGGCAGCACAGTGTGGCTTTTAAAAGTAGGGATACAGATTTATACTAGTGTGTCTCCTTTTCTTTTCCTCTTCTGGCACTTATAACCTTGCCCAATTAGCTTTAGATTGAAAGGGCTTCAGATTCATAGGTCGGTATGTTGTGCCTGAGGACAGCATGAGTTGGACTCAGTAGATTTTGTTTTTATAAGGAGGACATGAAATTGGGAGGGAGATGTACTGTGAAGGCAAAAGGCATTATGGAGAAAGTTGAAGGCAAATATGATCAAAATACATTGTGTATGTGTATGAAATTTTCAAAGAAATCTTTTTAAGATTGAAAAAAATTACAAAAACAATACCAAGAAGCTTCACAGACATCGTGTCTAGTTTGCACCGGTAAAACCATAACACAAAATCAAAACCAAGAAGCCGAGAGTTGTACAGTTTGTGGACACATCACATGTCGATCTGCCAAGCCACCCAAACCATGCTCTAGGAGTGTGACGGCCCCAAACAGCCCTCCTGCTGCTGTTCTGCAGCCACACCCACCTCTCCTGCCCTCACCCACCTCTGTGCCATGGCAACCGTTCATCTGCTCTCCATCCTGGCAGTCGTCTCATTTCAGGAATGCTCTGTTAATATGCCATGCAGCCTTCGAAAGTGGCTTTTCTCTTTCAGGATGATGCCCTTAAGATCCATTAACATTGCTCAGACATCAGTAGCTGGTGTCCTTTGTGTAAATCGTTGAGTACTCTTCGGCCACTCAGCTGATTTTCATATTAAACCACTTATATTTAATGCCACCATTAGAGGTGAGGACTCAATGTCTGAGATTTTCAGTTTGCTTTTTGGTCTTTTAACTTTTTTTCTCTCTGTTTTTTCTTTCTTGCTTTCCTTGAACAATTTCAGAGTTTTATACTTGAGTTTTCAGCTATATTTTTGAGGACATCTTGTTATGAAACCCTGATACTAGTTGCTGTAGGAGTTACTGTGCACCTGACTAAATTACTATGAGCTTCCAGTGTGAAGGAAGCTAAAAGCATCTTTAGTTTACTTTATATTTTTCATCCCCATGCTCTGTTCTTTGCCTTCTTCCCTCTCCTTCATTCCCCTCCCTCCCTCTTCCACTCTTTTTCTTCCCTCCCCAACTCTCTATGTCTATTTTTTATTGCTTAAATAGGGTACTTTCTATGATTTTTTAATCTTCAAATTCGGTAATTCATCTCTGAATTCTCTTTTCTGCTGCTGAGCCTATCCGTTGAGCTGCTATTTGTTTTTTTGTTTGTTTGTTTGTTTGTTTTTGTTTTTTTTAATTTGTGTTTGTGTTGTATGTGTGCAGATATTCAGGTGGACATGTGTGTTTGTGTGTGGAGGCCAGTGTTGTTTCCCAGGCTCTGTCCATCTTGTGTTTTTAAGATGGGGTCTCTCGCTGGCCTGAAGTTCACCAAGTAGTCTAGACTGGCCAGAGAGCCCCCAGATCCTCCTGTCTCTGCCTCCCAGCATTGGGATTCTGCTGTTCCAGCACACCTGACTTTTTCCGTGGGATCTGCCCTGAAGCACCAGTCCCATGCTTGTCAGCAAAGCTGGTCTCCTCAGCCCTCCACTGCTTTTTATACCTTCTAGTATTCTGCGGAGGGTTTAATTTGTTTCAACTATGTCCATAATTACCTGCCAAAACACTGTTATGACTGACTACTTTAAAAATCCTTACTTAGCAGATAATTCTAACACCTTCTGCCACCTCAGAGTTAGTGCTTTTACATTCATGTTGCAATCTTCCCAGTGCATTTGGTAGGGAGAAAGATTTCCTGTTGGGTCCTGGCATTTAGGAATATTGAGATTCTGTCTTCCCTGACAGGCTGGTGAGTGAAATGCTGCTGTCAGTCGGTGGCGGAAGTCCAAGGTTTGTCCCTGGATTTCTGTGAGTTGGCAGGGACAGGAGCCAGCCCCCTCACTAGGACCTCTACACTGACACCTGGCTGGGAGGAGCCTTAAGTTTAACCATTTGTTTATTCATCTTTTTCATCTTTTCCTCTTTTTTTTTTTTTTATTTTATTTTGGGGATCAAACCCAGGACTTCACATATGCAAGATTTTTTTTTTTATTTCTAATAAGCATATATATTTTATACTTGGTCCCTGATAGTCTCAGCACCTGCAGTTCCTGTACATCTAATTTTGCTGTTTATTTTGTTCTCTCTAAGTGTCTCTCTTTCTGACTTTCTGTTTTTGAAGCAGGGTTTGCCTATGTAACCCAGGCCAGCCTTGAACTTTCGACCTTCCTTTCTGTGCTTCCTGAGAGATCTATAGGTGCATGCATGCCACCATAGACAGTTTGTGTACTTGTAATTTTTTTATTGTGAATTATGTTCAATGAAGTTCTTTCCAAGACTTTGTTTTTGTTAAAGTGTAGAATATAAGCATTTAAAAATATTTTTAAAAGATTTTGCGTATTTTTAAAAATTACATAAAAGGGTTTTGCCTGTGTGTACATGTGTATCTCCTGCATGTCTAGGGCCCACAGAGGTCAGAAGAAAGCATTGGATCCCTTGGGACTGGAATTACAGGGAGCTTGAATAGCCACTGATGAGGGTCCCACGGAAGGGTAGCCTGTCCTCTTTAACTGCTCAGCCATCTCTCCAACTCTGTGCAGCTACATTTGTGAACACACATTTAGTCCCAGAACTTGGGAGGCAGAGGCAGAAACAGCCTCGTCTACACAGTGGGTTCCAGGACACCTAGGGCCTGTCTCAAAAAAACCCAAACCTAAACCCCACAGGTTCTTCAGTGCAAACGAGCTTGGATGCACTTAGACACTGTTTGCCCACTATTGCTTCTTGTTGTCATTTTGTCAGCGGTACACATTTTGACCACACTCTGTATCGCCTTCACCTCCCATGCAGATATTTCTCTCTCTGCCAACAACCAAGGCGCCCGCCTGTGCCCTGCAGAGGAGTGGTACTCTCTATATTAAATGGCGTGTTTGAGCGTGAATTTCCCACTAAGGGACCCAGCAACTCTTCACCTTGCATCCATCGATCTAATCCTTTAAGCTGAGTACAAATCATATGGCTGTCAAAGAGGTGAAGTGTTTTTATTTCTTGGGCTGATACAGGTACTTGAAGTCAGACTCCAGCCTCAGCTTACCAGTCTAGATTCCTACTTTTCTTAGGTTTTAGCTTTTTAAAAGTATTCGTTTTTATTTATGTGTATGGGTGTTTTGCACGAATGTGCCTGCCTGTTGCCCTCAGAGGCTAGAAGAGGGCACCGGATTCACTGAACTGGATTTATAGATGGTTTCCAGCCACCATGCAGATGCTGGGAATTAAACTTGGGTTTTCTGTAAGACCAGCAAGTCTCTTAACCATTGAACCATCTCACCAGATCCTGGCTTCAGAGATTTTTTTTTTTTTTAAAGAATTTTCCACTACATTTTTTAAAGAGGTCAAAAGGTTTGACGAAATGACCTATTATTATAGGAAAATTTAGTTTCTCGAAACTCAGAATTTTCTGCAAACCAGATGCTCATGACTGCTGACTAGGATCATTTTAGAGTACCACTGGAGACCACTGGGAGATGCTGGCTGCAAGCCTAGCTCCAGATTCGGAGAAAGCTTGTCTCCGGGGAATAAGACTGAACATGATAGATCAGGAACATGTCATCTTGCCTGGCACCCGCATGTGTGAGGTGCGCACACATGTACACCCGTGCACACTCGCGCACGCACACACATGTGCGTGCACAGTTCAGTCTGCGAGTGAAGAAGCTCTCTCTGGCTTTGCCTCTCTCTCCAAGTTGATCTGATTCTGATGTTTACTCTCTCTCTAGCTTGTCCTCTCATGTTTCGTGTGGTCAAGGTCTAGGCCTGCGCAGTATTCCATTCTCTGAGCAGATCTGTTAGCACAGGCTGTTGTATATAGATTTTTCCCCATGTGACCCGGATCTTCCCAGAGGGTTATGTTCAAATCCTCTGTGTAAGTGCAGAGTTTAGCAATGCTGTCCTCGGTTCCAGACTGTGGAACTTTTCCGTATAATGAGAGAAGATGGAAAGAAGGGAAAGGGGGGAAGAAGGGGAAGGGAAAAGAGAAAGAAGAAATGGTGGAAGGAAATTAGGAAGAGAGAAGATGGAGGAGGAAGGGAAGGAGGGAAAGGAACACGAGAAGGAAAGAAGAAATGAAAGGAGGGAGAGAGGGAAGGAGTATGGAACACTGAGTTTCTTTTATACCTTGTATACCTCTTTGTGCCTCTTTCTGTTCACATCATCATCCTCTCCTTCAGAACCTGTGAGTCCTGTATGTCTGCTTCTTTGGGATGTGGCTTCCCCCCCCCCACACACACGTTTGTTTCAGTGTTAGGCTAGTATCACATCAAAAGCAGAGTTGTCTGGGACCTTTAAAGCTTGGTTACCATTGGTGGTGTGTGCTTCTCAAGGCTGTCTCTCCATAGCTTTTCAGCTAGCTCTGCATGTGAGTGCTGAGGTTGGAGACAGGCCTCCTGTGCCCCTGCTCTGAGCTCTTCCAAAGTCTCAGCTGCGTGCTAGAGGCTTGGCAGTTTAATTAAGCGCTGCACTTGGCCTCCTTTCTGCTCCACCATATGGAAGGCTGGTGCTTTGATTGGACTGTCTTCCTCTTCTTTGTTGTTTTCTAGGTCAGACATTTGTTTTTCAAACATAGATTTTTTTGTTTTGTTTTGTTTTGTTTTGTTTTGTTTTGTTTTGTTTTCTAATCACAGGGAGAGGAATGAAGTCAATGTCTTATGGGTCAGCCAAAAGCAGCTGCTGTCCAAACAAATCCTGTCAGCTCTCACCCCTGAGCTGGATATTCTCACTCAAAAGGCATTTTCTAGTCAAGGCCTGACTACCCTAGGCCTGACTCAAGCAATCATTGCCTGCTTGGATCCCAATCAGTATTTCCTGAATGTGTCCTGATAGTCTGGATTCTGTCTTGTTTGCTATATCTTAAATGTAATATGCTAATTTCCCTGGGCTTCTCTTAAATAGCTCCAGGTTCCACAGATGCTGTCTAACAAAACTCTGTCTAACAAAACACCTAAAATTTACACTCAGAGATTTTGCAGGTTGGGGATTTGGAAAGAAACAGTGTGAACAGCCTGCCTGTCTACCGTGTGTGAGGTCTGGGGATGCAGAGGCCGGAGGTGGCCTGGTGGACCAAGTGCCGTGTGTGGCTGGAGGCTGCAGTCACTTTACATCTGACCCCTGGTCTGGTAGGTCCTGATGCCCACCAAATACTCCTCCTTATCTGTCTTTATCAGCGTGTGTTGGAGAATTAACCTCACCTGCCCACTCCCATGCCCCACCCAACACCCGGGCACATCTTGCTTCAGCTCTTTTCCCTCTAAGAGATCAAGGCTTGATGAGCAGGCAAGTCTGAGAAGGAAATCCCAGAAGAGGCATCGTAAGGCCCTGATTCTATGTGGGGGTAGATTGGATGGATGACCGGAGGCTGTTTCTGAAGTCCTCCCTCTTCTTTTTCTGGGTACCACCACTCAGTCACTGAGTCCTTGGGACCAGCCTCACTCTGACTTACAGTCTACCACCCCACCCCTTAAGCCCCATATATTGTATTCTTCAGCCTCTTCTATTTGTTCACTGTTGTCTACATTGCTGTGGAGTTGCTTCTTCTGGCTCCCCACTTTCAGTCACCTCTTCCTATCTTTCATATCTTGCTGAAAGATAACCAGTTGTGGTTTTCTTGGCCTCACCATACCAATTCCCTGTTGCCTGGTACATTTCAGATTCTTTAGCATGGTGCATAAAGCCCTTCATGACATGCCCATGATCTAGTCACAATCGTCGATCTCTTTCTCTCTCTCTCTCTCACACACACACACACCAAGGTATTTAACCACATTTTCATGTCTTAGCTATTAAAGTAACTATCAAACAAAGCAGTATGAGGGACACTGTGCTACATGCCAGTAATCCCAGCACGGAGGAGGTGAAGGCAGCAAGATTGATGTTTGAAGCCACCCTGGGCTGCACAGAGAAAACCTGTCTCTAAAACAAACGAACCCAAAGGACTGAGATGGCTCAGGAGGCATCGGCCTCTGCTCTTCCAGAGAACCTGGGATTCATTCCCAGCACCCAGATGGCAGTTCACAACTGCCATCTGGGGATCCTATGCCTCGACCTATGGGCACCAGGCACTTGTGTGATGCACAGGCATACATTCAAGTTAAACACTTACATGCACTAACATTCAAAACTTCTTAGGAACACACATGAACCAATGAACCGTTAGACAAACTGAGTAGGATTAATTTAGTACCTTCCTTTCAAAATGCCTGCAAATAATCTAATCCAGAGCATAGAAGACTGATTTCCACAAATCTTTGTTAAACTGAATCTATCGAGATAAGAAAGTCATGAATAGGATTTTTGTACCTTTCTCCTCATTTCTCTTTTCCTTCCTTCTCTCCTTCCTCCTCCTCCTCCTCCTTCAGCTCCTTCTTCCTTTGCCCTCTCCTTTCTCTCTCTCCTTTTTCCTTTGGTACAACTCAAGGCTTCATGTGCTAGACAGGTGCTCTGCCACTAGGCTGTACCTCAAGGTCAAGCCCACTTTAATTTGAATGCATTTCCTCTAGTTTTAAAAAACTTATTATAGATTATTTTATTTAATCTGTGTGAGTGTTTTGCCTGTATGTATAAATGAACACCAAGTGTGTGTTTGGTGCCTGAGGAGGCCAGAAGAGGGCATTAGATCCCCTTGAACCAGAGTTACAGATTGTTGTGAGCCATCACATGGGTGCTGGGAACTGAACCTGGATCCTCTGAAATCAGGCAGTGCTCTTAACCACTGAGCCATCTCTTGAGCTCAATTTTTCTTTTTCTTCCTTTTTCTGTGGTACTGGGAATTGAACCCAGGGTCTTGTGAATAGTAGGCAGTAGTTCTACCACTGATCCACAATCTCAGCTCCTTCTAGTTCTTTAGCGAGAGTCTCCTGTGAGAACAGAGTGTACTCATGTCATCCAGATTTCTTTCACTCATCTCCTAAATGCTGAATCCTGTAAGCCAGGAGCTGGGACAAGGTGTGGAGCAATGAACCTTGGTGACAGGATTATGATGAACCTTGGTGACAGGATGTGCCTGTATTATGATCCAGTGTCAGGCAAGCTTCGCAGAGGTATAGAGAGGGAAAAGAACATTTCAGGGGATGGCAGTCGGTGGGCTGTGCAGAAGGGGTGCTGTCATGTTGGAAGGGTAGGGGTGGGGCTGCTGTGCTGAAGGAAAAGACGCATGGCCAGAAGAAGGGTGAGTATCGAGGTGCAGAGACTGGTAAAGGTGTGATGAAGAGATAGAAATGTATGGGCCAATTGTGTCAGACGTGAAGGACCTCTCCCTGCAAACAACAGTGGCTCAAACGGGACAGAAATTTAATTGCTTTTTGTATGAAAGAAGTTTGGAGGAAAGTCAGGATATGGATTCCAGGTCATCAGAAATCGAGACTCTCCTATACCCTGCTTCAAACAACTACCCCACACCGATTTGCTTTCCACAGGGAGAGGCCCTTACATCTTCACAGTGTCAGATGCTTGTTAGAGCAGCAGCCATCATCTCCACCTCCCAAGAAGCAGGACAGAGATGTCAAAGGAGGGCATAACTCTTCCACCTAAGGAAACTTTTAAAAGTACCACGTGGTATTTCCATTGACAACGTCAGGGTCACTCAGTCATGCGGCTACAGCCAGCTGCAAATGCAGACGGGAATCAAGGTCTTAGTACAGTCAACTAGCACAGGCGAGGAGCATGCTCAGCAGGTGTGCTAAGCCAAGAATCAGGGTTCGGCCCCTAAAAGGGGGATTGAGTGGGTGAGTAGGCAAGAAGTCACCTGTAGTGTCGGCTCATCTCATCATAAATCTCTCAGATTTCACGTATTCTGAAATACTTTGAGGGCAAACCTTCACTCTGTACAAATCTACGACTTAAAAACAATCCCAGCCCAGCAGCCCAGCAGTGGTGGTGCACGACTTTAATCCCAGCACTCAAGGAGGCAGAGGCAAGCAGATCTCTGAGTTCAAGCCGGCCTGGTCTACAGAATGAGTTCTAGGACAGCCAGGGCTACACAGAGCAACCCTGTATTCAAAAACCAACCAACCAACCAACCAAAAAAAAAAAAAAAAAAAAAAAAAAAAAAAAAAAAAAAAAAAAAAGCAACAAAGAAGAAAGAAAGAAATCTCAACAGCCAATGACATGGGCTCATATTTTGTATCTGTGAAAGTATTGTCATTTCAATAACTTGTTCCCTATAGTTGCAGGGATTTAGAATTGTCTTATTTGTTTTTAAATTATTATTTGTGTGTGTGTCTGTGTGTGTGTATACACATGGGTGTAGGCCATTGTGCTCAGGAGGAGGTCAGAGGGCAATCTGTGGGAGTCAGTTCTCTCCTTTCACCTTGTAGGTTTCCAGGATTAAACTCAGTGCCAACTTCCTTTTCCTGCTGAGCTATCTTATTAGCTGACTTATTTATTTTTAAATTCACATCTTAAAAACTAATACATAGAAACAAAATACCAGTGTAGAAAGAATTTTGAGTATAACATCCCCCAAAATTTTGAACTGTACTGCATCAAGTTTTGGGCCATCAAAAAGGGAATTTATATATCCAGTGCTGGGAGGTGAAGACAGGAAGACTGAGTTTGAAACCAGCCTGGACTACACAGAAAGACCCTATCTCAAAGCAAAAACAGACAAAGAAAATGCTGGTTTTTTTTTTTTTTTTTAGAGCCAAAGTATTTTTTAAAAGATCAGTCTGGTGTAAGTGACAAAAATAAGCTTTGGGCATTCTATGCCTAAGTCAGAGTTCACACCTCCATTTTCAGGTTGTGTGGTCTTGGCTTGGTGGATTAAAATCTCCAGGCTTCAACTTTTCCAGCAATAAAATAGGCTATAATAAGACATTATTTAATATGTTAAATACTGTGTGAGGATACTGGGAGGTGGAATGAGATGGTGCCTATGGAGTACTCACGTCCAGGACCTCACACAGGAGCTCCATGGACAAAGAGCTGTTGAATCACACATTGTAAAGACAGCCTGTGTGTCTGTCAAGTCACTTAGATAGGCCATATAATGTGAATTAATTAAGACATGTTCGTGGGGGCTGGGGAGATGACCCAGGCGGCGCTGTGATCGCTGTACAAGGGAGAGGACCTGAGTTCGATTCCCAGTCACGATGTGAAAAGCTGGGCAGAGTCTGCACTGAGTGGAGAAGTGGAGACAGGTAGGTCTCTGCAGCTCCTGGCTGGCCAGCCTGGTTAATCAGGAAGTGCTGGGTTCAGTGAGAGACTATGCTCTCTCCCCACCCAAGTCCCCCCCAAAAGTGGAACTGATTGAGGAAGACAGGCTTAAGCATGTGAGGGTACATGTGTATACACCTGTACAAACACAACATGTACATATACCACACACACACACACACACACATACACACCCTGCATACACACCCCACATACACACCCCACATACACATCCCACATACACACCCCACTTTTCTACAGCGCATTTTATCGGCAGAGTGTGGAACACTTACCTTTCCTATGGTCAGGAACTGGCTGAGGACAGGGACAGCAGAGAACTGTGACAAATCCTGGTCCTCAGCCTCTAGCTTTCTAGTTCTTACTGTGTTGCTCCCGGGCCAGTGACCCATGCCCTTGGCTGGGAGAATGACTAACAAGGAAGCAGGTGTGATATCTTTCTTTTTTTTTTTTTTCCAGCTGTGAATGACCAAGAACTACAGTTAGCCCTGTAGAAGGAACACTTAGCCCTGCCAGGTGTGACTTCTGTCAGTTTTCTTTTCTTTCTTTCTTTCTTTTTTTTTTTTAATTATTAGTGCAGTGTCTGGATTTGAACCCAGGGCCTTGCATGTGCCAGTCAAGTGCTCCACCACTGAGCTATACTGCCAGCCCCATTCTTGCTGTCATATATCAAAGATTTTAGAGGTTCCATATTTGGAGCCGATCTGAGCTGTTTACTGGGAAGGGAACTGGGGTACATTGCTGGTGTGAACTAGCATTTTATCTGTTGAACAGTCGTGATTCTATCACGTGTACTGCACTGCTGCTAACCACAGCATAATTATAGCATTTCTTGAGTGCTTACTGTATACAGGTACTGTTTCAAATACTTTGTTCACTAATTTGTTTAATCGTCTTCACTACATAATGTAGTCATCGTTTCCCCTTTACAGAGATGAAAACAGGCCTGGATGGTTAAGGAAACTTGTCCAAGCCTATGTAAGCTTAAAATTTTCACTGTCTTTATGTTGTTATGCCATTATTTATAAGTTATTATTATTTCTTAGATAATTTCCTCAAGTTCTCAGTGTAGGGATCTTTCTCCTGGAGATGTTTATTTATAGCCACACAAATTCTCTCCCTCCTCTCCTCTCTCTCTCTCTGTAGGCCAGCCTACAAGTGTTGGGATTACAGGCATGAGCCATCTGCCTGGCTGAAGGGGGGGGTATTAATAAGCTCCTTGCATGTGGGGTTTATCTAGTAATCAGATAAGACCTTCAGATCAGGGATGTTTTAGTACGGCTGATAGGGGCCTCCAGATACTGTGAAAAAGATGGCTGGAAGGTAGAATGCTACACAGGCCACAAAACAAAACAAAAGCGGGTGTGTGGGGGTGGGGTGGGGGGCGGCGTTTGGAAAGATGGTTCAACAGAAAAAAGGGGTTTGGCAACCAAGCCTGATGGTCTGAGTTCAGTCCTGGAGACTACCACGGTAGAATGAGAGAACGCCCCAAAGCTGTCCTCTGACCTCTACCTGGAAGTCATAGCACGCATTCTGTGTACGCCCCCCCCCCCCCCCCCGCAAACAAAAGGGCATGAATGCGGGAGAAAACTCAGGGAAGAGGGAGCTCAGAGGGCATAAGGAGCAGATAAGGGAACGGGGATTGAGAATAATCAGAGTACATTATTTGCCTGATTGGGACTGGCAAGAACTGGTTTATTCCAAAGTATTTAAACTAAATGCTTTGTCCAAATATTGAGACTAAATACCCCCACGACCTTTTCTTGGCGCGGGAGGTTAAAGCTTGTGGCCAGACATGGCTAGAGGTTACTATGCCTTCAGACCCGTCGTAAAATGAGACGAGAGTGAGGCACGGAGCTCCCATTCCACAGCCCACTGAAGTGACCGGCAGCTAATGCCCTTTCTGGAGTGGCTGCTGTGCAGGACAGGCTCCCTTTCAGTGAAAGTCACTTGGAACCGGGCCTGTTTTGAAACAGACAAACAAACAAAAAACGATTTGGGTCAATCGGTTGAACTACGGGTATCGGGTCGTCTATGGAGCCAGGAGAAATTCTCACCGGCAGATTGTGAAGGGCGACCGAGCCTGGCTTCTGTCATGGCCCAGGGCCTTGGATCTACCAAAGTATCCCAGCCTTGGGGTGCTGCACCAGCGCCCTATGCTAACACTTACAGCAGTGGGGCGGCCATGCGTAGAAAGATGGACTCAAAGGGGACATCAAAGGGGAGATGGAAAAACTGTGCTATGAAGGGGTAACGGAAAGGATCCACGCTGTTTGTGAAGAAGAGATGAAAAAGGGCTTTGGAGGTGGGGCTCGGGGCTGGGGGCTGGAGTGAGGAGTGAGATACCAGTTAACCAAAGGGAAAGCAGCAAACGCCCTTAAGGGCAGTTGGCTCCACCAGCTCATATGGAATCTGCCCTGCAGCTCGCGTATCGGCACGTAGGCACGGGTGTGCACCCGCAATACAGCCGGGTCCTTATCAGCGGCTTTCACAGATCTAAGTGGGCCAGGGGTGGGCGTGGGGTGGAGTCGTAGGAGCAGGGATCATTGGGTGCAACTCTCTCTCTGGGAGGGTGGAGGTGGGATTTAAGAAGATTGGCATCCCGATGCGCGCCTCCTCCCAGCAGCTCCCCTCTCCAGCCCAGACCTAGAAAGAGACACAGGCCGGTGGCCTCTTGCCAAGTCCCGGCTTGGGCGGTGAGGGAGGAGGGCCAGGGGCCCCGGGAGGCGTCCTTTGCAATCCTGGGGCCACTCCCGCAGACTCTGGCCCTGCGGGCGCGAGCTGGCAGCACAAAAGGCTCCGGCGGGTCAGGGCCGGCCCGCGGCGGGAGGTAGCCTCCAGACCCCCCCACCTGTTGCGGGGCGCAGCTGGCTGCGGAGATGGGCCGCTACTCCGGCAAGACGTGCCGGCTGCTGTTCATGCTGGTGCTCACGGCGGCCTTCTTCGTGGCCGAGCTGGTGTCCGGTTACCTGGGCAACTCCATCGCGCTGCTCTCGGACTCGTTCAACATGCTGTCTGACCTGATCTCGCTGTGCGTGGGCCTGGGCTCCGGCTACATCGCGCGGCGCGGAGCCCGCGGCTCGCGCGCCACCTACGGCTACGCGCGGGCCGAGGTGGTGGGCGCGCTCAGCAACGCCGTCTTCCTCACCGCGCTCTGCTTCACCATCTTCGTGGAGGCCGTGCTGCGCCTCGCGCGGCCCGAGCGCATCGACGACCCCGAGCTGGTGCTCATCGTGGGCGCCCTGGGGCTGGCGGTCAACGTGGTGGGGCTGCTCATCTTCCAGGACTTCGGCGCCTGCCTCTCCCGCTGCGCGCGGGGCCGCTGGGCCCGCCCTCCGCACCAGGGGGACCCCTGTGGCGCTCTGGGGAGTCCCCAAGGGGCTGTGGCAGCCACAGCTCCCGGCTCGGACACAGCAGTGACTCACCGGGGGGCCTCGGCCGAAAGAAAGCAGCAGGAGGGCGCCACCGTGTTCTCGAACGTAGCAGGTGCCTTTCGGTTGCATCCTTCCGACAGGGGCCGCTTTGTCCTTCCCGCAGTCCTCCTCCCTCCTCCAGGCATCTGCTCCCTTTTACCCACCCATTCCCTTTCTTTCGTTTTGTTTCTGACTGTTTTTTTTTTTTTAATCCCCTTCGCAGTCTCTTCTGCCCCTCTTCTAATTTCACTCCCCCTCCGCTTTCTCCTTCCTTCCCTGCCTTCTGTCTTCTCCCCATCCCCATCTCCCCCTCCCTTCTTTCCTCCTTGACCTCCCCCCCCACCCCGCAGTCCTTATCCTCCGCTCTCCGGGTAGCAGTATTGATCTTGGAAAGCAATTCTTACTATTGGGCAACAGAGAGCATTCTCTATCCCTCCCCTTGCCTGGGGCTACCTGGGCTTGTATCCATCCCTGACAGATACATCCCTGGCAGGGCTTGGGGTAGGTGTAGGCTTGTACTTGTCCCGCTTATTTTTATTTATCTTTACTTGTCCCGTTTTAAATTTGAAAGGTGTGTGTGTGTGAAGTCCAAGGGTTAACGGCTTCCTCTGGGTTCATCTGGGCCAAGCGCGGGAGAGGTGGGGACTCCCATATGCTAAGAGGAATTGAAAATAACAAAACTGCATTTTGAGTACATTGGTTTTTTTTTTGTTTGTTTGTTTGTAGAACTTATACACAACACAAGGTTTCTTCTTTGAATGCAGGTGATACCCTGAACACCGAGAATGAACCAGAAGAGACGGTGAAAAAAGAGAAGAAGTCCGAAGCGCTGAATATCAGAGGTAGGCTTGTCCTTGCACTAGCTTCGAACCCTTTCCCAAGCTGGGAGGGCCGTGCTGCCGCTGAGACTTCTGCTTGGCTCTTAGTGAGGCCACAGTGTTGCAAAGTAGGTCAGTTACCTGCAGACTATGACCCTCTTCTCTTGCCCAATCATTGCATTGATTCTGAGGGAGAAACTTGTTGCTAATGATTTATCTTTGCTCTAATTAAGCCACGCCATAGTGCCTGCCCCTGAGCTGCACAGATCAGTGTCATGTTCTCCCAAGTTACACATATGTGCCATGTTCTCCTGAGCTTCATGTAACAGTGTCATAACCCTCTCATTGCTACCTGTGTTCCACTAATCCCTACATGTCAGTAGCATGTTCTCCTAAGTTCAACATGTGAGTGTTGCAATCTACTGAGTACCAAATAATCCCCTCCCCTTTACCAGTGAAATGTTCTTCGGAGCTCCATATATATAATGCCATGTTCTCCTGACCTTCACATATGTATCATGTCCTCCTCATATCACAAATGTGTCATGTTCTCCTGATCCCCACATATCAATGCCATGTTCTCCTGACTCCCACAAATGTGTCATGTTATTCTCATATCCACATATGTGTCATGTTCTCCTGATGTCCACACACAATCTCCTACCCTTCACATTATCAATGAAATGTTTTTTTGAGCTCCACATATGAGTACCATGTTCTCCTGATCCCTACATATCAATACCATGTTTTCCTGATCTCCACGTATGTCATGTTCTCTTCATATTCACATATGTATCATGTTCTCCTGATTCCCACACATGCATGTCATGTTCTCATGAACTCTACAACTCAGTGCCAGGTTGATCTGATCTCCACACATCCATGTCACATTACCATTATGCTTGGCTTTCTATTTTCATGAATATTTCTGACATACAATACATCCTGTTTATTTTATAAAGTATATGGGTGTATGTGTGTGTGTGTGTGTGTGTGTGTGTGTGTGTGTAGTTGATGTTGGGGATGGAATTCAGGACCTTGTTCATGCTAAAAACATGCTGTACCATTGATCCATACCCAAAGCAGCACTGCAGCTTATTTTAACTGCTTATGATTTGTTTTGAGACAGGGTCCTTGTAGGTAGGCATGGCTGGCCTGGTACTCAATATTTAGCACAGGCAGACCTTGAACTTGTGTCAAGCCTCCTTTCTTAGTCTCCTCACTGCTGGAATTACAGGTATTTACCATTTGGTGTGACTGTGGTCTTGCTAAAGGTGGAAAAATACAAGGTGGCCCACTATGCAAGCCTCTGTCCTGTGTGACACCATCGAAGGTGTTTACTGCTACAGTTTTTTATGATAAGAATTTTCTGAGAAGGGGACTATCACCTGATTAATATTCTCACTTCCAGGTTCAAAGTTGGGGTTCTAGTGAGCCATATGGAAGGCAACTAACGATCCCCTTCTTACCCCGTGTTCAAAGTCAGCAGTGCTGGGCATTTTGGGATATCTCCCTGGACACTGCTGTAGCAAGCATCTCTCTTTTGTAACTTTTGGCTAGATGTTTTTACGGTAGAGTGACTATAGCCTTAGTTAATTCCCAGTCTTTGGGTGTGTGTGTGTGTGTGTGTGTGTGTGTGTGTGTGTGTTGGGGTGAACAGTGGTTTGCTCTCTGTGTAGGCTGGGCTTGAGTTTACAGCCTTCTGTTCTCAGCCTCCCAGGAACTAGGGTTACAGGTGGGGCACTATGCTCTGATGATCCCCAATCCTGACTTTGAGAGGTTTGACAAAGATTCAGTGACCTTTCACCTTTATATGATTTAGAGGAACTCCAGGATGAGACTTAGATTCAGGCAATAGAATGAATAGCTAATCAACCGCAGGCTGTGACTACCTTCTCGCCTGCCTTCCTTCTTTCCTTTCTTCCTTCTCTCCTTTTTTCTTCAAGAGTCTCACATCTGAAGGGACCTGCAAGAAAGATACAGAAAAAACAAAAAAGAAAAAAAAAAAAAAAACAGTGACATGTGAGCCCCTAAAATTTTAAATGAAGAAAAATATTAAATGCAATTCAATAATGGGGTTTACTTTTCTAAATATTGGGAGAACATGTTTTCTTTTTGAGATCCTCTATAATGAAAATTACTTTTAATTTATCTTTCTTGTTCAGGTTTAGATACACATATATGTCTCCTCCTTTTCGCTCTCTGTTTCTCTCCTTCAGTCATCTGTGTGTATTAATCAGCAACCAACCAATCTACTTACCATTTTTCTATCTTCTATTATTTATCTACCCTGCTGTCTCTCGTGAGGATGTTTGTTGCTAGTCTGAGCCTTTCTCCGTCTCAGGCTAAGCATGGATCTGTCCCAGTCTTAGGGCCTGGTTCTTTCTCCAGGAGCCATGATTCAGGGGACAGACTACAGAATAAGATTAGGAAAATCTTGGGGAAAATGGGCAATCCTTCTACTCTACAGATGAGGGAATATACTCTCAAAGTATGGTGACTTTCCCGAAATCCCCCTGGCTGGCTGCAGAGTTGGGCTGTAGTCTCAGCTCTCTTTTCACATATATGGCTCTGTCCGTGGTCACACATGCTTCTGGCCTCCAGGAACGGATGGCTTGCTTCTTCCATGGGCAGATCCCATGGAATGGCTGCATCTTAAATGTTTGTAAGCAACTCATGCTGCCAACAGGCCTGGAGTTCCCTTCCGAATGTTTGCAGAGGAAGTATCTGCGATGGGGTTTCCCAAGAAAAAGTCATTTATTTATTTGTTTCTCTGTGTAAGTGCATGTGTGTATTGTGTGTGTGTGTGTACATGTATGCGTCTGTGTGGGTGCACATCTGTGTGTGTGGTACAGGAGCATCTGCATGTTTGCACGTGTGTGGGTGTGCAGCTTCCTGTGAAAGCCAGAGGTGGGTGTTTAGACTCATCCTAGACTGCTCTTCCATCTTGGCCATCGATGCAGGGTCTCTCAGTCAAACCCAGAGGTCACGGATAGAGTGGGCTTGCCAGGCAGCCTGCTTGGGGATTCCCTGTGTGTGCCTTCCCAGGCTGGAACTACAGGTTTGCTACAACATAGCTTATATGGAGCACACCTGCAGTCCCAACTGGGAACTAGTTTTGTGTCAACTTGACACAAGCTAGAATTATTTAGGAAGAGAGAACCTCAATGGAGAAAATTGCCTCCTGGCCTGTGGGCAAGCCTGTACTATATTTTCTTGGTTGGTGATCCATGCAGCAGCGCCCAGCTCACTATGGCTGTAAGAAGCCACGGGGAGAAAGCCAGCCAGCAGTTAGTCCTCCACGGTCTCTGCATCAGCTCCTGCTCCAGGTTCCTTCCTTTATGTGATGGACCAAGTTGCTTTTAGTCACCCTCTTCATCATGGCAGAAAGCAAACTAAGACACAGGGCAAGCCCGTTCACCACTGGACCGCCGCCCCAGCCCCCAAAGCCATTTCTTCACTTTCAGCACTTCTCCTCTTCTTGTAATGGGAAGAGGAGACAGAGTTCATCGTTCGCGCAAAGAGCAGGGGCAACACAACCCCTCTGAAGTGCTCTGTAGCGGCTGGTGTTTCTTAGCAGGATGCTGCATTAAGATACGGCCTTGGCATGTCAGCAGCGTTATAAACAGGTGACTGGCAGCGTGACATCACTTGAAAAGACGTTTCCTCTGGTGACATACTTCTTCACAGAGAGAAGCTCTCATCCTTTCCCAGTGCCTTGTGAGTGTGAGAGTGCTTTCACACTAAATCAATGGCGTCAAAGGCTGGGTTCCAAACCCAGTTTCAATTTAGGCCAAATTGACAGTATTGGTGTGTGCCAGTTTCAGGGAGAGTAGCTAATTTCATTGAAAGTCAGCATGTGAAGGCCAAGTGCAAAGCAACCCTTTCGGGCAGCATTGAAACTCATCAACGTTTTTCCAGCACTTCTTCTGCTCCCAGCCCCCCGCCCACTATCCTCTCCTTCCCACACCCTAACACTGTGTCACGGCACAGGCGAGAGGGTCAGATGCTCTGCTCAGCTGCACAGTGAGCGGTGCAGGCACTCTGCTAGGCAGCTCCAGGCTTTGCCTCTGCTAGCTCCTAGTTTGGTGACTTCGGCTAAGGGCCCTCACCACCAGCCACCTGCAGTGACAGTCACCTCACTGCCTGCCTCTAGGAAGTGTAGGGTGTGACCCCCTTCAGACTCAAATGAGGCTGAGAGTCCTGAGACAGGGACACCAAGAATGCAAATGAGATAGTAGGTTTCCTGTTTGGACAGCAGCACGTGGTACTGTCCCCCAGAATGGAAAGGTTTCCTTAGCTCCTGTCAGGGGAACAGGTGGGTAGGACAACTCCTGAGAAGGTTCTTAATTTTTCCCCTGCGCCTGGGAATGGGCTTGAATGAGGGAATGTCTCATGTACATATTAAATCAATCCTGTTGCTGTAAGTAATCACTCAGTAAAAGGCACAAGCACAATGTCCTTTACCAAGGGTGTCACCCAGAGGCCAGGAAGTGTGAGCAGCCTCATTTCAAACACCTTCCAGATCAGACCCTTCAGTCTTGTCCAGGAGTGAGCAGTTAGCAGTCAGGATCATTGTCAATTCTACTGAGTGGATTTTCCGGATGCCTGGGGTGACTAAGCAGACAGACCCTCCTTAACTATGTGTTTGCTTCTAGAATGATCCTTTAAAAACCTCTGCTTGCATTCAAATCACCTGGGCAGTCTTGTTCAAGTGCCTGCTTGGATTTGATGTCTGTATGATCTTGAGCAAGTCACTTAGATGCTCATTGCCTCAGTTTCCTCATCTGTAGGGTGGAGATGGAGTCTCAGGTGGGCCTCAGGTGTGGGGCTCCCCTCTCTCCCTGCCGCCTCTCCATTTTCCTTTGGTTTCTGTTAGCCCTGGTTGACATGCTGTACGTTTTGCTCTTTCTAGCTCTTCTAAGAGACTCTTCTTCAAGTTTAGCTCCTTCCTTCCCCTGAGGACTGGCTTGTTGGTGCTGGGGGTGGGGTGGCGTATCAGCCTGTATTTTAATCCCACCACAAGCTCTGGAAGCTCATGATCCCTGAGCAGAGTCCCCATCCAAATGCTCAGGCCCCGGCAGTGCTGTCTGTGGCATTGCCGGTTGATTTGGCTCTTCATATTTCTAAGCATATATAACGGAAATGGAACACACTTATTTCAGTTTAGTTTAGGCTGGGTCTCATTATGTCACCCTGGCTGGCCTGTAACTCACAGAGATCTGTCTGCCTCTGCCTCCAAACTGCTGGAATTAAAAGCATGCTCTACCACACACATTTTGGGTCAAATGCCCTGTGCCCCCTGTTTGGCCTGGCACACCTTCTTCCTCCACCACTGTCCAGCTGGAATGTCACCCACCGATTCTTTAGAGTAGCAGATGCTGCGTGACTTTTGGATACTCAGTTTTATGACCTCAGGAAGTTTCACAGTTTTTTAAATTTCTGTTTGTTTGTTGTGTTTTTTCTGAGACAGTGTGTGGATTAAGGAGGCCTGGTAGTCTCTTTGTAGCCCAGTCTGACCCTGAATTTTCCATCCTCCTGCCTCAGCCTGCTGAGTAGTTGGATTGTAGGTAGGTGCCACCACAGCAAGTCACCAAATAAATAAAAATCACATTCATTTGTCACATGTGCACATGTGTAGAGGTCAGAGGACAACTTGCAGGAGTCAGGTCTCTCCTTTTTCTACCATGTGGGGCTCAGGGACCAAACCCCAGCCATCAGGCTTGGCAGCAGGGGCCTTTTTCTCTGACCCAGCAGCACAGGCTGTTGATAGCCTATGTGAACACGATGACTCGAAGATCTTGGTTGGTGTGATTCTGTGGGGTGTGCTGGGTCATGGGAATGGCACCCCTCACTCACATCAAGACAAGGATGCACATGAGCTTGTAAATACTTTGTGTCTACATTTTTAATCCCTCTGACCAGATGTCACTGAATTTACTAAATCCTAATTTAATGTGCATCTACAGCCCAGCCCCCAAATCTTTGATGAGGGTTGAATCTTTTCTGCAATGAATCAACTATGACGTCTAGAACCCACAGCTTTAATCCTTACACGTAGAATTTTAATTTCATGTGGCTATGACAAATGGCTTTTTTATGCAGAGAAAACTTCATCAGCATCCCTGCTCTTGAGGCCTTCTTACATTTAGTGCCACAGGGATAACGACAGGTCTGTGAGGGATAGATGAGTATCTGCAGAGAAAGGGGACGTGGACTGGGGTCAAGGGAAGCCAGCGAACCAAAAGAACCATTTGTGTTGGCCACAGTTGTGTCTGAAGCTGTATTGCAGTGGCATATGATTGCCTGGCATTTGTGAGCTGCTGGGCTCCATCCTCATGGCAACCATAAAAACAGCAATAAACGGTGATGGACGCCCTCAGGCTGAGCTCATCAGGGACACTCATGAAGGGGAGCCCCACCCCACACCTGACTCAGTCTATCATAAAGTATCGTAAAGACTTGAGTATCATAAAGACTCGGATTAGGAAGCCAGGCATGGTGGTGCACGTCTGCCACCCTAGCACCAGGATGGCCAAGCCACAAGATTTGGAGTTTGAGGCCAGCCTGGACTACACAGTGAGACTTTGTCTCTAGTGCAAAATGAAACAAGAGTTTAAAACAACTTAATGTACAGGTGCTCGTCTGAAAGAATAGCGTCATCTTCTCTACCCCGTTTCCCGTCATGATGCCCTTTGATGGGGAGTAGGTGACTGTGATGTGGCAGTATCGGATGGTGACACAGCAGGTGACACCTAGCCCAGGTCTTCCTAGGCTCTTCCTCTTCCCGGGTCCTGGGTAGCTGGCCTGAGATTTTGTTAGTGCTTTTTCTTTCCTTCTTTTTAATTTCTTAAAATTTAAAACTAAAATATAATCACATCATTTATCTTTAAAATCATTTTCATTACATTTTTGTTTTGTTGTGCACGTTCGTATGTGCGTGCATGCGTGTGTGTGTGTGTGTGTGTGTGTGTGTGTGTGTGTGTGTGTGTGTGTGCATGGATATGCATGTGGAGATTAGAGCACAGAGGCCACCTAGCAGCAGTCAGTTATCTTACTCTGCTGCGGTCCCGGGAAATGACCCAGGCTGCCAGGCTTGGTGGCAGGCGTCCCCACTTGCTTGAGCCATCAAATTGCTCTGGCCCAAGAGTTTGCTTTCTGAGTAGTGGCTGTTGTTATTTTGTTTGTTTTAAGGTGGTCTCTGTGTATAGGCTGTCTTCCTGTCTCAGCCTCTCAAATGCTGAGATTATAGGTGCACATCATATGCTGGGCTTGTTTTGGAAACTTCTGACCTACTCGGTGTTTTAGCAGAAAATGGCAGTGAACGTTTATGAGCTTGGAAGTCTAGATCCCAGGTCATTATGTGGCTCCAACACGTGGCTCTGGGTTCACTGGTCTTCCTTCCTGGCAGGTGTTCTCTTGCACGTAATGGGAGATGCCTTGGGGTCCGTGATTGTGGTTGTCACGGCCATCATCTTCTACATACATCCCCTGAGACCTGCAGACCCGTGTAACTGGCAGTGCTACATTGACCCCAGCTTGACTGTTGTCATGGTCATCATTATTTTGGCATCTGCCTTTCCGCTGATCAAGGAGACTGCTGTCATCCTGCTGCAGATGGTCCCCAAGGGAGTCAACATGGAAGAACTGAGTAAGTGGATTGCACGGAGATGGGGACCACACATACTTTTACGTTGCTCGGTCAGAGGGTTATGATCACAGAGCACTGCTTGGTATGCTCTGAAGAGCCCTAAGCATCACGTGATGGAGGCATGCTTCATGTGGCTTGCAGCATAGTATGATGATTCATAGCTCCAAGAACCAAAGGTCCTCTGTAATATGGTTTTCTGATTCACTTGCACAGTCTTGAGAATGTAAAGCTTGGGCAAAACCCACTTGTGGGCTGTTTGATCTCATGACAAAGGTGTGTTTTAACTCTTCTAAGGCCATTCTGCAAGACCTTGATTTTTATACTCCTTTTTTCCCCCCTAAAAAGATGACTCATTCATTCGTGGTCTAGATAATGCCTCCTAGTTAGTTGACATTCATGAGTTTGCAAGTTACTCGGTGGCACATTATGCTGTGTTATGCGTTAAATGGCCCCTGTCTTGTCTGGAGAGAGCCCTTCTCATTTGGTTTTGCTTAGAGAGAAGCCAGAGTCTCACTTCAGTTATGTGCTTCAGAGGCTAAAATTTAACTATCATCTGTCTATCTTCCTATGTATACATCATCATCTATCTACGTATCTATCATTTATCAGTCACTTATATATATACCATCTGGCTGCCTCTTATTGATCATATCTATTTCCTATCTACTTGTCTATTTATTCTCTATCATCTCTTTGTCTGTCTGAATATGTATCTATCTATCCATCTATCTGAGAAAGAGTCTCCCTTTGTTGTCCTGACTGGCATAGAACTTGTTATGTAGATCAGGTTGGCCTGGAACAGACTATCTACAGGTAGCCCAGGCTGCTTTAGAATGTTCTTGGATTGGTCTTGAACTTGCAATCTTTTTGATTCAGGCTCTTGAGTTACTTGTTATAGGCAAACACTTTGTGGTACAGGAAATTAGAGGAAAGGTGATTACGGGAGAATGGACGATTGAGGGACAGCATCTCTTCCTGATCGCCTTGGTAAACACGCAGCTTTGGTGGGCATCACTAGGCACAGAGGCACTCACTATTGGCTGTTGTTTGTTCCTGTCTGTTGCAGTGAGCAAGCTCTCCACCGTGCCCGGAATCAGCAGTGTGCACGAAGTACACATCTGGGAGCTAATAAGCGGGAAGGTCATCGCCACTCTGCACATCAAGTACCAGAAGGGCACAGAGTACCAGGATGCCAGCAGAAAAATCCGAGAGATCTTCCACCATGCTGGAATCCACAGTGTGACCATCCAGTTTGAAACAGTGGACTTGAAGGAAACCCTGGAGCAGAAGGACTTCTTGCTGACCTGCAGTGCCCCCTGTCTCTCCCAGAGCTGTGCTAAGAAGCTGTGCTGTCCCCCGGGGACACTGCCACTGGCTCTAGTCAACGGTTGTGCAGAACACAATGGTGGGCCTCTAGAGACTTACCGAAGCACCAGGGCTACTCCGGAAGTAGCTGTTGATATGGCTTTGGATGGATGTCCAAGGGAGCAGGGACAGACTCTTAGCAAGACTCAAGAGGGACAACATTCTGAAAACAGTACTCATTTTTAGTGGGTTCCCAAGCACAATCAGACTGTCTGGACAGGTGCTCTGGCGTCACCAGCTCTGCCTGTGGGAAGAGCTTTGTGGGTGTATGCCCTGCCATTAGGGGTCAGCTGTGGGGGATGTTAGTGGATCAAGCCTGCTGATTTTCAAGTGGAGGATAACCCCTCTCCGTTACCCTGGGCATCTCATGCTTCTCTGCAACAGTCTTAGTATGACCTTGAATTTCCTAGAGCAGACTGCCCTAGTCTTTATATCAGGAGTATTGAAGGCTGGGACTCAGTGACCATGACACAGGACTGGGAGTCAGTCTGGTCTGTCTCGCGGTGCTGGGGAGCTGAACACAGGGCCTGTGCGTGCTGAGAAACAGCTCTGTTACTGAGATGAACCCTGGAGCCCTTGTTTTTAAGCCCATCGGAACTTGTAGCCGACTCTCAAGAGAGCTCAAAGCTTAAGTGGGCAGAAGAAAGATCAGAGCACACTGACTATGTTTTCCTCTCTTCCCCTCAAAGATCTTAAAAGATGAACGTCAGCTGTTTGTGGCGATGCAGAATTATATAATCTCAAGTCCATTCTTGGATCACGAGAAAATGGGTGCCTAATAAATAAATGCAAAATGCATAGCTATTAAGGTGGAAAAAAGGTTAGACGGGGTAGACTTTGCGAGGGTGGAGGGAATGACGAAGTTTGGGCCATCTCTGTTTTGTGAGGGGTGAGATGGCTGACATCACTTCCTGCTGGGAACTTAACTGTGGCTATGGTGTATCTCTTCTCCCTTTGTAGTGCTTATTTACCATCTCTGAGAGTCTCCAGGTAGGATAGTTGCCGCATATAATTCTGATAATGATTTTCTTACCCAGATTTCCTCAAAGTCTTCTCTTTATAATCACATTGATCCATGTAGCATTGATGAGGGGGGAGATGAATTTTCCGGGGACAGGAGAATACTCATTCCTGCCAGATAAATAAGCTAGCCTGCCTTTGCTTTAACTAGGCATATTTTAAAGTATTTATTGTAGTTGCCAAATGGTAACTTAATGGAAGAGTTGATACCCAAGTGAGAAATGAAAAGTAATTTAATTGCTGATTTTAATGTATTTGGAGGCTTTTAGAGTTTCATGTCGCTGACTTATGTTACCAAGTTCAAATAAATTATATGTTTCAGACATATAACTGAACTGGTAGGAGGAAAGTGCAGAAATGCACTTTCTGTCTGTCACATGTTTTGCTTCTTGTTTGGGCAAAGCCTCATAGGTGTGGTATGGAGGTGCCTGACTGATAGAGCCAGCATCTTATTTAACAAGTTTCAAGGCTGACTGAAAGCGATTTTGTCCTAGGCTATCGACTTTGATCCTATTGAGAAACTACCCAGGATTCACCAGAAGTCGTGCGTGGTCGCAGGAAAGGCACCCACATTTGTCAGTGCAAGCATCATTTTAAAGGAAATGCCTCTATTGGGCATGCTGCCAAATGCCTGTGGGCCCAGCTGCTCAGGGCACTGAGCCTAGGAGTTCAACACTAGCCCAGACAAAATAGTGAGACTCAGGATTGTTTGCTTGCTTTGTTTGTTTGTTTGTTTTAATATTAGTCTTAAATTTGGAGGCTAATGGGCAGGTGTGATTGGGAGTATCTGAAATTTTGTGTTCCTTAGAAGTTGATTAGATCCAAATCAACCATTCATAAGTAAATATCTAAAACCTATTTAAATCCCGGGAGTTTACTGTGTTAGATTGTATGCACTTTATAAGCTAGGGGAGGAGGAGCAAAGACAAAAAGTTTCTACTCACAGAACTCACAGAGGTCAGAGGATTCCCCAGGAGACCCAGCAGACTCTTCCACATCAACAGCTTCACGCCTTAGCTGAAGCCAAAGAAGAAATTTGTCTCTGACTTCCGAATCTCAGTTCTTATCACTCTGCCTTATTCCTAAAGAAAAAGTTATGATTGCACAGCTTCCCTGCTCCTAGCTAAAGGAATGGTTTAGTTTGTATGCAAATAACATTCTTTAATCTCTGAAGTGTTTTTTTGTTCTGAAAAGAAAATACACTTAGTTCCAAAAAAAATTAAATTGAGCCTCAGAAAACTATCTTGATTGACACTTACAAAGCAAAGTGTAAGCAGGAGCCAGCATAAAATGCGGCTTTTTGAAGACAGCCAAAGTGCATTTCCTAAGCAAGCAAGTTGCGAGGGTGCAGCGCTTTTGCCACCTGGTTGTTTTCAATACCTCTGGCCTTGGCCGTGCGATGTTTTGCTTGGGGTTCCCTGGGCCATTGATTGTCTTGTTTTGAATTCTCTGAAGGAAGTGCCTGCTTTCCCTCCCTGAATCAGCTGTGCACATGGTGGACAAGACCGCATAGTTTCTTTGAGCTTGGCTAGTCACTGACCTGAGGGTATCAGGTTGGTACACTCAGTTGGTATCCTACATGCTTCTATTCATTCTAGCAGCCAGCCCCAGCCCTCCCTCCTTCCCTTCCTTCCATCCTGATTGCCCTGTTTCCCCCCCTGAAGTAGTGGTGACCAACCCGGGCCTTCACGGTTGTAAGGTGTATGTTCTACTCTTGAGCTATATCTCTAACCCCGAGACTAGTTTTCAGAACATGTATTACACCCTCTACGGGACAGGTCAGGATTAAGTGTCCTGCAAGCTGACTTGTTCTGTGTCCTTCTAGTATTTTCCATGTCCTCCTGTGGCTGTTGCTCTATGGAACACATTGCTTCCTTTTAGCACTGAGCACCGTTTATAGGAAATGATGGCTTTGTTTCATTTCCAATCTTCTAATCTTAGTTTTGAAACTAAGATTTCTTGACATTTGGTTATTATGGACACACACACACACACACCCTGTAAATTAAAGTTAAAATTAAAATCCAAGATTCAGTGGCATGGGTGTTTGTGAGGATGTCTCCATTTTGGTGGGTTGGCATTCTGAGTTGGGTGTGTCCAGGCCCTGTTACATATTACAGCTTATTTAGTAGCATTCTTGGCTTCTAGTCACACATCCCAAATCATCTCCACAACCTATGTCAACCAAAAGTTCCTCTAGACATTGCCATGTGTCCCTTGGAGAGAAGTGTTGGGCCCCTCTCTTCTTCTAAACCACTAGCTGTAACCACATTTACATGTTATTGATGGACCGCCTCTCCCACCCCCCCATGTTTTAAGTATCATCCATTCAGCAGGATCCATATCCTCCCTCTCCTAGGCTGGCCTGGAACTCTGCATCCTGCAGCCCCGGCCTCCTGAGTCCAGGGTACTCACCATCGTACATGGATCAGGACTCACTGCTTCCAAGCAGTCTCTTAAAAAGTCATTCTTTGCTGTGCCGAGGCTCCAAGCCAAACCCTTGTTACATGGCATCCACTTGGACCCTGGGCTGGCCCTGCAGCCTAGCGGTTAGTAACACAAGGCAGCAGGTCCCCTCACCCTGGACCGCATGGTGGGTGTGAGGCTAGCCTTGCTACGTGAGATCTGAGCTTGGCTCTGTCCTGGCCTCATCTCCTGTCACCTCTTTGTGCTTTTGAGTTTATAGCCAGTCAAGTGACCACGAGTGGGAACAAGGTTATCAAACCAGGAAAACGGTTTCTTAAAAAGAACCTGTGTCAGACCCAAATCCGAAGTGGATAAAATCTTCTTAGAATTTGGAAAATATATGTTATGTTCTGACACTTCCTCTCTTCCTACCCACCCCTGCCCCAGGCTTTTCTTAGCTAAGTGGGGCCTGCGCCTTCTGGTGGGCTGGCACCCTTAGGCTGGAGATGCTGAACCTTCTCTGAATTGTAGTGAGTGCTCTGATTGTCAGGGGAGAGCCATCCTCTCCAGGAGGCTGGGGTTATGTTACAGTATTGTGGAGTTTTGTTGCTTAACATCCTCCTTCTGTTCCCAAGGAAGAGATCGCCAAAGCATAATCATCACATTTGGGGGGCGGGGGTTGTTAAAACTTTAAGGTACAGAGTTTCAATAACTTCTTGCTAATTGCATGTGAATCCCCCACAATGGATGTACATATACATACCTGTTGCAGGTAAAAAAAAAATGTTCAATGGTGCTGTAAATGAAACGTTTTGAAAACTCAAAATGCCTGTGACATGTTTGTGGAAATTAAACAGATAAGTCAAAACAGATGAATTCGTAGAGTCTTTGTCATTTATGGCTAATTTGTTACTTAACAGTTCCTTGGTCTGCTTTTCATAGCCGGGGCCTAGCTGGTTGATTGACATTGCAACTCCCCATCACCTGCTGCGGCATCACAGGGCTCGTCCATTAGTCTTCTATTAGTCATCTATTAGCCTTCTACGACTGTAGCAAGCACCTAAGAGAACCAGCTTATGCAGAGACTGTCTCGTTTTGGAGGTTCTAGTCCACAAACGATTGACCCTGCTGTTTGGGAGCCTGTGAATGAGACAGTAAGTCATGATGGGAGACTGTGCTGGAGCCAAGCAACGTCTCACCTCATAGCTGGGAAGGAAAAGAGGGGGAAAGAGCCATGTGTTCATTCTTTGCTTTACTGGCTCACCCCAGAGCTGGGAAATTTCCCTGTAGGTCCCATCTCCTAATATTTCTAGCACCTTCCAGTTTATATCAGGCTGGGCTGGGGTTTAACTATTGACATATGGGCTTTGGGGGGACCATTCTCCCAAGAGGAAGACTATGCCTCAAAAATAAAAAAGTTATTGAGAAAGACAGCTGACACTGACTAAACACACACACACACGAAGAGGTACTGGAATACACAAGGGTGTGCATTCCCCTAAGCGCCTTGCCTGGCGTGAACCCACCCTGCCCTTGCCTGACACTCTGAGCTCTGTTCACAGTGACTGAGAGCTGCCCTCTGTTGCTCACAGCCACAGCCACTCTAAAGCCACTAGATGTTCACTGTGACTTTAAAGCTGGCCTCGAGTCCCCGTCTTTCCTCTCAGCTGGTAAGCATCACACAGAGACACCAGAAGAACTGGCATGTGGGAGGGATGTTGCTTTTAAAGATTTTACCAATAAAGATTCAGGAGCCAGATGCTGGAGTGAAAACCTGCTAGCTCCAAGAAGCAGAGAAAGCACCCAGCTGACCCTCTCATCTGATGTCCCAGAAGGATAAAGCCCTTTCTTCTCCACACTATCTTAGATACCCTTCAACTCAATGTCCCTCCTTCCTGTGTTTTCTTATGTCAACTCGAGCTCTTGGGTTAAAGGTGTGCACTAGAACTGAGCCACACCACAAGAAACTTTTTTTTTTTTTCAGTTCACAATGCAATCAAATATCCTGCAACAGAGGATGACTAGCTAGGAAGTGGAGTGGGGAGTGGGCATGGTACTGTAGCCTGCTGCCTCCCTGCCAAAAAGATTTTTCACCTTTTCAATTACATTTACCAGGGCTGGGGAGATGGCTCAGCAATTAAGAGCACTTGCTGCTCTTGAAGACATACCAGGGTTTGGTTGCCAGCACCCACGTGGAGGCACACAGCCTCCTGTGACTCCAGTTCCGGAGACCTGAGTCATTGTTCTGGCCTCTCCAGGCACTGCACACACACGAGGCCATGCATACATGCAGGCAAACACAGATCCAGGAAAAACAGATCCCCAATTATATTTCCCACGTTGTTTCCTCTTGCCTTTCTTGTCCTCCTCCATGTCAGCTGTTACCTTGGCCCTGCTGTGGACTACAGACTTCAGCCTTCACCCTCCTTCCTGCTCAAGAGTAATTAGATCCTGCCCTGCCATGTGTGTGCAAGCAGAGCCATATCTTGGTCTGGTGAGAGGCAAGAAGAAGGACTATTTCCTTCTGTTTTCATGGAGAGGAATTTTAAATCAGAACATGGCTGCTCTGGTGAGTGATCACATCCGAAGACCTTTCAGGTCTGTGTGATCCAGCAGATCTCTGAGTCAGTGCGGTTCAGGCTGTTCAGTGGAGAGTGAGCTGAGAGACAGTGTGGTGGAGTTGAGTTTGTGACAGTTGAGTTTGTGGAATTCAGAGGCAGTTTTACCGGGAGAGGTTTACAGAGTCAGGTTGAAGACAGAACAAGCTAGACACAGGTCAAGATAGAACGAGCCAGAGGATGAAAAGGAGCCAAAAGATTAGAACAAGTTGCTGGAGTTAGTTTGAGGCCAAGCGAGCAATTCAGTCAGAAAAGCCAGTTTGGATAAGTCAACTTGGAGAGGAGTTTGAGCCAGAACAGCTGAGTTGAACCAGCCAGCTAGTGTTCAGAAAGAGCTAGAAAGAGTGAGCTAACTCAGTTGTAAGTTTCAGAGGCTGAACATATTCTAGGCCTAGATTAGATAGTATGGAGGCTTAGAAGCTTCCAGGACTAGGCCTAGGTTAGTCAGGCAAATAAAAATTACTTTTACATTTTCACCACACTGCCACATGCGTCAGGGACAGAAGAAGGACCACCAATTTAGAGTCAGAAGACTTCAGACCTCTAGCTGGCCCTACAAAAAGTAAATTTGCATGGGATTCAGAATCTTTTGCTCAGTGTTTCCAGACAGGAGGCCGGAGCTGGGGGCAAAGAACGCTCAGAGTGGGGCCTCAGTCCCGGCTAGTAAGGAGCATGATAAGAAGCAAGTCTCTTATCGCTGTCAGGAAACTACGCCCCAAAAGTTTCCTACTAGAGGGCTGCGAATTCATGGCCATAATTGGACCCTCAAAGTCATTCAGAAAGGAAGTAGCACAATGTTTTTGGGAGGAATGATGCTTATTTAATATTCTTGGTGTGGCTTTTGCTTTTGGTATAAAAATTTGCACTCACTAGCACGTTCTAGGCAGAGAGGTCTGACTGGATCCAAGGGCCATTGAACTTGGGGTGTAGAAGACTGTAAAGAAGTATTATTAAAACACTTAGCGTGTGTTCTGAAAAATATGCTGTGGAGTAGAGGGTCTGAGCACTCCATCTGGGCTCGATCCCAGGGCTTGTCTGCTCACTCTCTGACCATCAGGAGTACATTGTCAGAGAACATACAAAAGTCTCAGGCCTCACTTGGCCCTTCTGCATAATCAGGAAAAGCATCACTCCTGCCTAGTGAGCGTTTGAAAAAGGCTGGGGTGGGAGGGACAGCACACTTGGGGAGCCCTGGGCCTCTTTAAACAATAACATCGGTACGTGATGTCGCAGATGTCATTATTCCTGTTTTAACTCTCTTCTCACAGTGGCAAGGCCAACATGTTTAGCACAGACCAGTATTCCATTAGGGAACAGGCCTTAATAAGGAGCCCCAAATGGCCTTGAATTCTAGATCCTCCTGCTTCTGCTCATCAAGTTCTGGGATTACAGGCAAGGGCTACATCACACACCTGGCCTGCAATTAGAGTTTAAATTCCCTGCAGGTAGAGGGTATCATCCAAGAACAATGTAGACCTGATACCAGAGACACTCAGCGGAGCTTCATCACTAGGAAATCAAAATCCTCCACATGCTGAGGGAGCATTTCCTGGAGATGCCAGGGCTCAAGCACAGCTGCCCTCCCCTCCCAGCCAGACCTGGGGCACCTTGAACAGTCAGCAGAGTTACTGAACCCAGGCTTCCAAATCAGGGGCATCAAACTCTTCATCTAACCCTGGGTGGCTCACTGCTCTGACAAGGCCCTGCAGCCAGACATCTCCAGGAATATGTCTGGGTTAAACAAGTGGGATTTAGTGTTCAGCACCTACCATGGGGCAGCTTGGCAAGAGGGGAAACCAAAGGATAGTTGTAGGGTTCGCAGGTGATGGAAGCCAGGATCCTAGAGGTCTTTGCTCTGGCTTGATGCTGCCCCAGGTGGGACCATTTCTCTGACCTATGACCGGGCATCAGTAAGTCTGAAAAGGTCAGTGGGTTGGGGGACTAGGGAAAGGCTTAAGTCTCAGCTGGAGACGGTGGCCACTTGTGTTCTCCAGGATTGGGTCTGTGGTTCTGTGGTCACATGGGCTCTGGTTCTCTTTGTATTTACACAATTATAGCCTGAACTTGCTTCTTGCCTTCTATTGTCATGGTCTCTTGTTCTCTCTTCTGTGATAATTACTTGTTTATTTTTGTTCTGGGCAGAGTCTCAGTTTGTATCCCCGACTGCTATAACTCTCTATGCAGAGTAGATCATCTGATAGTACAGGACGATCCTTGCAGCCAAACTGGCTCCATCTTCAGGAGTTCTGCTGGATTAGGATCATCACAGCCGGGCTTGAAGACTGCCTCATAGAAGGAGCAGGTGGGCGGGCCATGGCACCAGCAACTGGGTATCCGGCCACTCAACCTCCCAGCTGTATTCAGTTCTACCCCAATAGTACATGGCCTCTTCAAGAGCTTTGGGGGTGGGGCTAAGGTTTATTCCATGTGGCTGCTGGAAAGAGGGAATGCCATCATTCCTGCTGAGTAAAGACTTTTAATCTTGACCTTTGGTGGCACACCAACACTCCTGTGAGTGACCTCTCCCCTGTGCTCGGCAAGGAAACCCTGTAACCACTCATCAGTTGCCCGGCAGAACCTTTGGTGGAATAGCATCTCAGTTTGTCTGCGTCAGGGGTAGACATTGTTTATGCCCACTGCTCAAGGACAGCTGGCCCCAAACTCACAGGAAGGGCGGAGCCACTAGGTCCAACTTACATTGGTCTATTTTAATGAAGCAGGTGGTAAGATTTTAAATTCTAGCTCAAAAATCACTTAGAAGCTTGTGGCTTAGCACATCAGTGTCCTCCAGAAGAGTGAGGTGATGGGGTACTGTGAGAGTTAAATGAGATACTGCAGGTGTCTGGCAGTGTCAGAGACAGGAGAGTGCTGTGTGGTTGATGAGCACCTCTGTATGTTTCTGTCTCCAGCTGTCTGATTGTTAGAGTTAGGTCAAATGCATGGTCCTGTTCTGTCACCCATGAAACTATTTAAAAAAAAAAATTTCAAAGCCAGGCATGGTAGTGGATAATTGTAAATCCAGGACTTAGAACCCTAAGACAGGAGGATGTAGAGTTTCAGGACAGCCTGGGCTACATAATGAGACCTTGTTTCAAACACCAAGATTGAGCATGAGAACAAAAACCTCAAACAAAAGGGGCTTTTAGCTATTTAACCTGGCAGACTCCTAAGGTTATCTTTTTTGTTGTTCTCACTTCTCCTGCTGCCTCAGCCTTCCATTGCTCTCACCGTCTGCTCTTTGAGATAGAAGCCAGAGCAAGCCATCACCGGCCTCCTCACAGCTGGTGGGAAGTTGTTCTCACTCCATGCCCAGGAGCCCTGGTATCCACACCTGAACGAGAGCATGGCTGCAGACCGCCAGGTGCGGGCCACCCTCTCCCCACCTCATGCCGGTCTTTTTTGACACAGTCATGCATAGGGGGCTCCCCTGCGTGTCCAAGCCATGCTCCACACTCTACTGGTGACAGTGATCAGTGGGCTATCTGGGGCTCCCTCGAGCCGTGTGTCAGGGAGTAGATGTCCTATCTCTTCTTTGCACTGGTCCAGGCATAGGCAGCCACACCCCGTCCACTGAAGCCATCAAATTTGAGACAGATGTTTTCATCCCTGTTGCTCATTTGATAAGAGTGCCCTTTGTTCTGTTTTGGAGGCTGGTGCTGTCTCCTGCTGTCTCTCTCAACTTCATCTTTTCTTTTTTTGTTTAGTGTTCTTTTCAAAGCCTTTTACAATATTTTTTTTATTTCTTACTAAGTGTAAGAAATGGGACAAAATAAAGCAGGCATGTGCAAAGCATTTCAGAAAATTTCAAACAGCAGAAGGGAAACAGCTTAACACATGTATGTTTTGTTTTCACCTCGACTTTCAAAGAAGTTAGCAGTGCATTCTGGGTATTTTTTTAATACTTACACATACTATTCCATTTCCCAGAAATACCAATTAATCAGCTACCTTTCGGTTGGTGTACTTCACCTCCTTTAAAAATCCATGACTTTAAACACTCTGGCTTACCTCTGGTTGTTATAAATGTGTAGGTTTTTTCTTAATGTATATTAAGGTTTTTTTTCTTTATATTTTCTTCTCCCTTTGCTTCAGAATTCAAGTATGTGCTATTTACTATTCAAGTATGAACTCAGATAGTTTTGCCCCATAGTCCTTTGTTTTCATGCCCAGGGCACTTACTGCTGCTCTGAGGCCACTCACTGGATTATTTCCTCTCTTCAAGTGAACAGCACATTTTTAGAACAAAGCTTGCATCTTCATAATAATAACATCAATTCGGCACTCTTGCATGAGACAACATATTTTCTGACAGCCTGGAGGTCAAATGTCTGAAATTGGCATCACTGGATCAAAATCATGGTGCTGTTAGATGCTCATGTTTGCTATGGTTGCCATAAAGCCATGGGCTGGTTGACTTAAACAGCAGAAGTTTCTAGGAACTCAGCATTTCTATGTCCCAGGTACGTGATCTGTTTGTGTGATCTGATTTTGTGTGTGTGTGTGCTTGAGAGAGAGAGACAGAGAAGAGAAGAGAAGAGGAGAAAAAGGGGAGGAAGAGGGAAAAGAAAACAGTGATAGAGAAGTGCTGGAAAGAGAACCCAGAGCTTCACACATGATAGACAGGTTATCACTGAACCATACCCACCACCACATAAAATCTAATTAAATTCTTACAGAACTGCCCCAAAGTTCCCTTCCATGTGTGTTTGTGCACGTGTGCATGCGTGTGCGTGCTGGCATAGGGCATTAGTGTACTGCTCTACCACTCTTCACTATATTCTTCCTGGCAGGGTCTCTGACTGAACTCAGAGTGAGGCTGCTGGCCATCCAGCCCCAGCAATCCTCTGGTCTCTGCTGACCATTGAAAGGGGCTTCAGAGCCAGCACAGAATGCACACAGACTACAAATTCTCAGCAGAAGGAGATTTATTACCCTGAGGGTCAAGGGGTGGGGTGCTCTTTCTATATTGGGTGAAGACAGCAGCAGGTGTTCTGTAGGAGTGGGTTTTTAAGGAGAAAAGGGGAAGAATAAGATGGTAAGTGCTGCTTGGACATTGTAGCAAAAGAATGAATTTTGATTGCTGGACCTCTGTTTTTTGGTAGCTGGACCCTTGGAGTTTCAGTCAGGAATTAGGAAGTGGCCAAATAAGGGGCTAGACCTGGTGGCTAGCTTTAGGAATGTCATCTAATGGTTTAGCAAGGAAGAGGGAAGAGGAGAGGACAGAGCTGGTGGTGCCATGTTTGCATGCTCCAACCACAGCAGGGGCGTCACGGGTGTGATTGGCCACTCCTGGACTCTTAAGTGGCTTCTAGGGACCTGAACGAAGGTACCTGTGTTGTGCAGCAAGTGTTTTTACCCCTGATCCATCTTCATCCTCATTTTCATCTTTTATCAACGAGGAAAAGAAAGGCTAGAGAGGCTTGCTTAGCTCAGTTGCAGTGGGGCCAGGACTGGAAACAAGAGCTCAGATTACTGTGTTCCATCTTGGTCCCTGACCCCGATGTCCCCTCTTCTGAACCCATGGAAACATCTGACACACATTGAAGGTTAAAACGCCTTGGGATACTTGAGGACTAGCTTCTTTGAGACAAGTGTCTCATTGCTCCCATGGCTGCGTTTCCATCAGAGCTAACCAACCAACCAACCAACCAACCAACCAACCAACCAACCAACCAACTTCTTTCCTTCTTTCCTTCCTTCCTCTCTCCATCCCCTTCTCTCCCTCTCTCCCTTCTCCTTGAATTTATTCTTTAATAATTTCATACACATTAAAACATATCTTTATCACCTTCACCTTCTTCTAGCTCCCATTGGATCCCTTGTGTGTCCCCTTCCAAATGTGCCCTCTCCAAACTTCAGTCCTTTTTATTTTATTTTTAAATGTCTCACTGCATCCAGTTAGTGCTGCCTGTATGTGCCCAGCTGTGGCCTCATCCAGTGGAGCACACACAACCTATTAGTGGCCACATCCTTAGAGAAAAATGTTTATTTCTTTTCCAGCTGCCAATAGCCAGCCCCTCATCTAGGGCTGGGGCTCACGAGCTCCTGCCCTATCCATACTGGAATTTTGACTTGCTCTCTCTTATGCTGGAGATGCTCCTTGAGCCTTCACAGGAAGGTCAGGGAGTGTTGGTGAGGGGTGACATTGGGAAGTTGGGTTGGTAGAGCTTTTCTTTATACTATTCTCTCTGCAGCACACAGGCTTTGAAAAATTATAACATGGAAAAAGAAAAGCCATTAGTGGGAGGAAGTGAAGTGATGTTCCCAGAAAAAAAGACTCATCTGTGGAAAGAGTCTATAAGGCTGACCAGTTAAAAACTATGGTGACTGAAGCGCTGAAATGTTGCTGGTCCAGAGCCAAGCTGGACTGAAGATTCTTTATCTCCCAATAGCCATTTATTGCCCACCTCTTTCCTCTAACCTCCTTGTGACTATGAGGTAAAATTCTTTCTGGATGTGCAAATGGACCTCCTGGCTTCTGCCAGCCCATCAGATCAGATCAGCTGTAGCCGAAGTCAGGGACTCTTGCTCCCCTGAAACATATGTACCTGTTGAGTCCACCACTGTGCTTGAAACCAGGGCTGCCTTTGTAACTCTCTGTGTTCTGTTACTCTGGAAACATCATGAAACTCTTCCCACATTAGGACATGGTATTTAGGGTTACCAGGTATCTTAGGGTTTCTACTGCTATAATAAACCCACCATGACCAAAAGCAACTTTTGGTTAGGAACTTAGGAAGGGAGGAGTTCACCCTTCTAGGTAACAGCCTACCACTGAGCAAACTCAGGGCAGGAACCTGGAGGCAGGAGCTGATGCAGAGGCCATGGAGGGGTGCTGCTTACTGGCTTGCTCCTCATGGCTTGCTCAGTCTTCTTTCTTATTGTACCCAGGACCACCAGCCCAGGGATGGCACCACCCACCATGGGCTGGGCCCACCAACATCAGTCATCAATCAAGAAAATACATCACAGGCTTGCTTATAGGCCAGTCTGGTGGAGTATTTTTCTCCTTTGAGGCTCCCTCTTCCTAAATGACTCAACTCACTAGTGTGAAACTGACATACCAGCACTCCTGGACCCTGCGTTTTGGGGCCACGGTCACTCATCTTTGGCTTCAGTACGGACTCCCTCTTGTTCTGGTAAAGAGGAGAGTTGCATTTTTGTAGGACGGAAAAGGTGAAGAAGCTTGTGGAACAGAAATGTTAAGCTAGAAGATAAGGGCTCCGAGAATCGGAATGACTTTGCAGAACCATGGGTTGATAATAGTTGGTGTTTAAGTATGAGAGCCTATTAATTATCCTTATCAATCAGTGTTCATTGGAATCAGTAATTGCCTTGTCATAAAAGAGGGCTTGTGCTGTGAACTGCCAGGGAAGCAAACCCTCATGGCTTTAAAATGACCTGGAGCAAGCTCCTCCCTAAGGTAAGACGACATCTTGGGTAACTCCAGCCTGACTTTGGCAAGTGAGGTAAGCCTGACTTTGTGCTCTAGGGCATGTCTGGGGCAGACATGCCATCTTTCCTCTTCTGTGAGCATCTCTAAGCATTTGGGCATCTGTCCCTCTGTCAGTCTGTCAGACTTTAGTTTCTAGAATGTGCATATTGCATGACAGCACCAGAGGGAGTGGTACCGAGGAGGAGCCTCAGTGTTAGGACCAGAGGAGATGGAAACGGGGCGGGACACTAGGCCTTTGCAAGGCCAGCTTTGGGAAGAGAGAGCAATGAGGGCATTTAGTTGACCCTTGTCCTTGGGACTCCATGAATGCTCATTCACCTGATAGGAGCCACGGTCAAGGCCCTGGAATGGAGTCACAGGAGACAGTGGGGTGACCAAAGCTTTCATAGTGGGCTCATAGTGTCACCTAGCCAATACTAAACACCCCAAGTCTTTTTTTTAGATAGTATTATTGTGTAGCCCAGGGTGGTCTCCTGCCTCAGCCTCCCAACTGTGTGTCTGTGTATGAGTGCCCTTTCAGACAGCCCCACTCCCAAGTCTTACTGTGGAAAAACCATATTTGTATCAGGAGGAAAGAATACAGCAGTGTGGAGAGGACATGCTTACAAAATTGGCAAAGGAGTCAACAGTGTGCTACATTTCCCAGCTGGTGATGACGTCCTGAGCCCAGAACTGGCACCTGCAGCACATGTGAACAGCCTTGGCTATTGTCATCGTTGTCTGGATTTTGCTTTTTGTTTTCAGGTTAGGGAATGTATAATATTGATCAGATAGTTTCCATTTTAGCTTCCTTAAATTTAAGTAAAAAATTTAGTTAAAATTATTAATACTATTATTATTTGTGTGTGTGTATGTGTGTGTGCTTAAACACATGTGGAAATCAGAGGAACTTGTTGGAGTCTGTTCTTTCTACTTCGTGGCCTCCTGGCATGGAACTTGGGCTGTCAATCACTTTCACCTGCTCAGCCATCTTGCCAGCCCCAACCCAAATTTTACAAGATTTGTGTGAAGTTGTAAGTAGGAGCTTTTAGCACTCCAACTCTAGTACTTGGGAAGAGTAACTGCTTTATGAAAGAACAACATAAAAAGAGATGAAAAACGAGTGAAAAACTGGGTCTGGCTTCTACCCAAATAAACAGTACTATTTACAAGTGTACATGTTCACCATGTCAACCTAATTAAAAAGTATGTTTAAAATGGCAGCTCTTGTCTAAATGAAAAAGAAAAAAAAAATAGCAGATGCTTGCCTTCCAAGCAGAGATTGGGAATTTTCTAGATTGGGAGAGAAAGTTTCGGAAAGGCTTTAGGCTAACACACACACACCACACATACACACATGAGGTCAGAGGAAAGGAGGTTTCTCCTTGCTCCGCTTCTCACTTTAGTGCACATTAAAAACAACAACAACAAAATGAGGACAAACAAAATTCAACCTAGGGCTGCAAGCCTTGATCTCATCAGGCTGGGGTTTGAAAGTGGGTTCCCATGTCCATGGATCATTCTTGAGGAAGACTTACAGAGGGATGGTGGGAGCTTCAAGTGCCGAAGCGTAATGGGAGGTTTTTGGGGGACTGCCCTTGAAGGGGCTCGTGAGAGCCTGTCTCTTCCCTTTTCTGTTCCCTAGCTTGTGGGGTAGGCACTGCGTTTAATGTCCCACTCATGCTGTACGGCACTACTGCAATCAAATACCCAAAGCCCTGCGGTCTCTCTGTCTTACTGGAAATTCCAGAGTGTTGAGCCAAAGCCAACCTTTTCCTGTGATGACTTAAGCGGCTCAGGTGTTTTGTTATGCTAACAGAAAGCGGACTGTTAAGTGGTTCCCTGAGGGTCAGCAGCTGGATTTTTTTTTTTTTTTAACTACAAGTCAATCTGTGTCATTTTAGAGATGTCTCTAGAAATGTTTATATTATTTGAAGCTAAGTTGCTTTCTAATGGTGCACAGTATTCTGATTTTTTCCTCATTGACAAATACTAGCCTAATTATGGAAGTTTAGCAGCTGTTAGTGACACTAGGGAGTGCTTTTTTTTTTTTTTGGACTTGTCTTCTATTCATCATGCGTTTACGAAGGGAGGCTTTCCACAGTCATGTGTTTTAATTGGTATTCATGTATGTTCCACATAGAATCATGTCTCTGTGTTTGAGTTTTGAGCATGAGCAAGTGTATTTTTGTGAGAGTCGGTGGGGTGGGAGTGGGGGTGACTCATTCAAACTCTGACACAAGGAGGCAGGCAGAAGTTCCATTTTATCGGGTGAATTAGACTCAGGGAAGAACTTTTATATAAAATTCCACAACATGTCAAAATTGGAATAGTAGAAAATGTGCGTTCTATGAAGGTTATAAAAATGCAGGAGCATTTTTATAATCTCTTAACAAGTGTGAAGCCCTAGGTTTATTTTGCCCATTTAGTGTGTCTTCACTCTGTAGACTCTACCCCACCCTCAGGCCCCATGTTTGTGTGGGAAGGTAGGATCTTGTCATATAACCCATATTGGCCTTGAACTCACAATCACTGCTGGTTTAATTTCTTTTCAGAGCTGGGGGTTGAACCCAGGACCTTGTGGATTGAGGGAAGAAGTCTACCACAGAATTGTGCCCACCCTCTTCCCCTCTCTCCCTTCTTTTCTTCTCCCCGCCTCCGAAGGGATTCAGTGGTCTGTACAAGAGTTTTTTGGTCTTTTTCTCCTTGACTATTTTTGTGCTTCTCTGCCCCATGGCCTCTGTTTGTACAGCTGTAGCTTGTGGAGAGCGTTTTCATTCTGTTCTTACAACTGTATTCCCTGTAGCTTCTCCTTGTTTATTTCTTCTGCATCCTTTGCACTGGGAGTTTTACAGTTTGTTCTGAAGACCACTAGTGTCTTTTTTTGTGTTTGTACTAAAAACAGGTTTTTGATGTTTCCAGGCTAGGCTTGGGCTTGGGGTCCTCTTAACCTCAGCTTTCTGAGTACTGAAGTTACAGGCCTGTCCCACTCAGGTTTTCTTTCTTTTTTTCATTTAATACAATTTATTCACTTTGTATCCCAGCTGTAGCTCCCTCCCTTGTCCCTTCCCAATCTCACCCTCCCTTTCTTCTCCTCCCATACCCCTGCCCCAGTCCACTGATAGTGGAGGTCCTCCTCCCTTTCCATCTGACCCTAGTCTATCAGGTCTCATCAGGACTGGCTGCATTGTCTTTCTCTGTGGCATGGCAAGGCTGCCCCCACTCAAAGGGGTAGTGATCAAAGAGCCAGCCACTGAGTTCAAGTCAGAGACAGTCCCTGTTCCCCTTACTAGGAAGCCCATTTGGAGACTGAGCTGCCATGGGCTACATCTGTGCAGGGGTTCTAGGTTATCTCCATGCATGGTCGTTGGTTGTAGTATCAGTCTCAGAAAAGACCCCCGTGCCCAGATTTTTTGGTTCTGTTGCTCTCCTTGTAGAGCTCCTGTCCCTTCCATGTCTTTCTATCTCCCCATTCTTACATAAGATTCCCTGCACTCTGCCCAAAGTTTGGCTATGGGTTTCAGCATCTGCTTTGATACCCTGCTGGGCAGAGTCTTTAGGTTTTCTTAAAAAACTCGATTGCCTCCTGACAGGTGCCTGGACCCGCCTGTGGCTACTTGTGTACAAGTAGAAGCTGGAGGTTGACACTGGGGTGTGAGTGTGTGTGTGTGTGTGTGTGTGTGTGAGAGAGAGAGAGAGAGAGAGAGAGAGAGAGAGAGAGAGAGAGTGAGTGGGGGCATAGGTGCCACAGTGCACATGTGGAGGTCAGAGATCAGCACACAGAAGTTGGTTCTTTCCTCCTACCATGTAGATCTGGGGGACTGAACACAGGTTGTCATGCTTACTGGCAGGCATGTTCATCACTGAGCCATGGTACTGGCCCTATGCCCTTTACCTTACTGCCTATTAAAATTCATGTAGCATCTCAAATGAGTATGTTCACAGTTGTACTGTCTGAACCTTTTGCGTTTAGCACCTTTACTTACATAGAAAAAGCTTGACTAAGAAAAGATTTTTTAAAAACTTTTTACTCTGTGTGCCTGCTGGCAAGTACCACAGTATGTGTGTGGGAGTTTTGTGTCAAAGAATTGTGCCAAAGAACAATTCTTGTGTATCTTATCTGCTGTCTTGTTGTCTTTGCCACTGTATAGCTTACAAATGTACACTCCTACATTTTGCTTTTCACATGGATTCTAGGAATCAAATTCAAGACCTCAAGCTTGTGCACTGAGCCATCTATCCAGCCTCCCCACCACCCCAACAAAATTTTGATTAATGGAATTAATACTGAGCATTTTCCATGGTGTTTTGCACATATCAACTCTCCTCATTCTCAAAACTGTAAGAGGTAGGAAAATTTTGCACACCAGTTTTAAACAGTCAGAAATATTTTATTTCTGAATTTAAATCTTCAGAAATAAATGCCGTATAGGTCCAGTGGGCTGGCCAAAGGTAAACCCTGACCTAGCAGGTTGACTTTGACAATATGTGCTAGATGGCATTTCATACCGTGAGGGTGGCATTTGCAGGACGGAAGCCCAGGAGGAATTCGAGTAATGGGAAATGTGGATTCAGAGAAAAAGCTCAGGCACTTGGATCTGTCAATTAGTTACGAGCACTTGGGATATTAGTCAAGTTCAAATTACAGACAAAAACCCAAGGATTTGCCCTTGTTTTTTAGCTCATGTGAGTTTCTCCCTTTCTGTTATTCTTAGGGTTTTGTTTTTGTCTTGGGTGGAGGGTAGGGTGAGGGTTGGGGGGCATCTTGAAAACTTCAGGGTCAGTGATTACAACAGAAGGGTTGAAAAAAAAAAACCTGACAGCTATCAATGTGCACATAGCATAGCATCGTAGAACGCCATAAAAAAAATGCACACTGGGCTGGAGAGACGGCTCAGCAGTCATGAGCACTGGCCGCTCTTCCAGGGGACTCAGGAACCACATGGCAGCTCATAGCCATCTGTAGTTCAGTTCCAGGGGATCTGATGCCATTTTCTGACCCTGGGCACCAGGAATGCACACACTGCACAGATAGACATGCAGGAAAACACTCAATGCACATAAGATGAGATTAACAAACAAACAAACAAACAAACAAACAAACAAACAACTTTGGCACAGGGCAGGGAGGGAAAGGTCCTAGAGACCGGGCTCAGTGGTTAAGAGCTCTTGCTTCTCCTGCAGAGAGCCTGGGCTTGGTTTCTGGCACACACGGTGACTTACAAATACCAGTAAGTCCACATCCAGGGCATCTGAAACCCTATTCTGGCCTCCCTGGATACCAGGCATTCACATGGTGCACACACATTCAGGCAAACACTCGACCTGTGAACTAACGGGATACAGCCCAGTGAAGCGCTAGCCACGTAAATATTGCCAAGTGGGCTGTAGCCCGAGAGCTCACCTAGAAATGCCCATAATCCCAACACTGGGGAGACAGAGACGGGAGCATTTCTAGGCCGTGCTGGCTAGTCAGCCCTGCTTAGTCAACAGACTCTACATTCAGTGACAGATCCTGTCTCAAGAAACGAGGTGGTGCTGGGTGTAGTGGCGTATCCCACGAATCCCAGCACTTGGGAGGAAGCAGGAAGTTTGAGGCCCTCCTGGTCTGCTTAGTGAGTTCCAGGACAGCTACGACTCCATCTTTTTTAAGACCCCATCTTAAAAAAGACAGTGAAGTGGTGAGCAACCAGCTCCCAAGGCTGACCTCTGACTTCTACACGAATGTGTATACACACCTGAATACATACATGCTCCTGCACATAGATACCTAGGCAAGCTCTTGCATTCTACTTCTGGTCTCTCCTAGCCATTGATGTTGAAGATGTGTATCTGCCTCAAAGAAAGGTATTCCCCCCCACGTTCTCTCCTGACCAACGCATGATTAGCCTTGTTGCTGTTGGCCTCCCTCATGTGGCTGCAGGATGGTCTCAGCCAGGAAGGGAGGGTCCTGCATGCGTGTAGCTGGGCTGAGAGGAAGGTGATTGTATTTCATCCACCAAGCAGGAAGTGGGGTAGAGAAACAGGAAGTGGACTAGAGAAACGAGCCCATCCGATCAGTTGCATTCTACTGATGGATTTGATTGGCCTGTTCACCTTGTGGGCTGTCATAAAAAGTTCTTCCTGTGCAAGATGGCGGTGGTAGGTGGGTGGAGACCACTGAGGTTCAGACTGAGAAATGCCTATAGCAGCATTCTAGTAAAATATTTCCAGATTTTACAGCTTTGAACCCATTATCCCACAAGGAATAATACAAATGGCTGTGGACTGTTTACCCAAGCGATTGCCATGAGGTCTGGTAAAGATAGGGCCGTTTCATTCTCCACAAATGATTAAACTGCCATGGCTAGCACAGGGCAATCACATTGTAAAGGAAAGGGCTAGTTTTCTAGACATTTTGGAAACAGAACATGCTTTGCTGTAGTAAGCGGAGGTGAGCTCTCGCATACCATCGCTGAAAGGGCTTTCTATAGCCTCCTTGCTCGTGAATGCATTGCCAAGTTAGAAAGATCAGACCGTGTTTCCCTTCATTTTTCGACACTCTGACTTGAGACTGTAGCATGAGCTTAGGTATATGTGAACACGCTTAGGACTCAAGTTTCTTATCAACAAGCAGAAATAATTAGAAAACCCTGCCTGCCTTACACATCAGGGTGGGGTTTTCGTGTAAGGTAACATGTGTGACTGTTTGGAGAGCTGAGAAGTGTCAGGACACATACGTGAATATCGCTGTTGGCCATATCTTCTAAGCAGAGAGCAGGTTTTCCTTCCAAGTTTGATGAGCCTTTACTTCAATTCTCCTAAAGCTAAACTCCACAGCGGCAGGAGCTGGTTCTGAGGCAGTGGAAGCCTCCCCAGTTACCGAAGGATAATGCCTTTGCTTAAATCTTTTGACTTGTTTCTGACAAACACAGAATGAACCTCATTCATCTGTGGAAATCCTGTAAAAAAAGTCGTGTGAAGCGCCAAAAAAATCATTCACAATGTTCTATGCTATCTTCTTGGGTCTTTTTGTGGCAATGATTTACCCACTCTGACTGTTCACCAACATTAGGTGGAAAAAAAAAAAGAAAAAGAAAAGAAAAAACCATCAGGGGATTCTTAGCATTGTGTGTGTGTGTGTGTGTGTGTGTGAGTGTGTGTATGCACACACTTAAAACATGTAAGAAAAGACTGGAGCAGACATCCTTTCTTGGGTATAAGGACTTTTAAAAGAGTGGTTAGACGTGCTCTCAGGGGTCCTTGTCCTGTGCATGTGGCGCACACTCTGTGTGTGTGTGTGTACGTGTATGTATGGTGTACTTTCTACAGAGAGAAGCTGGAGTTTGCATATGATTCTGAAAGGAGGTATAAATAAACAAACAAAACAAACAAGGGCCAATCACTTGAGCACTGAACTGAGTCAGAAAACACGCCAACTGTTACATGAATATTAGAACAATACATAGGTTTAGTAAAGAAAAATCTTTTTGTGTGTATATATGTGCATGCACACACATGTGAAGACCGTCACACATACACTCAAGCCATGAAAAATGGGATATATGTGGGCAGAGTGAATGATAGACTGTTAGTCTGAAATCCATTACTTTGAGCAACAAATATATATGTGTATATGTTATATATTAGTATATATGAATGGGAGTGTTTTTTAAAGTCTTTTAGAAAGAAGTGGTTAAGTCCCAAACTCCTCCAGCTTCCTCCTGACTCAACTTTCTCCTTAAATGGATAAATAGCACCATTTCACCAAACACTGCAAATGACTGTGGTAAGGAGCTGTGATGTCCATTGACCAGCTAACTGAAGTAGCTTTAGAAGATGGCCTTAGTCCTAAATCCTAATTCAACTGTTGACTCCAGTAGAATCGCTTTAATTGTACTACACCAGAAGGGTTTCTGAGTACAATGGAAGGTTCAAGTGAACTTCTGTAGCTCTTGTGAGACAGAGAGTGTGAAAGTGGTATTTGGGCTGTGGCTCTCTTCCCCTCTTCTCACCTACTTACTTCATCAGCAAGCCTGACTGTTTCCTTAGCAAGCATTATTTGCTGAGCCCCTGTCCTGCCTGTCGCTATATGTTCTGGTGTCGTTTCTGTTGCTGTGATAAATACTCCAACTAAAGGCAAGTTAGGAGAGTAAAGGGGTTATTTCATCTTGCCAGTCACAGTGCATCATCAAGGGAAGCCAAGGCAGGGGCTTAGGCTGGAGCTTGAAGTGGAAACCATGAAGGAATACTGCTTGGCCAAAGACTCCCAGACTCATGTAGCCCAGGTCTACCTGGCCAGGGGATGCAGCTGCCAAGAGTGGACTGAGCCCTACCCCATCAATTAACAACCAAGCTATCCCCAACAGCCATGCCCACAGGCCAATCTGACGCAGGCAATTCCTCAATGTAACAGTTCTTCAGATGACTCTAGGCTGTGTTGCCATGTTGCGGACAGTTAACCAGGACACTGTATAAAGAATTTGAACATTGTCCGTGACCAGGTTCCTTGTTGCTGTCTAATTGGGGAACCAGGAGACAGAACACACTGCCAGCCTTCCTCTAAAATAATGCAAACTCTTGATGAGGGGCGCCCATGGAGCTCCTCTTGTGTTTGTTTCTTAACACTTAGAAGAGTCTGAGAACTAGGGCTTTCTATTTTCTTCCTAATTTTCTTCATCCCCGGCTGAGGAAAGTCAGGCAGATTTGGCTTTCAGTGACAGCTCATCAATAGATTAGTTCTGGAGAATGAATGTTGCTTCATTTCAGTTTTCTAGCTGTACAAAAATGGGGATGAGTGGCCATTGGTTTAGTAGGAGAAGCGTCTTGAACCAGAGGGATGAGCGACAGCAGTAAGTGGGCAGGTGAGTTGGTAGCTAAGGAATGTGGGTTGGGAGGCCCCATCTAATGATCTCTGTTTCACCACGATGTAAACAAACTTCTAATCAGGAGGGACAGCCAGATGAGACCAGAGATGCGTCAAAAGTACGTGTGAGTGGGTTGGGGCCAGCTGGGAGGGGAGGCTGAATGAGGTTGGACAACAGATATGGGGTTATGGAATGAGGAAAGGGTGCCCAAGAGTAGGAAATCAAAGTTTGAGACTGTGAAGGTGAAAGAGTTCTTGATGACAGGGTGGGTCATAGGGGTGAAAGAGT
>NW_026590859.1:8792891-8812780 GCF_907164565.1 Psammomys obesus | reverse complement strand
GGTGAAAGAGTTCTTGATGACAGGGTGGGTCATAGGGGTGAAAGAGTTCTTGGTTATAGGGTAGGTTATAGGGGTGAAAGAGTTCTTGGTGATAGGGTGGGTGGCTGCAGCAGAGTAGAGGAGAAGGGCACTGGAACCTGGAAACTAGAGCACGGGTTACGGGACGGGTCACCCTATCAGTGGACAGTTCAATATATTAAGATTATGGCAAAACTGAAAGACAATGAAGGGTCAATGAGATGGCCCGGCAAATAAACCATTTCCAAGCCTGAAGCCTGATTCCCTGAGTTCAAGCTCTAGAGCTCAGAGGAGTGGAAGGAAAGAGCCAAATGACTCCTGCAAGTCCCTTGATCGCCTCATGCTTGCTGTGGGACAGCTGCATACTCCTCCCATAAATAAATAAATAAATAAATAGATAAATAAATAAATCAATTTATTTAACACAACAAAAGTACAGAGAAGCTGTAGCAGAATCTTTTTAAAGAGTTTGAGGGAAGAGAAGTGAACAGAGACTGTTAAAGAGTAATGTTGAGGGGCACCGCTGCTTGTTGTATCTCTGTTTCAGAGTTTCCACTTTCACAGAGATCTGATGGTGCTAGTTAGAACTCTTTGACTGGTTTCCACTGTCTGCAGGAGAATTCCCAAGTTCAAGGACAATTCATGTGAACATTCCATACCTTTTCTTCCACACTTAGTTTCTAGCACCGCCTCCTTCACCTCTTGTGTCAGTGGGAAGGGGCCCTCTGCTCTTCCCTTCCTGTAAAACCCTCTTCCAGGCCTGCTTGGCTCTGTCTCTGTGGCTTGCTTACTTTCATCAAAATGCTGCAGCCTGTAGCAAGATGGTGAGATTTCTTGGCTAAGATGCAGTTTCTGGATCCGTGTGTGTGTGTGTGTGTGTATGTGTGTGTGTGTGTGTGTGTGTGCGCGCGCAGACCTGTGTGTGGTCACATTGTTTCTGTTGCTGACTGGATGTTGGACTCGCTTGGGAGGGTCTCATATCCAGGTCTCTACTCTGAAATTCTGTTTTAGCTGGTCTTAGACAGAGTCTTCCTTTTTATCTTTTAGATGCTTATAATAACATCAATAACTTAAACATTTTGTTTAGATTTATTCATTTATTTGTATGTGTGTGTGTGTGTGTCTATGTATGCCTGAGTTTATATCTGTGTACCACAATTGTGCAGGAACCTGTAAAGGCTAGAAAAAGGAGTCGGATCTCTTGGAACTGGAGTAAAAGGTGTCTTTGAGCTGCCATGTGGGTGTTGCGAGCTGAACCCTGGTCCTCCAGAAGATAGCTAAATGCTCTTAATCCTTAAACCATCTCTCCAACCCCAGGGCTAATATGAGTGCTCCTGCTCCAACAGCGTTACTGGTCACTGTGATTATGAAGCTGATACTCTTTCTACCTCCTCCCCAGACTTTGGTTGAGAAAACTGAGCCAGACAAATGAGTATTGCTCAGAAAATATTTGCGTTACTTAACAAAACCAGAAAACAAATGGAGGTGCTCAGACAACTGTTGAGTAACTGAACTGGTTAATCTTTTGACAACATACATACTTAAGGACTCAATGATTTTTTTTTTTCCTTAGAATGAACAAGTGTTCTCTCTGCTTTCTAAGTATTTAGAATCCTTTGACTTTTCCTTCCTTGTCAACTTTATTGCCAGGTGAAATTTTACATGGGACAAGTCAACTAAATACTGTGTTTTTGTACAGCACTTGATTAGATGTTTGAACTTGTGTTCAATGTTTTTATGACCTCATGAAAGGAAGCCTTTATTTGCTCCTGAGAATCATGTCTATGAATTTTATATTTGGGATTAAAGGTTTTGCTTTGACTACCTAGAGACTCAAGAGTTCCTTGTGAGGTGTTACTGAATGCTCCGAACCTGGCCCCTCATATGTTAACTTTCTCTGAAGTCTCAGGAGGCTCTCAGGGAATCTAACTTGAACTCTAGTGCCATGCCCTAGAACTTGGCACCCACATATGTAAATTAAACAATTTAAGAATACGAAGCAGATTATAATGTGGGGGTCAGTTTCTTTCTTTTTAAAAACTTTTTCCTTTACTTATGTCCCTGGGTGTGTCTGAAGCCAGAAGAGGGGCTTGGATTGCTGGGTCCTCTCCAAAAGCAGAAATTGCTCTTAACCACAGGACAATCTCTCCAGCCTCCTCAAAATTTCTTTTTTTAAAAGAATAGTTCCCAAGTTAGAAATCAGTAGTCCCCTGACTTAGAAATTTGCGTCAGGGTTTTACATTGTAAAAAGTAGCTCTCCACTATCCTGATTGTTTAAGTGTTTTTGTAAAGGAGCAAAGAAAGAAGAGCATGAAAATCAGAACAGGTTTTTCCGGGTCCTAGGCGATTCATGTCAGTGGCCTATTCTTACTACTTTTAATTTACATTTTAATTGAAGGATTGTTTACAATAAAAATGGGACAGTGGGCTGCAGGAGATGACTCAGTGGTCAAGAGCATGTACTGCTCTTTCAGAGTCCCTGGGTCCTCCAGGGGATCTGGCTTTTTACTTTTTAATCTTGCAGGCCCCTTATGATCCTATTGAACTATAGGGCATTTGCTATTTTCCTCCTCCTTCTTGTATTTAGACAAAAGTTCATCAATTTTATTTGTCTTTTCCAAAAATCCCAGTTCTACTGACCATCATTTTCTAGTTGCTCGATTTTTGTTTGCTTGTTTGATTGTTTATTGCTGTTATTGTTTTTTCCTTCTGCTGATTTCAGACTTGCTCTTTATTTTTTCTGAGTGGCAGGTCAGCGCCGGCTTTGACATCCTCCTCCTCTGATGCAGGTGTTGGCTGCTTTTCGCTTTCTTCTTCATGTTGCTTTTGCTTTGTCCAGTCAGCTAGGCAGTGTTTTGTTTTCATTTGTTTGAAGATATTTTCCAGTTTTACTCTGGAGGTTTTGACCCGTGGCTTATTCAGAGTGATTGCTGTGAATTCCCACATATTTTTGAATTTCCCAGAGTTCCTTCTGCTATTGTTTTTCATCTTCATTCCACTGTAGTTGGAAAAGACAAGTTGCTATTTTAATTTTCTTAAATTATTTGTTCTATAAGACTTTTTTTTTTTTTTTTTTATCTGTTAGGATTAGGATTTTTGCCCAGGCTCATTTTCTCTCTATATATATATAATTAAAAAAAATTTTTTTTGAGACAGGGTTTCTCTGTGTAGCCTTGGCTGTCCTGGTCTCATTCTGTAGATCAGACTGGCCTTGAACTCAAGCGATCCACCTGCCTCTGTCTCTCTGAATGTTAGGATTAAAGAAGTGCACCACCACGCTAGGCTCAGGCTCTTTCTTAAGGCCACTATTTTCTTGTTATTTTTCTGACTGAATATTTTATCCATTGAAATTAAGGTCTCCCACTATCATTGTATTACTGTCTCTCTTTCCTGCCCTGTCATTTTTATCTCTGTGTATGTTTAGGTTGTGTGATATTGGATGGATATGTATTTTATAATTGTTTCATCTTCCTGGTCAGTTGGCCATTTATTATTACATGATATAAAACAGTCATGAGATACACAGAGAGCATTACAGGGAAGTAAACATTCTTTTCTGTCATGTCTTCCTGGACGTGTTTACCACGTACATATGCTTTTTCTCGCCCTCAGATAAATCCTTCCCCAGCTCTCGGCTGTTATAGCATGGCTGGAATTTGCACGCTGTAGCATGTTTATGAGAAGGGTGTTGGGATTAAAGAAAGGGTGACTATTATTGCCATGGTATTCTGACCTAGGGATGAGTCAGCGCTATGGGTCCAGGTGCCCAGGGTCTAGGTGGTTTGTGCTCATGGGAACATAAATAATATTTCCTCTGAGACAATCAGAAACTTTGGAGGTCTTTCTGCCCCATGGACATATAATTCCAGTCTGAAGTTATGGGTACCCCATGTGGAGGGAAATTTTATGGTCAAATTCCCAGTTATGCCACCCTAACTCCCCTCTCCCCCATGTCCTATAAGGGACTTGGCTCCTTGTCACTTTGTGAGGGCCAGGGCCATGCCCCTGGGCTACCAAAATCGATACAAGAGCAGTATTTGAAGAAGGACCAGTAGGGGTCTCTGCATCCACTGTGATGTTTTCACCTTACGGTATATTTCCATAGGAGATCGCACCGTGTGGGTCTCTCCTCTGCCCCAGAAGCAAACCTGGAGTCCATGTCGTGGGCTGTTATTATAACATGGGCTTGTTAGGGGTAAGAGGCAGGAGCCCCGCCCTGTGGTCCAATGTCACCAGAATGAGCTTTTACAGGGCTCTCTGTGAGGATGGTCAGGGAGCCAAGCACTGGGTGGCCCACAGGAGAGTAAGGCTGTCCAGGTTAATTACTTGGTAATTACTTGGTCAGAAGAGGGAAGGGGTGGAAGAAATGCCCAGGCCAGGTGGGTCAACCTTATCCCATTTAGCAATGGGGAGGGGGCTGGGCCTGTGAGGCAGATAAGCAGGCTGCCAATGTTGCAGAGAATATGACCATCTGGTCCAGAGCTAAGGACTGGAAGCTTCCTTATATCCAAAGGATATCAAGGGTTTCTAGGAGTGTCAGGACCCTATAGAGTCTGAGTCCAATTACAGGTCTCTTTTACATCCAGGGAGAAGAGAAATTGGAACATGTTCAGGAGAATCTGGGTATCTGGAAGAAGAGGCTGATGATTGTTTCTCCATGATTAGTAGGAAGTGGAAAATGGGAAGCTTGGGTATTTTGAACTTGGTGGGCCCTTGAGGTATGGAGTGAAATCGTTGGGGAGCCTTCTGGAAAGGTGGAGCCAGGAGTTAACACTATCTCATTTTGTAGCAGTCTGGGCGGATGACTTTGTGGGGTTCTGCCATTTTGGTATTAGGGGTGAGATGGATCTGTGATGCACAATGCCTCCCCCTCCCCCGATTTGGAAATTAGGGGCCGGGGATATCAGGTAGGGGAAGAGGGTGGGACAGAGTCAGTATGGTTCTAAACCTCCACGCTGGGAAATGACCAGGGGCTCTGAGATAGTGATGGAAGTTGGGATGTGTCTGGTGTGATTTTTTCTCTGGGGGGGGATGTAGGGCATAAGGGGTCTCCCACACAGAATATTAAGGTTAGGGTTTGTCTTTGGGCAAATCTCACAGGACTCGATAGAAATAGGCTGTTGAGGTGAGTAACTGCAGAGAAAAGTGCGCAGAGTCTGATGACAGGAGTGGAATGGAGAGTGTAATAGGTCCCATGTCAGCCGTCTGCAGTGAGGGAGAGCCAGATGTGGGGAAGGAGTGTCTTGTGGGTACAAGATTGACTCTGAGAATAGAGATTCTGTTGTCAGAGTGGAGTTAGGATGTGACGGGGCTGTCTGTTGGTCATTGGTCAGCCTGATTACTGAAAATAGATCTGTATCTTTTCCATGTCCTCTGCTATGAAGGATAGTAGTTTGGGTGGGAAGGGAGAGGCTGCTTTGAGGAGTTCCTGTATTAAAAGGGAGGTAGCCATCAGTGTTCTTCTTTGGGTTAGAAAGGCCCCTTCTTTCCAGATCAAGATGTTGGAGTGTGTTATGCTGGCATACTTGGAGTTATTTGGAGTCAGTGTATATATCAGTTGTAAGATTGGAAGCAAGTTTTGAGCCTGGTTCAGAGCAATTAGTTCTTCCAGTTGGGAAGCTGCATGAGGGGGTGGGGATCTGGCTTCTAGCCTGAGTGGGCTTGTGGGTGGAGTCAGAGGCCCTTGAGCCAGATGCTCTGCTGTGCAATGGGCTAATGTTAGGGTGCTACCATCCGTGTACAATGTGGCCCCCTTTGCAGGGGGTAATGGGCAAAAGGGTAGAAGAGGTTGGCTGTCTCAGTGCAAGACGTAAGGCAGCTTAGGGATGTGGGGGGCTTGTTCGGCAGGAGTGTTGCAGGGTTGACAGGTGAGCATGGCTCATATGCAAGGTTGAGATCTAAAAAGCACTCAGGGAAGAGCTGAACCATGGGTAAGAGCCGGTGTTCTGAAGGCTGAGGTTGACGAGGTCCTTGAGTGAGTGTCTCGTGAGGATGTGTAGAGAGACAAGCAGTGCCACTGTGGCCAGGGTCTGGAGGCAGGGTGGTCAGCCTCTGGACACAATGTCCAGCCGTTTGGAGAAATGGGCTATGGAGAGAGGGGCTATGTGCTCATTTTGGCAGTGTTGTCAGGGTTTGTTGTTGATTAGCACGTGTAGGTCTGGAAGTGCTGCTGTAGAGGTGTGCATGAGAGAGGACTTCAGTAGGTTTGTAGGAGGAAGGAGAAATTAGGGGGACAAGAGTGGCTCCTCTAGGAGTCCCTTGATGGCTTCATAGAGAGACTGATTGGTAATGGAGAAGTTAGGGATCCATATGTGAAAGAAACGGAGAAGGCCTAATAATGCAAGCAGTTTGAGTTTGGTTTGTGGAATGTGGTGGTAGGCAAGGGGCTTCTCTACCCTGGCTTGGGGTATAATTCTCCCCTCTTCTGAGGTCCAGAGGCCAGATAGGTGATTGATGTTGGCAGATCTGGGTCTTGTCTCTGGAGACCCTATAACCCTGAAAGCAAGAGAGTTCAGAAGGGTCATAGCATGTTGAGGATTGGTCTGTGAGGAAAGGCTGCATGAAAGGAGATCATTTACATACTGATCAGTACAGAGGTTTAGTCCATTGTTGTCATGGTGAGAAGCATGGCAGCGAGCAGGCAGACATGATACTGGAAAGGTAGCTGAGAGTTCCACTTCTGTCTCAGCAGGCAGCAGGAGGAGACAGCGAGAGACTGGGCCTGGCTTTAGCATCTGAGACCTCAAAGCCCACCTCCTGAGACATGCTTCCCCCAACAAAGCCACACCTACTCCAACAAGGCCACACCTCCTAATAGTGCCACTCCTTCTGGGCCTGAGGAGGCCATTTTTCATTCAGACTGTCAAAGTTAGCACTACAGGGAAGGTGGAAATGAATGACATGGTTGGTTTTCTGGAGGTCCTGGACCAGGTGATAAGTGACATTGTGCTTTTTGGTGCCCAGAGAAGAAGTGTGCAGCGAGCTGGGGCAGTTAAGAGCTGCTTGCAGTGGCCACTCAATGACAGGCTTAACACTGTGGCGGGTGTGCGAGGATAGTGATCCTGGACAGCAAAGGCAGAAGAGTCTCTCAAGGCCATGAGGTTAGGATCGTGATGGTTAGCCATTGAGGGCAGAAGTCTGTTTGTTTGTTTGTTTATTTAATGGCAGTTTTTCCTCTGTGTAGCCTTGGCTGTCCTGGATTCACTTTGTAGACCAGGCTGGTCTCAAACTCACAGAGATCTCTCTCTGCCTCCTAAGTGCTGGGGATTACAAACATGTCACACTGCAGAAGTCTGGTTTTAAGTGGAGATGCTGCCAGAGTCCCAGCTAATGAGAAAAATGGTAGACAGTCTCAAGGGAGGGACGAATATGGAAACCTTAGGCTTAGACAAGAGATCTCAGCCTAATATCGAGGGTGGGTGATAAAACACTATGATGAAGGAGTGGGCAAGGCTGTGTCACCAAACTGGCAGATTAAGTCAGGCATACAGTGTGGATTATGGGAAATCCCTGACACCCCTGTTTTGTTAAATTAGTGGTTTGGGTTGACTTATGTCATTCCGTGAGTAAGGAGAAAGAGGCTCCTGTTCTTAGGATGAAATAAATCTCCTTAACTGTTGCTGTGCTGGTTCTGATGAGTTGGGGACCAAGAACTCTGGCCCCTTTATTGGCCCAAGGTATTGGCTGAGAATAGTCAATGGAGGTGTTGTAAGGGGGTCACCAGTGTGACCCAAAACATGGTCCAGTGGTTCCATTGTCTGTAGCTGGCATAAGTCTTGGAAGGTGGCTGAGGGTTAGGGCATGCCTTGGCCCAATGGCTAGTTTGATCGTATTGAAAGCAAGGACAGGGAGTTGGGGGATGGCTCTATACGGTGGGGCAGTGGGTAGCAGGTCGGACTGGGTTTTGTTGAGAGTAGTTTTCAGGAACTGGAAGTTCACATGGCATTCTCGCCTATCCTTCTATCAATCTCTGTTTCCTTTTTGGCCCCATCCTCTCTGTTGTTGAAAACCTTACAGGCCCTGTTTAGAGGCTCATTTTGAGAAGTTTGGGATCCCTTTTCTAATATTTGGAACTTGTATCTAATGTCTGCATCAGATTGGTCCAAGAAATGGACATGGAGTAACAAAGTTCCCTCAGGAGGGTTAACATCTGCTTTGGATTGCATATCTTGTTATTACCTCAGTGAGGTGGTTTAAGTGAAGAGCAGAGCTTTCACTGGGCCCTGAGTGACCTCTTTTTAGTTTGTCAAAGTTGACTTTGCAGTAGGCATTTTGCCTGCCCTCAGGTAAATAAGTTGCCATTAACCGTCCCAGTGCCAGTGTATTGGTAATTAGAATTTGGCACCATGTCCTCTTGTAAGGAAAAGATGTCGTTTTGTTGATGGAGTTGATCCGTGTGGTCCTTTTCATCTTCAGGATATAATGCCTAGCATGCCAGGTGAGGCCATAGATTTGAGTGAGCTGCATGAATTGTTTTTGGAAGTGGAATGGGTTTGTAGAGAATTATACAGGTTTTTGTTCTGTGATGCCCATTTTCACTAGCGTGAAACGTCTGGGGGCAGAACAGGAATTGCAGAGAGGCAGAGAACTGCAGATCTCTTGCCATTACCTTTGAGAAAATTGTCTAGGTCTGTAAGGAAGTCAAAGTCCAAAGTTCTGAAGTGGGGCCAGCAATGGCCAATATTGAGGGAGTCCTGGGCCCAGACTTGAGTGGATAGTTGCATGATTTTGGTGGGATGGAGCTTGCTAAGAAGCAGATTTTAAAGATTACCTTAGAGACAAGCCACAGAGAGTCCTTTGGGATAGATAATTTAGGGCTCTCTTTATAAAATTTGGTTCAAATTTGAAAGGAAAGGCAGGACTGACCATGGGAGAGTCTAATCCTGCTGCCCGAGGATAAAGATAAAGGCAGACTCCCTCCAATATTAGGAGGGGGCGTCCCTATGCGTATACAGCTCAGCAAATCACCAAGTTGAACATGGAGGTTCCTGGAACCCCCAAGCCTTTGTGAACCAGAGGAGCAGAAAGCTCCTGGAGCTTCTGGGATCTGCTCAGGGTGTCTCTGAGTCTGACCTGGGCAGTTTCCTTGTCCTGCAGAATTTGGGTGCTTGGACAAAACAGAGATTGTCCTCTCAGCCTGGAGAGCAGAGCAGCTAGGAGGAAGAGGTCTGAGGAAGATGGAGTTGGGACTTGGAGGAGCACAGAGGACTGCAGGGTGATCAGAGGAGTGCAGAGAGCTCAGGCTGAGTTTCCGTGGAGTGACAACCAAGTCCTAAGGACCGAGGTTCCATCTTCATGGAGGCAGAGGCCACGAAGAAAGAGCAGAGGTCTCAGATGGCAGCTGGTGGCTGCTTAGCTGATATAGTGAGCTCAGAGAGTGTTCATTCTCCTGGAAAAATAACACTGGGGACAGAGGAAGGAGGGATTTCTGCCCGGATGACCTTGAAAGGATCCTTGGTTTCATACCTGCTGTAGGAATAGGGAAGCATAGAAGAGGCAGACTCAAGTTCAACAGGCCAAGACCAGTAAGGGTTCCCAGCCATTCTGCAGGATGAAGGCTGAGCACACTTAGAGGAACCTAGGAACATAGATGCATACACAGTTAGCTCCCAGGGAGTTACAGTTACAGTTTTTGTGGTTTGACAGGGAGCAAGGTGAGTTGTTTTCACTTCCCAGGCATATTGTTTCAACAGGTGGAATGGAATGGCCAGGCTGGGGTTAAATAATTCTTCATGGCCTAGAGTTATCATCCAAGGCAGCCTGACTCAATTCCTTATGACCTGAGGCTAACACTAACCCTGCACAAGGGCTTTGGGATTTCTCTGAGCCTGCTATAGCAAGCTCCAAAAGATATACACTATCACCAAATCTGTCTCATGCTCTGGATCATCACTGTCGGCTAAGTTACAGCATGGTCTCTTAGAGTGACTTCTCTCTGAGGCACTCTGACTGCCACTCCCTCTGTCACCTCCCTCCTTGTCATCATTTGTCATCCTGAAGCAGTTGAAAATGGTTGGTGTCTTCAAACCCCTAGAGAAGCTAGAGTAACACTGCTGAGACAGAACGAGTGAGAGACGAAGAAAGAGATTCTCTCACTGGCAGATAGGTAGGGAGGCGGGGCCGTGTCTAGATAATAGAGGTCGTGAACTTCCAAGATGGCGGCAGCTTCCTCACCCTCCAGGCTTGAGACAAAAGCCTAACAGCTGAAAGCAAAGGCCTTGTAGACGGGTTTCTCCCACCAGTAGGCTGTCTACTGATGGACCGGCCCAACGAGTTCAAGTCTGGATCAGGTTAAGTCACGCAGCAGCTGTGGGCAAGTCAACCTCTAGTCTTAAAAGTGATCAACTTTAAGTGAGGAGAGGAAGGGTCTATAGAGACTTTGAATGCCTAGCCCCCGAGAAGGGACTGGATCTTTCAGAGTCTTTTTCTCTGTGTACCTGTATATGCCTATGTTTCTGCACTAATAAAATGCCTGTCTTAAAAGGAGAGAGCAAGGGCTAGAGAGATGGCCCAGAGGTTAAGAGACTGGTTGCTCTTCCAGAGGTCCAGAGTTAAATTCCCAGCAACCATATGATAGCTCACAACCATCTATAATGAGATCTGGTGTCCTCTTCTGGCATGTAGGTGTACATGCAGACAGAACATTGTATACATACATGATAAATAAATAAAGCCAAAAGAGGGGGGGGCAAATATGGCTCTGTTCATATGAGGCCTGGAGAAAGGTCGGATTCACAGAGGTGGAAAGGAGAGTGCTGGTGGCCAGGAGGGAGAAGGGCATAGGTATTATTGCTCACTGGGGGTGTAGTCTCAGTGTAGCAAATCTTGGGAGACAGACGGTGGTGACAGCTGTGCAACCTGAGGGTATTTAAGGCTCCTGACTACACATATGAGCAAAATAGCTAAAAGCAAACAAGGTAAGAGCGTTATAGATATTTCACAACAAAATAATATTTATGCTGCTGAGGGACGCATGTACTGATGTGGAAAGTTCGGTGGGAATGAGAAACTGGTGACACAGAAGTGGCTTCCATCTTGTGGCTCTCACAAGGGGACCTTACAGTTCTAGTGAACCAGGTGTATGTGTATGGGGGGGGGGCTGTATTCCAGTGAGCAAAGACTGGTGATGAATGTGTAGCAATGGCCATCATCCTTTCTTCTTCCTCTTCCTCCTCGTCCTCCTCCTCCTCATCTTCTTCAGATGTAGCTCAGGCTGGCCTCAAACTCAATCCTCTTGCCTTACCCTCTTCAGCATTTGATTACTGCTCTGTGACGCCACAGCCAGCACCAGCATTATTATATGTGCAAACTGGCCCCAGGATGTGACTTAGAAACATGGTTTAAGTTCCAGATAATAAAAGACAAGCATTCATGTTAGATGAGACTTGCTGAATAGTGGGTAACTTACACTTAATTCCAGGAGCCCTAGAAAACATGTTACTATTATAACCATTTTATAGATGTGGAAACTGAGGCACAGAGATAAGCACCTTGCTTATGGTCACACATTGAAAACTTAGGAAGTGGTAGTCTAGAGTCTTGAGCAAATCAGGCTAATTCCAGAGCCCCAGGGGCTTACAAATGTTTACAGAGAAGGATGGCACATTGTGAGGGGCGTAAAGGCTGATCCAGAAAGTTCTCCACTATAACATTGGCACTGTATTCACTTTTTGGCTAGTGGACTTGGCTCTAGGAAAGGATGGTGATTTTTTTTTTTTTAATCTATTCTTTTGAGAATAAGGAGGATCTTTGTTTCTCTTCCCTGGGAACTGAGCAGATCCTGTCTCTGGGTGTAGAGTTGGTGTATGGCTTAACAGAACTGCACTCATCCTGCCTAGAAAGACTCAGAAGCTGGCCGTCAAAGGCTTGGGCTCCCTGGTGACTGTGCAACGGAGAGGCGGAATCCTGCCCTTGAATGGCTCCCCAGGCGGGCTTTCTGTAGTCTGGGAAAGCAAGCAATGCCCTTAAAGAAACTGGTGTGATTTTGCATTGCACAGTAGACTCCCAAGGCGTGTAGTGTTTTCCAGGGGGATTTCCTCAGAGGAAAGGGCTCAGGCTGCAGCCGTCTGCCTAGTCTCACCGAAGCTGCAAGAAGCTGCTAAAGATGGGAGGAACTGAGTGCCAGATTCGATAAAGTTGACCAGGAATCCTTACTGCCCCTAAGGCATCCACTCTATTCTTACCTTCTGAAAACATGGCTCTAGTCTCTGAGGAAGTGATCCATCGCTCTTATTATGGTTTTGTTAGGGTTGATATAAAATGAACACCATTGTCATAGACTGAGGTTGGCTCCATGGTTAGAAAGAAAATAAAAGGTCTAATCCAGGATGGCAAATTGTTCTAAGACACTATAATATAATTTCACCAATACAGATCTAACCCGAATAGCTGGGTCATACAGTGATTTACTTTTTAGTTTTTGAGGAAGCTCCATCCTGATTTCCACGGAGGCTTCACCTGTCCACCCACACCAGCAGGGTACAGAGGTCCACCACCCCACGGCCTCACCTGCACTTGTAGTTGAAGGCTTTCTTGGTGGTAGATATTGACTCGAGGGAGGGTCTCAACTTAACATTGCATTTCTCTGATGGATAAAGACGCAGAACACTTTAAACACTGTTCACCAGAGACTTACAGTTCATCTGAGAGCTGTCCAGTTCATTAAGACCGTTTATTGATGTGATTATTTGAGGTGTGTTTTAGTTTTTCTTTTTCAGTATGAACAATTTTTCTGTTCTTCAAGCATTCTAGATACTCATCCTCTGATGTGTAGTTAGCAAAGATCTCCCCCCACTCTGTGGTCCAGCTCCTCACTGCGACAATGTCCTCTTGGCTGTGCACAAATCCATCACCTGTGCTCCCATCGGTCAGTTCTTAGGTTCGTCTCACTTGCCACCAGAGTTCTTTTCGGAAACTCATTGCCTCCAAGTATCTTCTCTACGTTTTTCTCTCGTACTTTCAAAGCTCATGATCATCACCACCATCACTAAGGTCTTCTTATTAAATTTTGACCAATTTTGAATTGATTTCTGTACAAAATGAGAGAGATAGAGCTACCTCATTTTTCTATACGTGAATACCTAGTTTCCCAGCACAGTTTGTTGAAGAGGCGATCTTTTCTTAATGTATGTTTTTAACACTTCTGTTGAAAGTTTGGTAGCGATAGCTCAATGGCTTCATTTCTGAGCTTTCTATTTCCTAGGTCTACATTTCTGGTTTTCTGCCAGCACCATTTAGTTTTTTGATACTATGGCTTTGTAGCTCGATTTGAGATCAGACATGGAAACCACAGGTATTGATTAGGTTTGCTCAGGCTGTTCTGCTCAGAGGTTATTTTTTTGTTGTTGTTGTCACAGGAATTTTAGGATTTTTGTTTTTCTTAAGAGAATGTCATTGGAATTTTGGGAAGGATTGTGTTGAATCTATAGATTTTCCCCCTCATGAATATAACCATTTTTACAATATTCTGTCCATTCGTAAGAGTCGGGGAAATCTTTGCATCTTCTAGTGTTATCTTCACTGACATCCTTCAGTATCTTAACCTCCTCACTGTAGAGGCTGCCACTTCTTTGGCTAGGTTTGTACCACTTTTGTGAATGGGATTTCTTTTCCCTTATTCTCTCTCTCTCTCTCTCTGGCAAATTCACTATTGGCATTAGAAAGACTACTGACTTTTATAACCTGATATTTTTGTGAAAGTGTGTATAAGATCTGATAGGAATCTTTAGGGTCATATCATTGGCAAAGAGGGATAATTTGGCCTATTCCTTTCCTACTTATAACAATTTCATTTCCTTCTTCTCTCTTATTTGTCAAATTAAGACTCTGAGTACAACTTTGAACAAGAGTAGTGATAGTGTACATCCTCGTGTCATTTCTTCTTTTAGAGGAATGTTTTCAGTATGTCCTTGTTTAGTACAGTGTTAGCTATAGCCTGTCACATATAGATTTTGTTATGTTCCTTTGTTCCCAATTTCTTTGGGGATAGTATTATGAAGAGAAGGTGAACTTTGTCAAAGCCTTTTCTACATCTCTTGAGGTGATCCAGTGATTTCTGCCCATAAGTCTACCTTACTGCTTTACATCACTGATTTGCATATCCTGACTGAACCAACCTTGCATCCTTGGGATCAAACCAACCTGGGCTTGGGATATGCTCTCTTAATGTGTTGATTTTGTTTTGAAAACTTTTTATTGAGATGCTTTGCATCTTTATCCACGATGGAAATTGATTTATAGATTTTTTGATGTTATATGTGTGTCTGTTATCAGGACAATGCTGGATTAATAGAGTGAGTTTCATAATGACCCTTCCCTTTCTATTTTGTAGAAGTTTCAGGAGTGTTACCTCTTCCTTAAAGGTTTGGTAGAATTTGGTGGTGAACCTGTCTAATCCTGGGCTTCTTTTTGTAGGGAGAACTTATTCTCTTTCTGCAACAACCCCATTGCTTTTTACAAGTCAGTTTAAACTATCTGCATCTTGACTTAATACTGGTAGGTCTCCTGATTTATTCATTTTTCTATATTTCACAATGTTTTGGCATTTTTGTGTTATCAGATTATTTCCTAATGATATGTACTCTGCAGGAATTTGTTGCAATTTCTCCCTTTCATTTCTTGTTTTTATTAATGTGGGTCTTTGATTTCTTACTTTTAGTTCATTAGGCTAGGCAGTTTAGTTTATCTGCTCAAGAAACATTTGGTTTATTATTATTTTTTAATCTATATATTGTTCTTTCAGTACCAATTTTGTTAGTTTTTCCTTCATCTTTATTTTTTCTTGACACTACTTTTAGGTTTGGCTTGTTCTCGTTTTTCTAAGATCTTGAGGTCTATCATTAAGTTATTTATTTGAGATCACGCTGAATTTTCAACAATCTCTCCTAGCTGTATACTCTTTTACACCCATTTCAGCTGAATCCGAGTCCTCCAGTACATGCTGATTTAATTTTCAACTGATTCCAGGAATTTTTAGCTTTCTTCCATGCTCTCTTAAATGACCCACTGTTCATTCCAGGTGTATTGTTCAGTCTCTAAGCATTTGTTCAGTTTCTACATTTATTCCAGTGCCGTCCTCTGCTTAGGTGTAAGAAATTATTAATCCTGTTGGCTTAGATTTCCTTTGCAGTCTGTTTTAGGGAGATTTTCTGGATGTGGAGAAAGATGTGTGCCTGTTAGAGGAAATGTTCTGTAGAGGTCTGCTAAGTCTGATCTGTGGGAGTTTCTTTGCTGAGTTTTGATTTGGATGAGAAATTGCTTCCCTTTTTTTAAAATCTTCACTTTTGATAAATTTATTTTTATTATTGTTATTGCAGTCTTTTGAGACAGAGTCTCACAATGGAGCCCAGGCTAGCCTTGAACTCATTATTCTCCTGCCTCTGTCTCCTCATGCCGGGACTCTAGGTATGTACCACACCTGCCTTTCTTTCTTATCAGGAACCCCAACAGGTTAAAACAGATTCCGGAGACAGCACCAAGTAACCGGCTTAGTGTTCTGCTTGGAATTTACGATTTAAACACTGAGAGATCTCTGTCTGGGCTTCGGGGCATCCACCCACACTGTATTTCTGCACAGGAAGGCATGCAGGAGAAGTTGGCATCAGGCATAGTCACGCAGAGACACACCAAGGCATTGTCATGCAGAGACACACCAAGGCACCAAGGCTGAGTGAACTTTGTGTGGATTATCACTCAGGCGATTGTTTGTTTTTCTGTTTTGGCCACCGGTCAGCTAGATAACTGCTGTAAGGAATCCTCAGCGGATCCAGCAACAACTCATGTTAGTTTGATTCCAAAAGGGGTACAGAAACCTCCAGGCAACACACTGAAGCTCTATGTGTTATGTTTCAGAATGTAGAAAATCCTGTCCAGTTTTAAGTAGTCCCTGAAAAATAATGTTGTTTGGATTATGTTAATTTAGTACAAATTTATATGTCATTCAAAATTTCAAAGAAATATTATTTATAAGGCAGATGGCTATCATATTACAGAACAACGAACTCATTATGTCATTGTTTTCACAATTAAGGTAAGCATAGTGCTATTCAGGTATAAACTTTTTATTTGAAAGAAGACTGAGAACTCTGAACATTTTGATTTCATGACTAAAGAAAAACAAAGTATTGGCCACAGTAATATCACAGTAGGAGAATTAGATGAATGAATTTCCAACTTTCCTGCTGACACTTACAATCTTGTTTCATCTCTTAGACCATTTGCTTAGTCAAGGTCGCACAGAAGCTAATGAGTTAGAGGATGCAGCTCTTCGTTGATAGCTAAATACAGTAACCAGCTTCCCTCGAACAGCTTTGAAAGCATCCCTTTGCTTGCCAATCCCCCAGTAGACCTCCCCAGCGAGTTAGCTTCCTCTTTCAGAGTAGTGAACATTTTCATTTGTAATGAGTGTGGACTGAGCATCTTTTAACATGGGCATATTTGCTTTCCCAGGTAAGAACGAAGGGTCCTTGCAATCTATTCTCCCTTGTTCAGGATCTCTGCATCAGCCAGGCGTAGTGGCGGCACAATACCTCAGTCTCCTCAGGATGAGTCTTTCTAGATTTTATGCATCTCAAAGTAGTGGGTTTGTACACCTTATTCAATTAGATGCAGCATTTGAAAAATGCTTTCAGGATTTCATCATTTAATATTTCCAAGCTGGAGCATAGGGACATACTTGGTTTTGTCTGAAAGTTGATTAAAATGAAAGACTTTGCAATGAGAATAATTGAGTAATCTTTTTGAATTGCTTTTCCTCCAAAATATAGTCTGAATAATTATTTGATAATCCTATAAGTCAATAAGATCATCCTTCTTACAGGATTTTCGTTTTGGTTGTAACAGTAACAAAAACATTTAAACACAAAGCCTGAAGGCACCAACTTTCATTTACAAGGATTTAGCACTGTTCAGACCACAAAGAAACAAACCACAAAGATTTCTTAAGGTCAAACACTAGCTTTTCAAACCCCTAACCTAACCAAATGCAGTTAGAATTTTTGTTTATGTGTAGCCTTATAGACTCTTAAGATGTAGAGAAAAAGGATCTGGGAAAGACTTGTTTAAAAGAAAGTTTTGAAGAAGCCAGTCCTTTGTGAATTTGCCACACAGGGGACTGCGGGTTGAATCAGGTGTGTGAATTGAGGTCCCGTGTTCTCCTTTATAGGTTTGTCAAAGGATTAATCTAAGCAGAATCAGGGTTTTGAAGGCTGACTCTCAGAGGAGCAGATATCTAAATGAGGCTCGAATTCATACGGACCTTTACACGTGTTCACCAGCGTGGCATAGGAACAAAGACAGACAGTATCTGGATAAATAATTAACAACCAGCAGAGTGCTTTTTGTTATGGGAAAAGCAGTAATAAAAACAAAGTAGAATTGAGAAAGATCAAGAAGTCTTAAAATTCATCTCAAAATTTGCCCAAGTTCATAAAATTTTTCTAACTTTTAAGTATAACATTCTCCCCACTAAGAAATTTCTCACCATTTTTCTAGAGTTTTGGCAACATATAATTTTTAATGAGATTAACTTATTGGGGCTCTTCCGTCTGTTGATATTTTATAAAATAATGTGTCTTCTTCAGCTAGAAGCATCCTCTGTACTTCATCACCTCTTGCTGTCAGGGTAGCGTGTGCCGTGTATACACTCTTGCCTGTCTTCTTATGATGACCAAAGAGAGGTCTGGTATATTAGGCAGCGTTATCTAACACAGACAGGCACCAGCCTCGATCTCTTCAAGCTCCAGCTCTGGAACCAGACCCCCATTTTGTGCTATAGGAGCAGTTCTCAAGCTGCGGGTCACAGCCCCTTTGGGGGTCATATAGCAGGAATCCTGCATATCATACATTGACATCACGACTCATAATGGTGGCAAAATTACAGTTATGTGCTAGTAGGGGAACGATTTCGTAGTTGGGGTCATTACAACATGAGGAACCATATTAAAGGGTCACAGCGTTAGGAAGGCTGAGAACTGTTATGTTACTTTCAAATTCTTGACATGGAGTCTCATGTAATGTTCACATCCTGTCTAAAGCTTAGATTTACAATGGCTCAGATTGGCCCCCTCTTTCTGTAGTTCATTGCCTGCATTCCCATTGCCTTGACCTGATTTCCACTTTTCCCATCCCATCTCTGTTTTCCAGATTTAATTATTTGTCTCTTTCCCATGAAGACAGTATTTTTCCACTTGACCCATCAAAGCTTAAAACCATTCTTTAGTTTCGGAGGCATCTTTTATATGACCCTTGTTCATTGTACAGTTTTTGGTAAGTCCAGGAGAAATAAAAATAAATTAAATGAACAACATGTTCTTTCATTTCTAGAGCCCTTGGAAGAAGGGACCCACAAAAGCAGTCAAACCATTAGTTGCCATTTTATCATCTAACCAAGCACTGAAGGTAGCTTAAAATAAACAATCGCTGTGTAGGGGGCAAAGATGACAGAGCCATGTAAGAGGGAAGGGAGAGTGTGGTAGGAGCTGCAAGGTGGCATGGAACAAACGGGAACGAACGGTTTTTGTTGGGGTCCCCTCTTGGATGACCGGACACACTGCTTCCATCGCTGACATGGTGCGCGCTCCCTCACAAAGCAGAACGACGCCCTGATAACCTTTTTAAAACATATTAATTAAAAATAAGCATCTTTAGCGATTTAAGAGAATTTGGACTCAGATAAAATATTGTAACTCGCAAATTATGGGAATGTAGCTTGGTGGCAGAGCTCATGCGTGCACAAAGCCTCTCTTCAGTTACTTGCAAACAACGGCCACGAAGAAGAAAACAGCCTCCTGGCTGCAGCCTCCGTTTCTATAATGGCTGTGTATCATTCAAAGCGTGGCCTAGCGAAAGATGCTGTAAAGCTCTCTTGAAGTGTGTGAATGGAAGCTAACGCCAAAACCTAAGTAGGCGGACTGTATTTGCGTCTTCCGCCTTAAGGACATAGCCAGCTTCGAAAGTTAAAGCAGAATTGAATTCTAAGCCGCGATGCGTCCCAGCAGCGCCCCCTTCTGTTCTAGATCTAGAATGCACAAGGCGTGAAAATGGAATGAAGATTCTTTGTCTAATTGTCCTCAAAGACTGTTTTTTGTTATTTCTCCAGCCCTTTACAAACCTTTCTTACTGGAGGCAGTTTGTAGACAACTTAACATTAGGCTATTAATTTCTGATATTAAATTGGCTGCTGTCTTGTAGAGATTTTTGCTGCTATTGATTCTGTAGATTAGGGACTTCTGAGAACTTCTGGGACCACTGGGCCACTCAGAAAAGGCAAAATGACAAATGAGATAAAGAATACTGAATCACCAAAGTGCAAGGTTGAATTCTCTTAATATTTATATCCTATTGCTGAAGTGTCCTTTATTATGGATGTTTTGTATTAATTTTAGTTTAAAAATTTCTTCAAAGTAGTATCTATCTTGATGATTCATTTCTGGGGCACCCTCCCCCCTCTTTAAACTGTCCTCTACCCTAGTGCCCTACTTGCCTCAGCCTAGTCCCGGGTCCACTAGTTCAGGTCGTGCCATTCCTCGAGTTCTGGATATGACGCTCTGAAGTCACCGCCCAGGCCACCTCCCCAGCTGAACTCAGTGACCAGCAATAAATGGGCAAGCCATCGTGTCTCTGTAAGTACAGGGTGCAAAGAAGCCGAAGTGAACACTCTGATCATTCCAGTGACGTGGACAGGGTTTAATGGGTTCATGCTGGATGTAGGGAGGAGGTCCTTGGGTTCAGAGAATCATAAAGTAATAAACTTATATAACATTTGATTTACGTAATAAAATAATAAAGTCTGTTACAGTGGGGTGTTATCTATGGTCTTGGAATGATCTTTTAGAGTGGCTGAATTCTTAGTTATCACTCTTCTTTTTTTTTTT
>NW_026590859.1:8757664-8792881 GCF_907164565.1 Psammomys obesus | reverse complement strand
CACACACACACACACACACACACACATACACACAGACATAGACACATACAGACACAGACATACACAGACACACACACACATACACACAGACTCATACACAGAGACGTTCACTCACACAAGCATGCACGTGCTCATTCAAACACACACACACACACACACACACACACACACACACACGCTCCCCTCTCCTATAAAAAAAGAGGAATGATTATCTGAGATGACCACTTATGTGTCTCAAGGCGACTCCCCAGAACCCCCCAGTCTTACAGTACATCCTGGCTCCTCCTCTTCTTCCCATCTAACAATTCCCTGGTGGCCGGAGGTTTGAAAAGGACTTTGCAGGTGGCAGAACTAAAGAAAGAAAAGAAAAGAAAAAAAAAAAAGTAAAATAAAAAAAGTAAAATGAAAAAAGTAATGCCTTCCCCCCCCCCCCCCCCATAAAAACATGCCTTTAAGTTGTGCTTTTCCATCATCTCGTACCGCTTTCTAAAACCCAAGACTCACACATAGAGACACAGGGCACGGGCGGGCCTGGGAGAGCCAGGCCTCGATCACTAACCGAGGCTCTGTGGAGGAATTAAGTTGTTGAGCTCTTAGTGCTAGGACTGGTGAAATAGGTAGTGTTTCAGCTCAGTCCTTTGTGGGATTCAGGCTGCCAATGTCTCAGCTTTGAAGTGGTTTCTCCTCCTATGATGTAACCGCATTCCCTTGCTGGACCTGAAGAGGCCATTCTTGTATCTCTCCCCCACCCCACACAGCCATCCACGATGCCAGCTGACGAGCCTGATCATCCCTCCCAGGCCCCCCGATTTCCAGACGTTCTCCTCCCCGAAGCTCGCTTCTCTGCACTAGATACTTTGCAAAATGAAGATCATAAGGTGTGTGTGTGCCTGTGTGCATTTGGGGAGCAGGTGTTGGGGTATAGCCAGCTGCGATGAATCTTTTTGTGTTTATTTCCTTGTGTGAATATGTACGTGTGTGTGTGCACGTGGAGGCCAAGGTCAGCCTTGGGTGTCATTCCTCAGGAAGATACGCACCCTGCTTTCGGAGATAGTGTCTCCTGCTGGCCTGGAGGTCCGTGGTGAGTAAGCTACAATGGCTGGCAAGCCACACATGCTTGCCTCCTCAGCACTGGGACTGCAAGACCGGCCATCACACCTGACACTTTAAATGTGATTCTATGAATCAAACCCAGGTCCTCATGCTTCCATAGCAAACACTTTATTGAATGAGCTATCCACGGCCCTAGTTTTGACCCTCTCGGATCCCCTCTCCTCCCCTTCTCTTCTTTCTTCTCTTCCATTCCGTTTTCCCTCCCTTTCTTTCTCCTCCCTCTGTCCCTCCCTCCCTTTCTTTTCTCTCCCTTTCTCCCTTCCTTTGTTCTTCCTATATAGCTTAGGTTGGTGTAGACTGTACAGTTTCCTGCCTCCGTCTCTCAAATGCTGGGATTACAGGTGTTCATCATCAGGCTCTGCTTAATTTCATCTGATACTCCAAACAAGGACCATGCATGGAGATAACTTAGAACCCCCTGCACAGAAGTAGCCCATGGCAGCTCAGTGTCCAAGAGGGTTCCCCAATAATAGGAACAGGGTCCATCTCTGACATGAACTCATGGGCTCTGGCTCTTTGATCACCTCCACCTGAAGGGGGAGCAGCCTTACCAGTCTACAGAGGAAGACAAAGAAGCCAGTCCTGATGAGACCTGATAGACCAAGGTCAGATGGAAGAGGAGGAGGACCTACCCTATTATTGGACTCGGGGAGGGGCATAGGAAAAGAAGAGGGAGGGAGGGTGGGATTTGGAGGGGATGGAAGAGGGGGCTACAGCTGGGATACAAAGTGAATAAACTGTAATTAATAAAAATAATTAAAAAGAAAAAAAACAAAACAACAACAACAAAAAGCAACCAACCAAACAAAAAGAATGTCCCGCCTAGACCCAGATGTTTGAATACTTGGTCACCAGGTGGTGGCGCTGTAGAGCGATGCTTAGACATTGCCTTATTGGAGGAGATCTGGCACTGACAGCAGGCTTCAAGAGCTTAAAGACCATTTCAAGTTTGCCCTCTCTTCTTTCTGCTTGTCATTCAAAGCATGAACATTTAACTATTCCTGCCACCACACTTGCTGCCTGCCATGACTCCCCTCCATAAGCCCAAATTAACTTTTCTTTCTATTAGTTGCATTGGTCATGATTCTGTTTTATCACAGAAGTAGAAAAGTAACTAATGCACAATCCAAATTGGCCTGTCTAGGTCTCACCACACTAGGAGGTGGAAGTGACTTTAGAAAAATTTATTATTTTTATTTATTTATTTATTTATTTATTTATTTATTTATTTATTTATCTATCTATCTATCTATCTATCTATCTATCTATCTATCTTTCTATTTATTTTTTCTGAGACAAGGTTTGTTTGTGTAGCCTTGGCTGTCCTCCTGGACTCACTTTGTAGACCAGACTGGCCTTGAACTCACAGTGATCTGACTCCCAGAGTGCTGGGATTACAGGTGTGTGCCACATTGCCTGGTGGAATTTAGTTTTCTGATCTTGGACTTTGATGGCTTCTGGAGCCAGGGGCTAAAGGAGAGATAAGTTAAGTACTGACAAGGGACCAGCTATCCTGCTATGGTGAACTGAGTGACTGTAGGCTTGGGAAGGGTCTAAGGTGTTGACATATCATTCAACATATCTTTCTACCTTTATTTTTGTTCCCAGGGAAGAATGCATGTGTGCGTGCGTGTGTGTGTGTGTGTGTGTGTGTGTGTGTGTGAAGATTGGAGGGAAGGCAATGAAGTAGAAAGTTCGCTTCAGGTTTTCTTTTGTTGACTTAAGCAGAATCACTGGAGAGAAGATGGTGTCTGCTGGACACCTTGGGCTGATCACCCCTGCTAGCTGCAGAAGCCAACGGTCCCTGCCATGGATGGGGTGGCTCTGCCCTGTGCCAGGGCTGCCAGGTGAGCAGTTCAGGAATTCTGCCCACACTCTGCTTTCAGGATAACACCTGTGGTTTAGTTAGTTGGGCACAAGACACCACAAGACTTAAACAGGGTCGCCCCACCTCATTTGATTTTGTTTTGCATTGGGTATCTTGTTTGATCTACTTAATAGTAAACTCTCCTCCTCTGTGAGCTAGTCCTTTTAATGCCGCATGATGATTAATATTAATTGTCAACTTGGCAGAATCTAGACTCGTTTGGGAGAAGGGCCTCTGAGCATGCTTGTGGGGCTTCTCTCGGTTAATTAATTTATGTGAGAAGACCCATTTTAACTGTGGGTGCAGCATTATCTGGGGATCTGGGGTTGTAAGAACTGGAGAAACCAAGCTGAGCACTAGCATCCATCCATCCATCCATCCCTCTCTGCTCCTGGGTTTCGGATGTACTCTGTATGAACAGCTGTTCCGAATTCGAGCTGCTCTGATCTCCCCCGGCCCCCATGATGGCCTGGAGCCTGGAACTGGGAGTCAGAACAAACCCTTTCTCCATTAAGTTGCTTCTGTCTGAGCATCTAATTACAGCACAGAGAGCCACACTGAGACGTAGGTCTGAGAAAAAGGAGTTAATGTGAGAAATATTTGGCAGATGGCAAGTGTACAATAGGTCTCGGTTATTGTTCTTGATCAAGTCTAATTTTAGCCGTCTCCCAGCCCCCACAGTTTTTGGTCCTACTATTTGTCCTACATTCCTAGATTCAGGTAATTATCTTGCTCAGTCTGTAAGTACCTGGGATGACAGGCACGCACCACCCCTCGCTCAGATTCAGATTCATAACTTAGAAACAGTGACAGTTGTTTGCCAAACTCTCTGGTAGCCTTCAAAGCTGGAAAATTTGTATACTGTGCCTACGATGTGATATGTACGGATATATATCATATATAACAAACATTCTAAAATTAATTAATCAATAATTAATTATTTTGTGGTATTAGGGATCGAACCCAGGGCCTCACACATGCCAACCACATGTTTTGCCGCAGAGGTGGCCTTATTTTCTGTCACTCACAGAGCCTCACACATGGCTGTGCATTCAAGTGAATCATGTACTAGTTAAATGCTTCTTGACTTTATGATAAATAATAACATCATTGGCCTTGTATCTCACATGACTTATTCTGCATATAAGAAGTTGATGAAGGTTTAAGTAATATATTCTGTTTTTTTTCTCCCTTATATACTCATTTAAAAGTTATGTTTTTAAACAATGAACATTGGTGGGCCAAATCCTTACTTCATTCCAGGTATGGGGCTGAGGGCCAGCAAGGGGAGAGAGCTAAGGTACTCGATGGCTCTTGTTCTCAGTGACCTGATTCCTGGGTGAGGAGATAGACAAATGTAAAATGGTGCATCACCCATGTTTGCCTGTTCCCATTAAAGCAAAGGTGGATGAGCTTGTCCTTCTGACCACTGCAAGTCACATGGTACAGCTGGACACAGGGAGTGCTGTGGAGTGGCGGGAGGGAGCATGCTGAAACATGCATTCTAGAATCCAGAGTGTGCATAGCTGGGCATGGTGGCCCACACCTTGAACCTAAGGGGAGAAGGTCATAGGCGAGAATATTCATAACGTACGTCCAAAACGGCCACGTTCCCCCTCTAGTGTGCATAACATTCCGCACTTAAACTATTTTATTAATTCTTTGAGGAACTCTTACATTATATTTTGCACACATTAATTCTCTCTTCCTCAGTGCCTCCCGCAGCCACATCCTCAGTCCATCCACAGCCACACTATCTCTGCCCACGTTGAAACAAAACAACCCACTGAATCCATTTTGTCCTTCAAGAAGCTAGAACTAATTCTACCACATCATCCGAGTAAGCCACTTTGGGCTTGGACCCAGAGGTCCCTAGATCCTACTACAGAGATGCTTGTCCATATTCACTTCCGCTCTAGTCACAGTAGCCAGCGAATCAAAACAGCTCATATAGTTTCCATTTTTAGTTATTTGAAAAAATATATATTGTCTTTGACAATTTGTTCTAAAAACTCTCTATATTAGAATAATAGAATTATATTTTATAATTTGTAGAATTTAGACATTATCTCCCTCAATTAATCGTTACAACAACATCTTTCATTCAGATAAACTGGCGCATGCCTGTAATTCCAAAATTTGAAAGGGTAAAGGAAGAAAATCCCTGTGGGTCTGAGGTCAGCCTGGGCTACAGAGTGAGTTCTAGGCCAGCCTGGGCTACAAAGTGAGATATTGTCTCAAAACAAACGAGCAGAATTCTAATTGTCTTTTATGTAATGAGCCCACAGTATTTACCAGGTACTATGTTTAATATCTGACATATATTATTTTATTTATTTCTAATTAGAACCCCTTGTACAAGAAGTCCATTTGCCAATAAAGGGTTTGCCCACCCACCTACTGTAGTTCCAGTGTCTGGCATAGTACCCAGACACATTAGAGACATATGAAATTTTTATTTGCTGGTAAAAATGATAGGACTTGCTCAGGGTGGCATGACCAGTAGGCAGTAGAGTCAAGTACAAAGATGCTTGCTTTTGATGATCAGGATTTGATGTAACCAAAGCTGAAGGAAGGTTTATTTTTTATAATGCAGGAGAGACTCAAGTTCTGCCTACTGATCCTTTACCAGAAGGAGAGCAGTTTTGGGAGTCAGCTTTTCTCCTGTACCAGATTTGTTGATCCCAGCGACACTGACTAGCTGAAGCCAGATGACAGGTTAGGGATGCTGCCTTGTTTAGTCAGAGCTAAGGGTGACAAACGCAAATAGGATTACTGCTGAACACGTCCTTTTTACCTTGCCTGTTACTTATGAGTGGTCTTTCATCTTTGGTTGTGGCTCAGTGGGATTCAAGGGAGGTCTCAGGCTGTGCTGTTATCTGTGAGACATAAGGAGGGGGGCAAAGTTGGAAACAGACATGTCTCTGAGACATCTTCCTCTTTCTTAGTCTGATCAAACCAGTGAATGGAACATATTCTATGATAATTTTAGCTCCTGGCTTCCAGGATCATTTTGATCAAGGAGAGCTCATCAAAATGTTGAGGAATTAACTTTCTTTCTAGAGAACTTTTGGGATCTTTTGAGTTTTAAAGGAAGTTTTACTGGGGCAATGGTTTAGTGCATACGGCGCTTACTGTACAAGCCGAGGGTTCAAGGTCACACCCCCAGAACCGATGTGAAAGCCAGGGCTGGCAGAGCACACCATAGCCCCAGTACGGAAGGGGTGGGCAGGTGGAGCTTTGGACTTGGCTGACCAGCCAGTATAGTCAATCGGACAGTGCAGTTTCTATGACGCTGCCCCAAAAAATCAAGTGGAGGGTGTTGCGGTTTGAATTAGAAATGTCACAACAGTCTAATGTATTTGGACATTTTGTTCTCAGTTGGTAGTTTGGGGAGGTTATGGGAGCCTTAAGAAGTGGAGCTTTGCTGGAGGAAGTACGTCACTGGGGCAGACTTTGAAGGTTTTAGATAACCTCACTTCACTTCCTGTTCACTCTCTCTGCTTCCTGTGTGTTGATAAAAATGTGACCTGGCAGCTTCCTGTTCCTGCTGTCATGCCCTCCATGCCATTGTGAACCTTTGTGCTCTGGAACTGTGAACCGAAATAAACTCTTCCTTCCTTAAGTTGCCTTGGCAATAGGGAGGCAGTTAAAACAGAGGGCTATAAAGGAGGGCATGGGATATTGACCTCTGACCTCTGCACCGGCACACGCCCACAGGTGCACATGCACCAAACCCATATGCACACAATTGACTAACTCGGCACACGGCTTTCTAATAATTACTAAGAAGCCAGACCCTGTGTTGTATGCTGAGGACGGGAGGTGGTAAGACACAGCTGACACTTTCAAGGGTGAGAGGAGGGCAAATTGCCACTGGTATCTGCTGTAGGTGGGACCCTGAGAAGGGGAACATAGACAAGTCATGGATGCCTAAAGAAGCAGACACGGAGGCCTCAGATGGTTTCTCACGATCAGTAGCTGGAGGCTGACAGCAAAGAGGAAGAGACAGCCTTCCACGAAGGACACCTGCCGGGTAAGAAGGGATGGGCTTGCTGTAGCCCCACCCCTGTCCTCTCAGCTCTCCACATCATCGCTTTGCTCACCCCACAGTGCTCCAGGTCTTACAGATTTCAGCACTGCAGGTGGCGTTATGACCGGTTTCATATACACCAGCTGCAAGGGCCCGCGTCTTAATTGGCTGAGATGGTTCTCAGGTGTCGGAGCTGACACTGTGCCTTTCCCTCTGCCGCTGGAGGTCGGCTGAATGAGTGCACCTCCCGTGCTTGTCCTGGGCCTGGGCACTGGTTACTAATTTGTCTCTGGCTACTACCCTGGGCCCACGATGTGAGGCGTTCTTCCGGCAGTGTCCTCTTTCCTTTGGTCCTCACCTTGTTTCTGACCTGTTCAAGCCCAAGCTGAGATCATCTCTAGTTACTCCGAGGATGTGTGTAAGCTTCAGTGCAAACATGAGTACAAGGGTTCCCGAGTGGAGCCACTTCTCTCTCTCTCATTCGCTTATGTGTGTGTGTGTGTGTGTGTAAGAGGACAATGTCATGTGGCCTGCTCGGTTCTCCCTACCTCGTCTTTTTGAGACAGTCTCTCAGTGTACTTGGAGCACACTGATTTGCCAAGGCTGGTTCCCAGCAAGCCCCGGCATCTCCCGCCTCTGTTTCCTCAGTGCTGGGACTATGGGTCACACTGCAGCACCCAGATTTTCACACGGGTGCTGGGAGTCTGGACTCTGATCTTCAGGCTTGAAGGGACAGCGTTTTACTGACTGAGCCATCTCCCCAGCTCCCCACTCTCTGCTTTTGATCCCCCATTTTAGTTCACTTTACTAGAATCTACGATGTGCTTCACCCCAGTGGGCCCACATTAGCTGCGAGAGAGCAGCACCACAGTTTGTCTGATTTGAAGCAAAAAGCAGGCAACAACCATTCCGACCCCTGAACTAGCAAAGCTAGGGAATTGGATCTTGAAAACGAGTCACTGAAACATTTTCTTTCCAAACATCTGCAGGTTGTTAGCTTGATTTATTTTGAATTAAAAAATCTTTTTGAGCTGGCTGACAGCTTATTTTAATTCCCAGCTGTTAAAATGTTTCAGCGGTTGGCAGAGGCCTGGGCCCGTGGCTTTTGATGTGGTGGGCAGCAGTTGGGCGCTCAGGTACACCTGCGGGACCTGCCCCTTCTCGTCACAGCCCTCCCTAGTTTTATTCCTTCTGTTTAAGAGCCTGGTGCCATGAGCCTTTGTTTACGACCTGTTTGCCTGGGTCCTCGCCTGGTGGCTGAGGCAGTTCAGCTCGCATTCTGTGATGTGGTGGCTTTTATCCAGCCTGTAACGCTGTGTGGATGCCTTAGATTCTTTGTGGACCACTTTGGGGGAACAAACAAAACGCACACGTAAGTTAGTTTATAGTTAATTAATATTTCCCTGTCCTTTTCCAAAATGGCTGAATTAACTTTCTGTTCAAAATTGTGATTCTCATGAATGCTTTGAAGATTTGTGGCTTGGTAAAGGGCCTTGACTTATTCTTCACTTCTCTTGGTTCTGAGTGAACATCTTTTATTTTTATTGCCATTTTTGAGCAGGGGACCCAAGGACTAAGTCCCCTTCCCAGGAATCCTGTAATATACATAGCTGCCACTATTGCCACCTTCTTCTGTTGCAACGTTCTGCCACCTCAGCTCCCCAGAACACTGCCGCATCGTTCATCTGCTATCTGTTTTCCCCCAAAACTACCAACACTGGGTATTTTTATACTTCACTCCCCTGATGCCCCAGAGAGGGTCAGACTCACTCTACCTTTCTGTGGTCCTGAGTTCTCAAAGCTCATTTATGATTTTTAAATTGGTCTTCAGTTGTTACTTATGTCTTTGCTTGTCATGTAACCTCCACGGATCTGCATGGAAGGACACCATGAAACCAAACACTGAGGCCACAGGTTGAAGCATTTAACATGGGAGCACTGGGGGAAGCACAGGAGCACTTGAGGTGGGCACTGGGGTCCATCCTGTTTCTAGGCTGTATGGAAGTCGGAGATGTGTGCACAGGGAGAGGAGAGGCATGCACAGGTGTGTATAGGTGCACACTGTGGAAGTCAGAGGTGGGCATCACTCTCCACCTGTGTGCTTGAGGAAGGGTCTCTTCCCATCCCTGGAGCTTATGTTTTTCACAGAGGCTGGCAGCCAGAAAGCCGCAGCGCTCTTCCTTTCTCTGTTCCCTGTGGCACAAGCTACATCTGTGAGACTGCAGCCTGGCTTGTTACAGCAAAGGTCCGAGGGTCTGCACTCAGGTCTTCATGGTGGCATGGCAAGTGCTCCTAACCACTGAGCCATCATGCCAGCCCCGTCCCTTTGTGAATATGCTAAGGACTGTCTTCAAAGATTCCTTTTGGAAGATCTGGGATAAGCTGGGTGTGATGGTCTATGCCAATAATCCTGATGCTTTCAAGGATGAGGCATGTTGATTTTGAATTGCGGGTATGTTGGGATACATAGCAAGTTAAAAGATAATGTGGGCTACACAGTGAGAGGTGAGACCTTGTCTCAAAACAACAACAGAGCAAAACATAAAACAAAACCAAACACACTTCTGGAATGGAGTCCAAGAGTCTGCATTTTTGATATCTACACTGCAACTACCTGTCTTCCTCCCTCCCTCTTCTTCTCCTATGCCCCTCCCCCAGTCCTATGATAGGGGAGGTCCTCCTCCCCTTCCATCTGGCCCTAGTCTATTAGGTGTCATCAGGACTGGCTTCCTTGTCTTCCTCTGTGGACTGGTAAGGCCGCTCCCTCCTCAGGTGGAGGTGATCAAAGAGCTAGCTCTCAGTCTCTTAACCCAAACGATAACAACAAAACCCAACCCGAAACACAATAACAAAAATCAAAAGAAACAAGCAAAATACCAATAAGAAAAAATTCTAAAAAACCCCCAAATTATGCAAGTACACACACACCAAACCAAAGCAAACCAAAGAAGAACAACAACAAAAACCCAAAACCAAACCAAAGCAAACCAAAACAAAAACCAAAAAACAACCTAGAAAGTTTGTGTGTGTTGGCTAACTCCTCCTGGCATGGGTACTGCCCTGGAGCTTCCCTGGAGTGTGACTGACATATATCCAGTGACACTCCATTTGCTAGCAGGCATCAAGTAGAGGTAACTTCCTAGTTAGGGGTGAGAGCCTGTGTCTGCTTCCACATCTCAGAGCTGGGACCTCATTTGGCTTGATCTGTGCTGGTCCTGTGTGTGTGCTGTCACAGTCTCTGTGAGTTCATTTGTGCATCTGTCCTGTTGTGTTGGAAGATACTGTATCCTTGGAGTCGCCCACCACTGCTGGCTCTTACAATATGCCTTCATTTAATTAATTAATCAATCAATTAATTAGCCCCTTCCTTCCTTCTTTCCTTCCTTCCTTCCTTCCTTCCTTCCTTCCTTCCTTCCTTCCTTCCTTCCTTCTTTTCTTCCTTCCTTTCTTTCTTTCTTTCTTTCTTTCTTTCTTTCTTTCTTTCTTTCTTTCTTTCCTTCTTTCCTTCTTTCCTTCTTTCCTTCTTTTCTTCTTTCTCATTCCAAGGGTGCCTCCTACCTCTTCTCCTCCTAGTTTCCTCTTATCCTCTTTACTCTTCCCTTCTCCCCCCCCCCCCCCCCCCAGAAAAGGAGAGCTCTCCTTCTTCTGTATCAACCTTCCCCAGCACATCAGGTCACATCAAAACCGAGCAATATCTTCATCCTCTGAGACCAGACAAGGCAGTGCTGCCAGGGGAAAGTGATCCAAAAGCAGGCAATAGAGTCCATGTTAGAAACAGCTGCCTGCCTCCACTTACCAGGGGACCCACATGAAGACCAAGCAGCCTATCAGCTACAGGGGGCCTAGGTCTAGATCATACATGCTCCTTAGTTGATGTCTCAGTCTCAGAAAGCCTCCATGGGACTGGGTTAGTTGTTTCTGTTGGTCTTCTTGTGAGGTTCCTGTTCCTTCCATCTTTCCTCCAACACTTCCACAGAACCCCCAAGGCCCGGCCCCATGCATGGCTGCAAGTCCTAGCATCTGTCCAAATCTGCTGCTGGCTGGAGCCTCTGAGATGTCAGCCAAGTTAGGCTCCTGTCTACAAGCATAACAGTATCATTATTAGTGTCAGGGCTGGTTCTCTACTGTGGGGGTGGGTCTCAGGTTGGGCCAATTAATGGTTGGACTTTCCCTCAATCTTTGTTCCCTCTTTATCCCTGCACTTCATGTAGGCAGGGTAATTTTTGGATGAAAGGTTTTGTTGGTGGGTTGTTGTTCCCCTCCCTCCATTAGTCCTGCCTGGCTAGGAGGTGGTCACTTCAGTCTTCATGTCCCTTTTCCCCCCCACTAGGAGTGTCAGCTATGTGAACAAATCAAGCAATCCAATTAAAAAATGGGGTACAGAGCTAAACTGAGAATTCACAACAGAGGAATCCCAAATGGCTGACAAGCACTTAAAAGAAATGCTCAATGTCCTTATCCATCAGAGAAATGCACTCTAAGATTCCATTTTACATCAGTCAGAAAGGCTAAGATCAAAAACTCAAGTGACAACCCATGCTGGCAAGGATGTGGAGAAAGGGAAACATTCCTCTATTGCTGGTAGGAATACAAACTTGCACAACCTCTCTGCAAATAACTCTGGTGCTTTCTCAGAAAATTGGGACCTCAAGATCCAGCTATACTACTCCTGGTCATACACCCTAAAGATCCTCCACCATACAACAAGGACATTTGCTCAACTATGTTCATAGCAGCTTTACTCATAATAGCCAGAAACTGTAAACAACTTAGATGTCCCTCAACCTAAGAATGGATACAGAAATTGTGGTACATCTACACAATGGAATACTACTCAGCTATTAAAAACAAAGAAATCCTGTCTGCCTTTTCTTCCTCATAGCTCCCGAGCCCCAAGGACATGGAGGGTTGATAGAGAGATCCTATTTAGGATCGAGTATTTTAAAGTCTTTCACTCTCTGCACATTGTCCAGTTATGGGTCTTTTGTCACATCTACTGCAAGAAAGGGCTTCTCTGAGGAAGGCTGAGTGAGACACTGATCTATGGGCATAGCAATATGTCTTTAGGAATCACTTTATTGCTCTCTTCCCTTAGTAGCCTCTAAAGTTGGGTTGTGACCAATTTACCTCGGGGATTCCTCAGAGAGCCAGCTTTTTTTTTTTTTTTTTTTTTTTTTTTTTGTGCTCTATAGAGTAAACTAAAATTTAAAAAAAATGCTCTTTAAATGTCATCGAAGGATTTGGTCTTAATGATGTTGAAATTCTGTAATTCAATATTCTATGTTTCTATAAATTATATTCCTCACATACGTTTTACACAAGCTTATGGCACATTAACTGTTCTCTTCTCAGAGGAGAATGTACAGCTAAAGTTGTTTATTTGCTTCTCATCTATTTTATCTTTGTAATTAGACATAGTGTTGCTTTGGTGTTTAAATATTCTACCGACTGTGGGTTACTGGGCTCATGGTTGGTATTGCTTGGCATGTCTGAGTAAGTAGCACGTGAGGTGAGAAAAGTGCTTGCTGTGTAAGTAAGCCTGAAGAAGTGAATTTAACCTCCTGCACCCACATAGGCACGGAGCACAGGGACATGTCTTTGTCCTCCCAGCCTTGGGGAGGTAGGGACAGGAGGATTCCTGGCTCACTGGCCAGCCAGTGCAGCTGAGGCAGTGGGCTCCAGGTTCAGTGAGAAAGAGCCTGTCTTCAAAACTAAGGTGGGAGAGGATGGAGGGAGACTTTCCATGGTGACCTCTGGCCCCCACACGTACTGCTCATGCGTGTGAGCAGCGATCTGTTGACTAGTTTATGACGATCTTGATCTTGTGGATGTATATACATCACGGACAGAGGGAGTGAGCTCTTGTTTAGTGGGACAGCTATTATACCAACTCTGTTAACCTTTGCCATCTCCTTTCTAAAAACATTGCTCATACTCCAGTTATCTGAAATAAGGGTAATCATCCCAGCTTGAGAGAGGGGAAAAATAGAGGCCCAGAAGGTAATCTGACCTACCTACATTCACCTACTGGGTGGAGGCATGTAGCCGACCCACATTTCCCACCCTTTTGTGCTGCCATGATGCTCAACTCAGAACAGATGCCAAATCCACCCCAGTAGCTTTTGGCTAGTGTAAATTCTCTAGGATACAGTGGTACCTATGTATCATTCCACATTTGTCAACCCCCATAAAATGGGGCTGGCGATATAGTTGAGAGGCAGAGAGTTTACCTAGCACGTGGAAAGCCTCGCGTTGAATCCCCAGGGCAGGGAAAACAAATGCTTAGCAACCTAGCATAGAGTAATCAGAATAACCCCTTAGGAACCCACAGACTGCACAGCTCCAAGGGTGAGTTCTTGTGAACTATGGACCCTGGCCAACAGGGAGGCATCACTGTAGACTCACCCATATCAGACTCAGTGTGAGAAGCTCATGTTTAGGAGAGCATATGTAGAATAAATGTTACTTTCTCAAATTTTCTGTAAAAAAAAAAAATATATATATATATATATATATATATAAAACCAATGGGGAAAAAAATGAAGTCAAAGAGAATTTGCTCTGAGCCTGATGAGAAATGGACTTTTCTAAAGTTGCCAGCATTTGTATAGCTAATGGCTAAGCATGGTTCAGAAATTTTAGAGCATCAGAAATGCAGGGAGAGAGGGAGGGAGAGAGAGACAGAGACATAGAGACATAGACACACAGAGAGGGGGGTTATTTAGAGATTTCCAACCTTTGCTGGGTACGCCTGGGACTGCTTTGATTCTCTTGCCTCCATCAACTTTTTTCATCTCTGTTTTCATCCCTCATGTACTCACTCCGACTCATACCCTTTGTGCTGGCTCAGCATTCGCAAGGTAGCCACCAGATGTGAGAAACCACAAAGAAGTTGTCATTGATTGTTCTTAGGAGTTACACACTGGGCCTTGGTGGTGGCAGTGGGGCTTTGCTCCGAAAGCCTGGCTGGAGTGGTGCGCAGGAGATGGGCGTGGGAGTGGACTGTGGGCTCTAATTTGTTCTTTAAATTTACTAAATGGTTTGCAAGGGTGGAAGTATCTGTCTGAGTGCATGCGATGTATTCTTCCAGGAAACTGAGCTCACTGGATAATTCTTTGGAAACTGCTCAGAAGTAGGACAAGCGACATGAATGCATTCATGGAGGGAGCTGCTTCTGTGTGGTCAAGGCTGAGGAAGGCAGTCTCACGGTGGGACCACTTGATCAGGCTGCACAAACACACACTGAGTGGTTTTCAAAGCACTTGGAGGGCATTTCTCAGGACTTCAGGTACATTTTTTCCCACGTTGCAAAGGCACAGAGAACTCCCAGGTGTTTTTTTTTTTTTTTTTTTTTCTTCTTGCCCAAGGGTAGAAATTTATCCTGCAAAAAAAAATAAAAAATGTATTCATCAGTTTTCAAGTAAAAAAAGCCTCAGAGGGTACAAATAGGGGGCTGCTAAGAGCTTGTCAGCAATACCCACAGCAGCCCGAGGCCCCATGGTGAAGAGGGATGCCATTCTAAGGGGATTCTTCTGCTAACACACCTTATAATTCTACACATACTCCAAAACCATCATGCTGTTTTCTTTTTATTAATAGAATTTAGAGAGAGAGAGAGAGACTGAATGAATGAATAAGGAATGAAATAGTGTTTCCATTTCCTGTTCCCTGTATCTGGGAAGGGGAGATCTTTAATTCTTTAACCTGGGTGGCAGTGGTTTGGCCTTCCTAAATCAGCCCTAGATCAGATCACGCTCACAGTGAGCCTGTGCACTAAGCTACCTGAGTGTGTGGGGGCCCCTGAGCAGTACCAAGGTAGATGTTGGCCTGGGCAGTGAGCTGCAGCCACTGGCTCGAGTGGGTACTGATGAGAGTTAGCATGTAACCACAACATCCCTGGATTTCCTTTCTCTGTTGCCAGTGGACATGACAGTTCAGGTTAAGGCATCTGGGAGTCCATGGAGACTAGTGTGACATAAGGCAGAAGGCTGCCCTGTGCCTGCCAACTGGTTCATATTTTCTCAAGGGAGAGAAACTTTCTCTTGTAGCATGGGGAAGTGATGGGAATGCCCCAAGATTTTATGGATCAGTTTTCACTTTTCCAGATGCAAAAAGAAGGGCCGTAACAGCCTTGAGAATGTTGAGAATATCTTCTGGGAGGGAGGGAGGGAGGGAGGGAGGGGTAATTCACAAGAGATAAGCTATGTGTTTGCTCCAGCGTTGGCTCCTTCATCTCTCCATGGGGGTGTTGAGTGATGCCACAGGCAGCTGGAAGGACTCATTTATTTGACCTAATTATTCCCCATGTAGACCTGACTCATCCTAACGGGCTCTTCTTCAAAGGCAACGAGAGCCAGATTGCCTCCTTGGCAGCAATGAAAAACAAATGCTATCCACAGAATGGCTGTTAGATTGAAAAAAGATGCAACCTGCCTTTGGGCCCAGCCAATATTTAATGATGTTACCAAGAATAGAGGACTGGAAAGAGAGTAGTGTCAGGTTCCGACATTCTAGCTTTCTAAAAATGTTCTTAATAAAATTAACTTGCCCTTGGATGTCATGGACAAAAGTAACTCAGAACCCAGGGAAGAATGGAAGCCTTGGGGGTGTTTTTGTTGTTTTCATTAATGATCGACCAAATCCTGATGGGTACCACAGGGGACTTTTACATGGAGGTCTTATTATTTCTTAGTCCTCTTGGATGCTATGTTTAAGAATTAAGAATCTCTCCCTCCCTCCCTCTCTCTGTCTGTCTGTCTCCCTGCTCTCCCCCTTGCCTTTCTCTCTCTCAAGAGATGGTGGAATGGAGATAAATTGAAATGGCTCTCCCTTTTACCATTAAGCAAATCAAATACAGAACAGGACAGCATGCACACTCCTTCTGTGAAATTTTCAAATGAACCAAGGATGTGTTTCTGAATGCTGCAAGTTCATCTTGGAGCATCACACTACCTGTCTGTCTTGAAACCTGGGTGAGGGTTGGGAGGAGACCTTGGTGAGTGAGACAAACATAGGATGAGGACCTGAGCTTGATTGCCCATGTAGATAAACTGGACATGGAGGTACACATGTGTAATCCTAGCCAGGAGGGGCCAGAGACAGGAAGAGGCCTGAGGCCAGCCAGTTTCCTATACCATGGGCTCTAGGCTGAAGAGAGACCCTGCCTTAAAAAACATGGTAGATGGCTCCCAAAGGACACCTGAGGGTGATGTCTGGCTATGTACATGTGAATACATTTGTGCTTGCATCCGTTCACATGTGAACACACACATGTTCACATGTGGGTCTGAAAGTAGTCACATGTGTCTTCCCTGTTCCCACCTTCTCGTTTTAGAGTTGAGGCCGAGAATGTCATGACTCTAAGAACATGGAACAGAGGTGTATTCAGGTGACTGACCCTTTTCTCCATTGTAATTTCAAACATCTATGGTGGCTAGACTCTTAAGGGACACCATGTTTGATCTTAGGCTAGGTCCTCTTGTGGAAATGAAGAGGGAAAAATCCCATGACCACTTGTCAAAAAGATCTGAGGTTCAGTCAGACCTTTCTACACCATGGCTGCCCAGCAAGCATCCTGGCACACCCAACTGTGTTTACATCTCTTCCTGGTGTTGGAGCCCAAGCCTGGGGTTCCTTTTGAAACAATTCTGAAAATACCTTGGGTTTCTGCTCTTCTGAACTCTGCAATAACAAACCTGCTCTGTGGAGTGGCTAGTGTTTACCTAAGTGGTGGGAGGACTTTTTAATATCAAAAAGAAAACATTCCTGAGCATTCCACATAGGTAAGATGTGGTTTGTGGTGCTATGATTTGGGGTGGGGAAAGGATGAAGAAAAGAAAAACAAGCCTGTTTCATTTTTGGGCTAAAGTGAAGGGCAGGGTGGGGGTGGGTGAGCAAGAAAGAGAACCGAAAAAGGGTTGGGGGGTGGAGATAAAAGGGAGTCACGACGGAGCCCGTATTTCTTTTGCAGTTAGCTCCAAAAATAGATGATTAGTAGTGAGAAGCAACTGGTTCCTGATGCTTATCTGAGGGTCGGTTAATACCGCTTCCAACTGTTGGGGTGAGGGATGGGGCAAGCCATATATCTAACAGAAAAGGACTGCTATACCTCGTGGTGCCTGGTGTTAGATTTCAGAGGGTTGTTTTCTGGCCAAAGCGATTAACTAAGTAACAGGAATTTACCCAAGGGTAAGAAGGGGGGGTGGTGGTAGTTAACAGCGGTCATTTTAAACGCGCGCGCATGCGCGCGCGCGCGCACATACACACACACACACACACACATTTTGAGTCATCTCATTGTGTAGCATAGGCGGCCTGAGACTTCTTGCTGTGGAGTACAGGGTGGTTGTGAACTTGCCATATTTCTCTCTGAGTCTTCCTACTGATGCGATTACAGACATGTGCAACCATGCCTAGATCAATACCATCTATTGTTATTAAATCTTTTAATCGACAAACTGGCCTTGAATTCCAAAAATGACTGATCTTTTGACCTTCCTGCTTCCACCTCCAGAGTGCTGGAACCCCATGCATAGCTTGGCATCTATCTGTCAATCTGTCTATCTATCTATCTATCTATCTATCTATCTATCTATCTATCTCTCATCTCTCATCTCTCATCTATCTGTTGTGTATGAACATTTTGCCTGAATGTATGTCTGTGCACCACATTTGTGCAGGATCTGCAGAGGTCAGAAGAGGGCATTGGATCCCATGGGACTAGACTCACAGATGGTTGTGGGTTACCATGTAGGTGTTGGGAATCCAACATTGGTCCTCTGGAAGAGCAGACTTATCTTTTCAGAGCCCTAGAATCTGTTTTGATTGGCTATTGCAGAGCCATCAAGGAATGGAGGAGGAACAGTGACAGCGGGGAGAATGCTCTAACCATCTGCGGTATGATGGGGAAGTCAGAATTCTATCTTTCCTACAGATCTCAGGGTGGGTGATCTTAGGGCCAAAAAGCTTCTAGAGCTTTCCATCTTGCCTCAGAAAGTTAGAGGCTGTGTATATATGTATATAAGTGACAATATCACTCTAAGTTGTGCTGGCAAACTAGTGGTCAACTCAATTCTATTTTTTAGTTTCCTAAGAGTAGAATTTGCCAAAGACTGTCCCCAGCGTTAGCTCCTCTAGAAGGGCAGAGGCATCAGGATTGGTGGAACAGTGCCAAGGGTGAGGACATGGCCACAGGAGACCCCAACACTTACCAGATGTGTTGCTGTGACTTTTCTTCCAGATGTGTCTAGCTCAGTGCCATCCCTTAGAATTGGATGTGCCTTAGAAGGAAGGCAATGCTAGAGGCCTCAGAGTCAGAGAGCTCAGGCAGCCCTGCAGCAAGCTTCAGGGACCTGCAATGAGCACTGGAGGGACATGCTTCCAATGGAAGCTGCCGACTGCATTTTAGTCCATAGGGCCACTAATACTGCACCTTATGGGTTATTCTATTTGGCTTGCAGGCTCAGGCCCAGCTTGGAACCGCTGCTGGGCCTTTGATGCCCACACCACAAGAGCACAGTCTCTTGGTTGGCTGCTTTTTGTGAGCCCAGTGTTCTGGGATCAGTGCAGAGAGTCCTAGGGTGGCCACTGATAAGCCACAGCTGAGATGGTGAGAGTGAGGGTGAGTGGGGCTGAGAGCTGATCCCTTCACTCTCTTGGCAGCTGAAGGGCAACGATGTAATGTAGCTTTTAGTATATTTTGTAGACACTTTTTGGGCATCTACCCTGGGTCAAGCCGAGTTTAAGGTTTAATAAGACATTGAGCAGCCATCGAGGATTTTAGATTTGCTTAACATTTCTCTTCCTTTGCTGGGCCAAGATCAGCTTGGCCCAGTCCCTGGATCTAACAGGCACCTTGTCCCATAATAGGTGTGTTAGGGACACAGCGCATCACTGTGGAGAAGGGATGGAGACACATGCAGAAGATGCTTAATCACACTGTGGGCTGATAAAAAGCACGAGGGTGGCTTGTCACGCTGTGCTGATAACCAACTCGAGATGCTTAGTCATACTGTGTGCTCAACAATCAGAGGGGACAGGACATATGGCCAGGGAATACAAGCTTAATACCTGCTTCTGAAGTGAATCACTTCCTCCTGTGAGGATGCATCTCCTAAAGGTTTTCAGAATAGTACAACTAACTCAAGTCAAAGTGTTCAGACACAGGAGGCTATTGGGATATATTTCAGACTCAAACCACAATGGTCATTCAGTAAATGTTGAGATGAAGGACAAAGACAAGTTTGTCTTTTTCCATTTTTTTTTTTGTTGAGTGTATCTGTGTGATATGCATATGTGTGTATGTGTACTTTTTTTGCATATGTGTAGTATATGTATGTGCGAGCGCATGTGTATGTTGAGGCCCAGGATCGATGCTGGGGATCACCTTCCTTTGGACTCCCACCTAACTCACTGATGAAGGATCTTGCAGTAAAACCCAGGGCTCCTGGTGTGGCTAGTCTTGCTCTCTAGCTTGGGATTCCATCTCCACCACCTGAGGCTGTATAGCTGGACCACCTGGTGCTCGGAGGGGTCCTGGGGATCTGAACTCTGGTTTTCATGTCTGTGTGGCCTTCCACACAGCACGTGGCCCCCTCCCCACTTCTCGTGAAATTCTAACCTCTTACAATTCTGCCCTTCCTTTTACGGCAGGCAGATGGCTTCGCACTAGTGTGTAGTATGTCCCACAGGGGCTCCCTTTCCACTGTTTTATATCCAACATAAAGAATATTGCATGATATATAGTATGTTATCAGTCACTGTCAAATAAACGCATAAAACTGGAATCAGGACAAAATATCTTGTCCGTAGGAATCAGGTTAGGTGAAGCTTTGCTGCAGGAAGAAACATGTCAGGGAATCTCTAGCATATTTAGGTCTGTTTGCTTTGCGCAAAGACAGCACATGTCTTGCAGTTTTCTGAGCCAGCTGCTTTCCCGTATGGATCTTAGGGATCCGGTCTAGATGTGTCCTACCCTCAGCATTGCTTCTGTGTTTAGGATTGCTTTGGCTCGTCAACATTCTTGATGCTCCCGTGTGAGCTGTAGATGTCTTCTGTCTTAAGAACTTCAGTGGGATTTTGATGGGATCATATAGAACACGTAGATTGTGTTCACAGTCTTCACTCTGCATGGGAGGTCTCTCCAACCTGTAGTGTCTTCTTCAGTTCTTTTCTTGAGTGTCTTCTCTGTGCAAGTGTCTCACTTTTTGAGGCAGTCACAAACGCGATGGTTTTCCTGCTTTCTTAGCAGCTTTGTTGCTGAGTTGAAGGGAAACTGAGATTCCTAAATGTTCCCTTCATATCCCACATACTTTGCTGAAAGTATTTATCAGATCTTAGAGTTTTCTGGCAGAGTTACCATCTTCTAGGTATAGGATCATATTGTCAGCCAACAGGGAGAATTTGAATTATTTCCCCATTTTTATCCCTTTGGTTTCTTCCTCTCTCTTGCCTCAGTAATATGAACGAAATATTATATTGAAGTTTTATATTGAGTAAGAGCCCCAAGAGTGTATGTCCGTATCTTGTTCTCAATTTCAGATGAAATGCTTTCAGTTCTCCCCTGTTTAGTATGATGTTAACAGTGGGCTTGTCTTATATAGCCATCACTATACCGGAGCATGAGATCTAATTTCCTCAGGGCCTTTTAAAGGACAGGATATTTAATTTTGTCAATGCTCATTCTGCATCAGTTGAGATGACCATGTGATTCTGTTTATATACTGTATTACACTTATTGAGATATGGAGGCTAACTCATTCCTACATTCCAGGCATGACGCCAATTTGATTATGATCTTTTAAATGTATCGTTGAGTTCAGCTTGCAAATATTTTGTGGAGAATTTTTGTATATATGTTCTTCACAGGACTTGATCTGTAGCTTTACTTCCTGGTTATATCTGTATCCAGCTTTGGAACTAAGGCAATACTGGTTTACAAGAATTAGTCTGGAAACATTTCTCTCTTTCTATTTTATGGACTACTTTCAGGAACATTTGTGATAGTTATTCTTTAACATTCTAGTAAAAATCCAACAGCCAATCCCTGCAGTGCTGGCCTTTTTTTTTTTTTTTTTTTTTTTTTTGAGAAAATATTTTACGTTACTGCATCAACCCCTAACTTGTTATTGATCTATGTATTTGGCTTTTTGGATATCTTTTTAGTTTGATTTTATTAAGTCATTTATGTCTAGAAATCTATCAGTTTCTTCTAGGTTTTATTATTGGAGTGTAAGATTTTAAGAGCCTGTAATAAACCCACTGCACTTCTATGGCATTTGTTGTAATTTCCTCTGATTCTGTTGGCTCCTATCATATTTCACTTTCTTTTGGTTGGTTTGGCTAAATCTGTGTCAGTATTGTTTATTTTTTTCTTTTTTTTTTGAGGCAATATTTCATTGTATACCTTTGGCTGGCCCAGAACACCCTATGTAGATCAGGTTTGCCTCAGGCCCTCAGACATCAGCCTGCCCCTGTCCCAGGAGTGTGGAGACTAAAGACGTGTGCCATCTCACCTGGCCAGCCTCCTTTGTCTTCATGGAGCCATCTTTTTTCACTGGTGCTTTGTGTTGTTCTTTTAGACTTGAGTCCATCACCCTCAGCTCTTACGCTTGTCTTTCCTTTGGATTTGTCTTACCATATATCGTTAGGTTGCTTATTCAAGATCTTTGTGATTATTACCTTCTTACATTTATTTGTGTGTGTGCGCACACACACACACATACACATCTGATCTTTGGATAGTGTTAGAAAACAACTCACAGTAGTCTGTTCTCTCCACATATGGGTCCTGGGGACTGACCTTGGGTTCTGAGGCCTAGCAGCAAGCACTCTTGCCCAGTGAGCCTTCTCATATGCCTCAAGGGGTTTGTTTTAAATATAGAAAGTCGCAGCTACATGTTTTCCTTAGAACTGTCTTTGTTATACCCCAGAGACTCTGATGTGTCGTGTTTTCATTTTCATTTGGTTAAATAAATTTTGCCTCACCCCCTTCCACAGCAAACCACTCTCATTTGAAAATGCATTTTCCAATGTCCATGTTCCTCAGTGACTCACTCTCATCTGAAAATACATTGTTCGATGTCCATGTAGCTTTTTTGTTTTGGAAGGTTTCTCTTGGTGTTGATTTCTAGTTTCATTCTATTATAATTTCATAAGATGCAAGATCTTCATTTAAAAACTGATTTGAACTTATTTTTATTTTATGCGTATGAATGTTTTACCTGCATGTGTGTTTATGCCTGGTGCTGAAGGCCAGAGAAGGGAGTTACAGATAGTTGTGAGCCACCATGTGGGTACAGGGAACCAAGCTTGGGTCCCCTGAGAGAGTCACAAGTGCCTCCTAAGTTCTGCCGTGTGTTATTTTTATGTTCTTGACGCAGTGGTGCCTTCAGCCATATGCAGTGACCTTCATTGTCTCTGACTTTGGCATGAGGGCGCTATTTGCTTGGGATACAGTTTCCCAGCCTTTGCATTGAGTGTTACTTAGCCGGGAAGCGTGTTTTTCTAGGCAGCCAACACTTGGATATTGCTTTTATCCTGAACAGCCAGTCTAGATTTTTTAATTGGAGAATTAGGAGCATTTACATTTGAGGTTATAATCGGAAGGTATGTGCTGATTCCTGTTACTTTTTAACTTTTAGAACATTTGATTCTTTCTCAGCTTCACTTTTCTTACAGTAGGGTTTTCTCTTTCCTGTGTCAACTGTGCAAGGCAGCTGTTCTGGATAGTTTTATGCCAACTTGACATAAGCTAAAGTCATTGGAGAGGAGGGAGCCTCAATTAGGAAAATACCTTCAAAAGACGGGGCTGTAGGCAGGTCTGTAGAGCACAGAGCATTGTCTTGATCAGTGATTGACAGGGGAGGCCCTGTCTTGTGGGTGCTGCCATTCCTAGGTAGTCCTGGGTTCTATAAGAAAGCAGGCTGAGCAAGCCATGAGGAGCAAGCCAGTGAGCAGAACTCCTCCATCACTTCTGCATCAGTTTCTGCTGCCAGGTTCTGGCCTGTTTGAGTTCCTGTCCTGACTTCCTTTGATGGTGAGCTGTGATGTGGAAGCATGTGTGGAGGAAACCCTTGCTTTTGGTCATGTTTCATCACAGAAATAGTAACCCTGACACCATTCTACCACCAACACTCAGCAGCTGAGGATCAGCTGTGACAGCCACCTCTCTAACAGCAGGCATGATGGAGACAGAGATATTTTAAACCAGAAATTTATAAAAGATAATTAGAAAAAAATCGAGAGATGGGAAGCAGAAATAGGAGGAAGCAGGTGGAAAGTTGAGGCCAATTTAAAAGAAAAAAAGAATGTAAACTTCTGACTGTTAGAAGAATATTAATAAGAAGACCTAAAGAACATAATAAAAAATGTAAGGAAAAAAAAAAGGGTTGGTGTCATAGGCCTGTCATTCTAGCATTGAAGAAGCTGAGGCAGAGCTGGAGTAAAGGTCAGCTGAAAGAGAGCCAGCTCTTCCAGAAAATCTGAGTTCAGTTTCCAGAACCAATGAAACTCCAGCTCCAGAAGATCTGCCGCCTTCTTCTGGCCTCTTTAGGTACCTGTACATACATAGCTAGCGCGTGCATGTGCGAACACACACACACACACACACACACACACACACACACACACACACACTCCCACACACACTCCTCCCCCCTCACACACTCATAAGCAAAAATACATCTTAGAAAAGCAATGGAGGCAGGATTGAGTTTGAGATCTAGGTCACTACTGCTGTCAGTTTACCCTATTTTCTGGGTCCTCTTGGGCTGTGTATCCCTTAGATACAGGAAAAGCTAAGGAGTATCCGGGTACCTCCCTCCTTCCTTCTTTCCTTCCCTCCACCCTCCTTCCCTCTCCGATTTCTCTCTTTAGTTAGCCGGTGAGAACAATTTGGAACGGCAGTGCTTGGAATCACTTTGTTTTTTGTTTTCCTGCTCACTAGGCCAGGGTCACCTGGAATCAAAGGTGACCAGAATTTACTCAGAAGTGATTAGCTAGGGAAACCTCCCTGTTTCTCTGTCACCCTCTACTGCTGAAGCTGGTCTTGCACCAGAATGCCGTTTGTGGGTCTCAGGTATCCCCACGACACACACAGAAAGCCAGGTAACAATGTGTATTAAGTGGTGTGTTCTCATCGGCGCCCCCACCCCCAGCTTTGCATAGTCCACAGCTGTGGTTTCCTGAGGTCCAGTCTCGGCCAGCCACTCATTGTGTCACCCATTGTGTTTTGCTTGCTTGAAATGAAAATCTAATTCTCCTCTCTTCTGGGTCTTCTAGCATAACCCCAGCCCCCATTACATTAGTTCTTCAATGAGCTTGTTTCGGTGGCATTTTGGTGGAGAGATTCTGGGTCATATGTCACGGGGTACCTGAAGTGCCACTGTATAGAACAGCATGATGATACCTGCAGTGTGTTCCAAAGGTGTAAATGGAACTTTTATTCCCCTGCTTCGGTTGTTGTCTGGGAGGCTTCCTGCCTTTTTCTGCTAACTTAGGCCTAGGATGTTTTCAGCCTCTGAGGCTGAACTGTTGAACAAGCTCACCCTTTCTTGTTTTTACTGAGCTCTGGGCTGGCTGGTTCAACTCAGCTGTTCTGGCTCAAACTCCTCTCCCAGCTGACTTCTTCCATCTGGCTTTTCTCCATTTGGCTCAAACTAACTCAAGCAATCTGGTCTAATCTCCTGGCTCCTTCTCATTCGGATTTCTGGCTCATTTGGATTTCACCTGAGTTCGCTCTCTCTGCAACCTGTCTCTCTGAGTGTCCCAGTAAAACTGCCTCCTCTCTGCACAGCCCCTTAAGTAGCTTCCCTTTTCTCTCCTCCTATAAGGGTTGGGCATATCCTATTCTGTCAACTCTTTCTCTGATTCGTCACCTTATCTGCTGCTTTTCAATCAGACACCACTCTCAAAAATGGGTGCTTCCTTCTACAAAATAACTTTCCCTTCCTTGTTTGGGATTAAAGGTGTGTAGCACCATGCCTGGATCTAAGATTTTCTTTACCTGAAACTTGCTTTCTACCAGGCTGGCCTTGAACTCTGATCTGCTTGCCTCTGTCTCCTGGATTAAAGGTGTGTTTGTATTCCAGCCAGATCGCACAGACCTAGAAGATCTTTGGACGTGATGTCTTGCCAGAACAGCCATATTCTGAATTAAAGTTCCTCTATACAAAGGAAACATGTTGAGCCTTGTTCCTTAAAGCAGTGGGCTGGTTCACATTCTTCTCAGGATGGAAACTCTTCTGGGCCTGATGAGCTCAGACCACCTTGCTGCTCCACATGTTTCTGCGTCAGGTGCTCTTCATTGCCCTCCACGCTTTCTGTCTCTCCTCCCTCTGCTGCACTGCACTGGGCTTACTGACCAATGCTGTCTCCTATGGTCTTTATCAATAACTAGAGTCTGTTGGTCTCTCCAAGGTGCTGTCTGTCTGTCTGTCCCCTCAGTCATCCAGCTCTTCAGGAACCTGTTTTCTGGTTTGATTTGACTCTCAGTCACCAAGAAGCTAAACTTTAATCTACCATCTTTGGCTAACCTCGACTTTAAATTTTTGTCTAAAATCAGTTGTCCACATGTGCATGGATGAGAATTGTGTTCTCTAGCACTGACTTTCTTTGGTTTCTGGTTCACATACACAGTAGGTACCCTGTTGTGCTAGTTATTACAGGTTTGCACTGCTTCGAATCATGCAGTGCCCGGCTTCCAAGATTGCTTTCTTTCCAGAGTCAGTTCATCTTCTTGTTCTTTTGTATCACCTGATGCACTTGAGAATTAATTTTAACAGTTTCTATAACATATCCTTCTTGAATTTGATGGGTATTGTGTCAGTTCCACTGAGCACTTTGCAGAGAATAGAACTGAGTTTTCTGAACTTTGAACATATGGACTTGAGGGCACGTTGGGTATGCCAGAGGAATCTGTGAGAAACTTGGATAATTCTGGGCCAGGCTGGCAAAAGTAGGATTGGTTATCCTACTTTATTTTCTCTTGTCACTATGTGATGGCGTCTCACTGATGGCATAGTTCCTGGAGCTGTTTTTCACCCCTGTCAACTTCAAAATTTATTACGCTTCTTGGCTTAAATATATCAATAAATAAATCTAAACTCACAGTATCTCATTGACAATTTTTGTTCTGCATGTCAAAAGTGACAATAGATAGCCTGATAAATTAGCCCTAAGTAAGAGGATACACAATGGATGTTTTTTCCTTGAATCTCACTTTCTTCACTCAGATATTTGTTCAAACACACATAGGGTAAACACTCAATAGTGGACATTGCTTGGTAGTTTTCTTTACCATTTAAGGGCTTATTGTGAAGGTGAGTTAGAGTGAGGGTGATTGAAGTTGTTGAATATCTATCTCTTCAAGGTACATTAAGCAGCAGATGAAAATGCCCTGTATTGTTCATGCCCGTTTGGTTTTTGCTGCATTCTCCTTCTCTAGAGCATGCGAGAAGCCTGGACAGCCCCTGGGAAAAGTCAGGAAGAGCTTTGGGGAAGAAGAGGAGGGTGTGAATTGTGGCCTTCCTATATTTTGGGTGGATCAAAAAAGCAAAGCTCATACAAAGTTGGCAAAAGAAAACTCAAAATGTATTGAGCAAAAAAGAAAGGATTAATTCTTGATAACTCTGCCAGCAATCTGGTAAGATGCGTGAGGACACGACCTTCATTGCTCTCTGCTGGCCTGTACTCAGGGTGCCGCCAGGCAGAAGGAGGAAGGAGGTGGTAACTTTGAAGCTCCTGCCATTATCAAGAACAGGATGTGAAGCATCAAGGATGTTATTTGAAAATTCTCTCCCTGCTTAGTTCTGGGTCGATATGGCTTCCTGCCTGCCTCTTCTAAACTTTGCCTTCTTCCATATCTGGGAGGCCTTGTAGTCATCAAATGACACAGATGATTGGCTCAGCTGGTTAGAGTGTGGGACTATGTGATACAAGCCAGCAGATGGCAGACAGGGTCATCTTCCCAAGTTCTCAGACTGCCTCATGGACTCTGCACAGCAGGCGTGCAAATATGTGCCATGCAGAGCCAGGAATATGGGTGTCCCACCCTCAGCCCTACATCCCCTTAGAGGATGACCCTCAGGTTAGAAGCTGATTCTTAGCTTCTGGAACTGTTATGAATCTGGCAGCACTCACCTCAAGACTTTGTGTTTATCTTGAAGTAATTTATGAGAGACTGCAAAGTTTGCATTGTTGTAAAAATTGATTGTTGATAGAGTACCAGCCTACTTGATAGATGATTCTTTGCTTCAGTCTGTTGGAATGTGAAGGCAACTCAGTGTGGCTGAAGAGCGGGCCATATGCGCCAGTGAGTGGGGACTGCAATCATAGAGTTATTTCTTTAGAAGGTTCCATAGAGGGTCTTCCACAGGCCAGGCATATGTCAGAGGCCAGGGATGTAAGTTCTCATGAGCTCCACAAATGTTTCAGGCCTATTGGATGTAGGGCATTGTGCTGGAACCTAAAAGCTTAATCCATGTCCTCAGGATATCTGGGCTCAGTGCAGGACACTTCCCTCACTGATAACATGGATCCTTAGCAGTGAGGAAGCCTGAAGAAGGCTTGCTAGACTAATGCTTGTAGTGGCATCCACTCAGACACGTGCAGTGATGTGAAGAGAAGCAACTATAACACCAATGCACTTGTCAAAATAGTAACCAGGCACATCAGTGCTAAGTGGCAAGTATGGAGCATGTAAACCATGGTGCCTGGTGTTTACAAATCCTTCGGGGAATCTGCCCCAACACCGATCTTGCTTCAGGGACAAGGATGGGCCTCACTGTGCTCCTTACATTTCCCAGGAAAAGCTGAATAAAAGCCAGGAAAGACAAAACCCCAAGACTTCCCCTAAGCAATGGAGATCTGGCCAATCAGAAAAGAGCTGGCAATGACAGACTTGAGGGTGTAGAAAAGCTAAAGTAGACGTGATAGAGGGCTGAGTGGGGTTACTTTAAATAAGCTAGACAGGGAAGAGCCCTTCTACATGGAGGTAAAATGTAGTTGAGATCTGAAGGAGACGAGCTCATGATGGGCAAAGCCAGGGTAGTGCGTTCCAGGTAGATGGACTGTGGACATTTGGGAGAGATGGCTGAGACAGACACGTGGGAAGAGAGCAGGACAGCAGGGTGCATGAGGCAGCAGATAAGGTTAAGCCTTACCTTTCTAATTGATTTTTTTGTGAGTTTCACATCATGTACCCTAGTCCCACTCATCTCCCTGTCCCCATAGATCTGCCCTTGCAACCTCACCCCCCAAAATAAACACACACACACGAAAATAAACAAAATAAAACAGAAAACATCTCTTCATGGAAGCTGTAGTGTGTCACAGTGTTCCACTCTGTCCACACACCATCAGTTGCAATGTTCACTGCAATGGGCCATTGATTTAGTTTGACATCTCTGGCTTCTCTGACATCATTGGACTCCTCCTGGTTATTCTGTTGCTGCCATGTCATGGAAATCCTTTGGATTTCTAGCAGCTTTGAATTGGTAGGACTGGCCCTTTCACATGCTCTATCATCATCAGTTCAATTCAGAGCCCTGGATCTGGGCCTGGGTGGCAGTTGAGCTGGTCAGCAGTGCTGGTTCTTCCTCATCCACACCACCAGCGCGAGCTTTGCCCTGGCTAGGCCACCCGATGCCACCACGGGAAGGAGGCACTGTCAGCTCTTCTGCTCTCATGCCCTGGGGCCGGCTCAGCTGCACCCACACCTTCAGAGCCATCTCCACTCTGCTGCCCAGTCAAGGCAGGAGGCCCACTCTCCTAAGCGCTGCAGTTGTTGTTGGTGGGGGGCTGGGACAGCTCTCTGGCTCTTACAACTTCTGGGCTGGCTTGCTTTCACTCCAAGGGCCAGCTCCTCTGTGCTGCCCAGGCGAGGCAGGGCTGGCTGTCCTGCCCTCATGACTTCAGGGCCAGTTCTCCCACACCCATGGCCATGGGGATGGCTCACCTGCGCCACCTCTGCTAGGACCAGCTCTACTGTTCTTCCTAGGTGAAGTGCAGGGCCTGCTCTCAAGAGCACTTTGGCCAGTGAGGGGCAGGGCCAGTTCTGTGCAGCCCCTGGATGTGTGATCCCTGGTAGCTGCCCAGACCAAAGACATCGCCACGATCTCTAGTGGTGATATGAGCCACAGACTCGACCCTGGTCCCTGCTGTGTGTAGCCATGGACCCACATGTGGCCCTCAGGGGCAGCACGGGTTGGGACTTCACCGTGGCCTCAGGTAGCAGGGCTGGCTACCCACAAAAGGCTATTCCTCTCCAGCCTGGCATCTCCAGTTCCATCTCTCCTCTTAATGCTCAAACTGTTTCACTTCCCTTTCTCTCCCACCCTCGAGCACCTCCTTGTACTTACAGTGGCTCCTGCTGCAGGTGGGCCACAGGGCTGGTGGGCCCCTGGGTGACCTCCTCCGTTTGTGGCAGCTAGTGGGCCTCTAAGTGTTTGCAGCCCACCTGTGTGGCACAAGAGGGGGATGGTGTCTGTGGACATCTGCCCCCTCCCAACCTGTGTGGAACTAGTCAGGGCTGTGTGTGTCTCCTGCCCAACGGTGCCATGCAAAGGAAGGCAGGTCTGTGGGCCCGCTTGTGTTGTGTGGTGTGGCATGGCCCTCAGCAGATCTATCACTTTATCTGAACTGTGTGTTAAACCTCTGTGTATTCTTGTGCCCATGATGCTCTAGACTCTGCCAGGGCCAGAGACACAGCTGTAAGGAGAGTGGAAAAGCACCTTCACCTTTACAGAACATATCCTGACTGGATTAGAATGTGCCTGTGGGACGTGAGAGGGCTAAATCTTAATCTGAAGGTAACGAACGGCCTCTGACATACTCAGAGCTGCAGAGCCACACACTTGAATTGGCGCTTTAGAAATAGCAGTCTGGGAGCAGTGTGGTATAGGGCGGTCATGAACCAAGGAGCTGTGAAAGGCTGTGCAGCAGGTGGGGGCTATGTGGGGATATGCAGTAAGAAGCTGTGATGGAGGAGATCAGATCATGGATGGTGAAAGACCTCGAGGGAGACTGTGTGTGTGCATGTGTGCGTGTGTGTGCGTGTGCGTGTGCGTGTTGGGGCTGATTCTCAGCATAAAAAAATGAAGAAAAAAAGAAGAACCTAGAGGATGATGTTGGCATTTATTTGCTGGGCAGGGCAGTGGGAAGAAGAGCTTTTTGGAGAATAATAAATTGTTATCCTCCTGTCCTTGAGGAAGTTCATGTATGGAGGAGACAAACGTGGAAATAAGATCCGTCCATCAGCTGACAAACTCTCTAGGATAAGCTGCATGCTGCCATGTTGATCAAAACCATCAGGACAGGGATTAACGCTGCAAGAATTTATTTTTCTGTCATGTCATGCAGATCAGGGGCTTGTAACAAGGCCAAGGCCACATGGGATCCATCTAAACTCATGGCTTAACCGAGGCATGGCAAAGCCACCACCTCCCCCAAGAAAACAAAGCAACACAACACAACAACACAACACCACCCCCCCCCCCAAACCAGCAGGGGTGAATTACATATCCAACTTTTAAACGTTAAATGGAATCCAGGAAGGATTTCTGGGGCCCTTCTTTCCAAGGCTCAGCATCAAATGGATTCATTTTTGAAAAGAAAAGGAAGTCCATTTGCCCAAATCAGACTTCTCTAAAGACAAAATGATTTATGTTACTTCTGCTCACTGTTGCCTAAACCACGGCTGGTGAGGTGGCTCAGGGGGTAAAGGCACTTACTACCAAGCCGTATGATTTGAGTTCTAGGCCCAGGACCCTCCTGGTGGAAGGAGAGAATGGATACTTGCAATTTCCTCTTCAGCTTCCACATGTGCCCTGTGGCACACACACACCACACAACTTGCTCAATCCAATTGGTATTACTTGTATGAATAAGATTTCGGGGCCAATTGATGTCTCATGATCAATTAGTGGGCTTCTGCCTGGGAAAGACTCTCTCCCGTTCTTAGCCTTCCCTGTAGTTCTTTATCTAAGGATGGGGCCCCATGAGATCCCCTCCCCCGTTCTGTGTTAGAATGTCTATTGGTGTTGTATTGTTCAGGCCTTGTTTAGGCAGCCAAAATTGGGAGACACAATCTCACAGTAGACTTCTTGCTCCTTCACAGTCTTTCCATCCCCTTTCCCTAGATGTCCCTGAGCCTTAGGTACAGAACAAAATGAATGAAAATCTTCATTGTTAATTTGACTGGATTTAGAACCCACTGGGAGAAACTCTTCTGGGAATGTCTGTGGGGGTGTTTCTAGAGAGGATTTGCTGAGGAAGGCAGATCCCCTCCAAGAACATCAGTGGTCCTTCACGTGGAGATGGGGCCAGACTGACTGCAAAGGCAAAAGAAGCCAGACAAAGGCCAGGATTCCCTGTTCTTTGCTTCATGCTCTACCCTGTTCAATGCTTGTGGCTAAAGTTGGTGGTCTGGGGGTGGGGGAGGTGATGGCTGAGGCGATCATACCCAGATGCTGTCTCGTTCTGTCCCCATCCATATTGGGACCATATTTCAGCATGAGTTCAAGCTACAGCAAAGTGTGTCTGTACTTATATTTCTATCTATCCGTTATACATATTGACAGCCATGAGGTCACACAGATGCCCGTGGTTCTAATTCCACAACATGGGTCTATATTGCTCCTATTTGCAGACTTACGAATCCTTTCTGCTTTCATTCTTACTTCAGAGTCCTGGTAGCCCTTGACCTCCAATGCTGGCTGCTCCTTCCTCATTGTGTTTGGTCTTTGATACCAGCTCCTGCAAGGACCTTGCCACCTGATTTCCCCTTGGGTGGGGGCCCTCCACTTGCTGGCTTCCTGGTGAAGGTTGTTGGGGACCCTGCATTAGAAAAGACTGCACTCAATGCTGTAATATTCCATATCCTGCTGGGTATATACTTTTATTTTATGAGACCATGTGCTACTGGGAATGCATTTCAGCCAGTGAAGAGTTGAAAACCTAAGTTTTCCAATTCTCAGTTCCTCTACTCCTCAAATTCCTTGTCCCATGAGCCATTGATGGAAACCCATGCAGGCCCTTCCTCAATCTCAGCCTCAAATGGATTCATTTTGGAAAGTGAATGTAAGTCCACTATCCATTCCAGAGTTAGAAACAAAACAAAACAAAACAAAACACACTTCTTTTCCAGCAGCTCAGAAATTTTTCAAATACAATTTTTTGTCTTTATATTACTGAAAAGCAGCTTTGTTTAAATACCATGGGTATGTAACCCTGAGTGAGGAATGCGTGCTTTGCCTTGTTTGAGAAATTTTGTTTTGGAATAACGGAGTTTTGGATGTTTAAAAATGCTTCAGAGAGCAGACACAGTGGCTGTGGCCCTTTGCCTTTGAAATGTGCTCTGCATTGTAAAACTGGTAATTTTCAGGGCCTGGGGCATTTCACAGAACATGCTTACCTGATTTGACCTGGAATTCCACTCGGTAAATTTTACTCAGGAAATTGTGTGATGTCAGCACAACTCAACATCCGTGAGCATCCACGATTAGCAAGTGCCTGATCGGCCAAACTGCAGTCACAGGCCTTCACTGGTGAGTTCAAGTCCCTACCTGTGCTTTGTGCATGGAGTGGACACAGCTTGCCATCAGGGGTGTGTTTGCTTTTTGTACCTTTTAGTTTTACAGGTGGAGAATGAATTTTGCAGTCTTCTTTTTATGCTATCTTACTGATGATGATGATCAGAGTGTGTGTGTGTGTGTGTGTGTGTGTGTGTGTGTGTGTGTGTGTGTGATATGTGGCTATCAGGACAACTTGTGGGGTCAGTTCTTCCCTTCCACCATGTGATTTAACTCAGGTCGTCTGGCTTGGCACCATGCACCTCTATCCGCTGAGCCATCTAGCTGGCCTGAGTTTTACAATTTTGGTTGTGGAGCAAAATAAATTAAAAGAAGACCAACATGTCATAATATGAGAAAATCACACCAGATCCATATTTCTATATCCATAACCATAGTTCTACCTGGAGACAGCAATGCTCGTGAATGTCTGTGCCTGGAGCTGCTTTCACATGAGAGCAGCAGAGTTGGATAGCATGATAGGCTCTACACCACACCCTGACTAACGCATTTACAGAAAGAGCTTGCTGTCCTCCAGTCTAAGAGAGAAACACACCTTGTCCATTTGAAAGTTTACTTACAACAGAAGGTAACATTTGGAAAACACAGGTTTTTAGATCATCCCAGGTTGACTGGTACAAAGCACAGGACAAGAACGTGGGCTAAGAGGATGGATGGTTTTATGCAGTGCTCATTTATTATCTCTTAGGCTCTGTGTTAGCCGCTGCATATAAGGGAAAAGATGTAAGGTACATACTTATGCCTAGGTGGGAGTAAATAAGAACCAAAAAGCATTAATTCATCATTTTAAATTAAAAATTTTTAATTAAAATTTCAATATTTTGAGAAATTTACAGAACATTTATATCTTCTCCACCCTTCCCTCCTCTAATATTTGTGTGTGCATGTGTGTTCATGTGTGTCTGCAGGTACACGTGTGTGCATGCACATGGATGCCACGTCTCAAGTGCTGCCTCCTTTGTGTTTGAGGCAGGATCTCTTGATGATCTGGAACTGACTAGGGTGGCTGGCTAGGACCCTGATCCCAGGGATCCTCCTGTCCCTGCCTGCCCAGGGATTACATGTGTATACCACCACAGCAGGCTTTTTATGTGGATGCTACAAATCAAATTCAGATTGTCCAAGCACCTGCCTGACTGAGCCATTCCTCCAACCTTCCGAGCAGCAGGGAGTTTAAAAACTAAGACACAGTCAAGAAAGACCACAGAAGGAAAACCAGATAGAGCCACTGAAAGCCAGGACAGGGGGAAACCCAACAGTCTGGGGCTTTAGCTCCACATGGCATTTCTGTACAGGCCTTTTCATCTTCAGGACCAGGCATCGCTGTGGCACTGTATTAGCTGGTACTGTCCTAGTTCGCCTGTAGTATCTTGCTGTTTGTTTTACCTTCTGTGTGAACACCCCTTCCAGGCCCGAACTGTCTTCCTCCTTATCATCCAGCTCTCAAACTTGGGGAACTCTTTCTTTGTTTAAATATGTTTTCTTTTTTTTTTTTTAATTTATGTTTTGAGAATTTCACACATGTGTGCAATTCATTTTGATTGTAGCCACTTTCACCCTTGCTCTTCAGCTCTCCTAGGAACCCATCACCACATCCCTCTCATACCGCTGTGTTTTCTTTCTTTCTAGCAGCCACTCCTGATAAGACCTGATAGACTAGGATCAGGGAAGGAAAGGAAGACCTCCCCTATCAGTGGACTTGAGGAGGGGCATGTGTGGAGAAGAGGAATGGAAGAAGGGATTGGGAGGGGAGGAGGGAAGGAGCTATAGGGGGCATACAAAGTGAATAAAATGTAATTAATAAAAATTAAAAAAAATAACATGTTGAGTTCAGTTAGTTGCCAGTCATTTGTATACGAGTGTGGGGTCTTTGCAAGTGAATGCATGTGGCTGTGTTCCAATAAAACTTTATTTAAGAGTTTTGTGACTTGAAATTTGCATAATTTATGTGCTACAAAATGTTAGCCACGTTTTGATTTTGAAAAATCATTAAAAATGTTTGTAGTTACATCAAATCAGGACTGCATGTGGCTCAAAGTTTCTAACTTTCTAATTCCGGTTCTATTACATTACCATTCCTATTATTTTTTATCCTGATAGTGCTGAAAATGAGCTCACACATGGTGTGCTTTCTTCCCTCTTAGAACGTGGCCTCCTAGAGCCCAGGAACTCCATCTGTCTTGTACCAGTCCAGTCTCAGAGGCCACAACAGTGCTTGGTTGGAGCTGCCTTCTTTCCCCACTAGACCCCGAGTCCTCCCCAAAACTCCCTCCCTCTGCTTTCTTCTCCAAATTGATAGCTTTCATCTTAGAAAGTCTCCGTTCACCTCAGGAGAAGAAGCTGGTAAGTCTGGCATTTGCTAGGAATAGGAGTCCAGCTTTCAGCAGGGATGGGCCTGGTTTATTTTGCTTAATGTCAAATAAGTAACACTCGTTCCCCATCTACCCACCAACCCAACCTCTCCATTTACCCACTCACCCATCCATCCATCCATCCATCCATCCATCCATCCATCCATCCATCCATCTATATGTCCATCCACCCATCCACTGATCCAACAATCCACTCATCTATCTATCTATCTATCTATCTATCTATCTATCTATCTATCTATC
>NW_026590859.1:8738352-8757654 GCF_907164565.1 Psammomys obesus | reverse complement strand
ATCTATCTATCTATCTATCTATCTATCTATCTATCTATCTATCTATCTATCTATCTATCATCAGTCAATCTATTCATCACCTATATCCATCTATCTAGTGTGCGTGCATGTGTATGCATACTTTACACATGCAGTAAGGGCAACTTGGTGGCATCTGCTCTCTCTTCCACCCTGTGGAGGTCTGGGGATTGACATCAGGCGGTTAGGCTTGGTGGCAGGTGCCTTTACTCACTATGCATCTAGTCAGCTCCCAGAGCTCGTCCTAGTGACATACATTTCACTCCAGTGATAAAGAGATATCTGCCCTCTGTAAGTAGCACAAGACACCCGACTCCTAGATGAGACTGTTAACAGCAGCAGATAAGGCAATCTGGAGGAGGCAGACACTGCATGCCCCCAAGGGCCACAGCCCTCCTAGCAGGGAGGGAGCAAGGCTGACAGTCTAGCTTTGTAAGGTCAAGAGGGCAAGGCGATTGGTCTATTTAACAACTATCAAGGGGCGAAACCCTTTAGGTTGAAGATTGGGTGGGGACAAGTGATCTGACTGATGGGAAATGAATGAGTTCAGCAGGTGTGCATAATTGTCGAGGGTAGAAAAATACATGGCCATGTTTCTGAGGACCTAGGAAGTTCAAAGTGTCAGGGTAGCACTCAGAAATATACGTGTTATGCTATATGAACACAAGGCTTGGAACAGTGAATGTATTTTGAATGGGCGAACAGTTTTATATAAGTTTGATTTAGTGTCTGTCATAAACCAGGCTCTATGCTATCTACTAGGGACAGAAAGAGTGAGGTGTGATTACATTTTCTTTATTGCCTACTGTACAATCCTAACAGAGTGATAAATGCTTGTTGGATGGTTCTATGTCCCAAGATGGCTGAGATCACTTATGGTGGGCTGCTTTGTTGTGCAGGACAGGCACAGGGGGAGAGACAGCCATCCATTCACTCACTCATCTGTCCGTCCTGCGTGCCCTGAGGATCTGCCATACGCAAGGCAAGACAACTTAACTTCGTTGACTTAAATCAGTGCTTCTAAACCTTTCTAAGGCCTAATTTCTTTAAAATAGTTCTTCATGTGGTGCTGATCCCCAACCATAAAGTTATTTTTTTCTTTTATTTTTATTTTATATTTCTTGGCATTTTGCCTATAGGTATGACTGTGTGAGGGCGTCAGAAGCCCTGGACTGCAGTTACAGACAGGTGTGCGCTGCCATGTGGGTGCTGGGAACTGAACCCAGATACTCTGGAAGAGCAGCCAGTGCTCTTAACTCTTGAGCCATCTCTCTAGGATCCCATAAAATTATTTTTATAGCTACTTCCTGACTGTAGTTTTGCTGCTGTTATGAATTTTAGTATAAATAAATGATGTGAAGAATAGCTTATATGAGACCACCAAAGGGGTCGCGAACTGCAGGTTGTGAAGTGGCAGTTAAGTCTAATCCAGGAGATAAACAACAGTGACGGAGCAGCACGCTAGATTGGAATGACTGTGTGAGACACTGTCATGTCGGCAGCGGTGGACATGCTGGGTAAGAACTCTATTGCTGAGTCACATTGCTAGCCCTAACAGGGTCGGAATAGCCTGCAGGACTGTGGGAATAATCCACGTTCTCACGTAGACACAGTGAGTCAGGGGACACTGGGGGAGGGTTTGGAGTTCAGAGTCTGATTGATCTGGGCTGCCAGGAGAGGAGGAGAGGAAGTTTAGCCGTGAGTCACTTTCTGCTTGATTTCCTTGCTAACAGTTTTCTCTCAGGGAAGAATCATCTCTGTCCAGCTGCTGTCCTCTGCTGGGTCAGCACCTCCACAGAGTATACTGGGACTCTGCTTATGAATGCTCTAAGCCTAGTTTTACACTAAATTTTAATCAGGCAGAACCCCTTATGGTCCAAAGCCAGGGTGATCACCATAAAAACAGGCAGGAAGACATAGGACCATTTCCTGGCTCTCCTAGGCTAACCTTTTTTTTTTTTTTTTAAACTTTGTAGTCTTCATATTTTTTCTTGGTATGGTGGGAGTTTGGAAATTTATTAATTTATCACATTTTGAGCAAGTGCCTGTAATATACCATGAGAGTAAATCCAAGAGGGATAGAGAGACGCAGAGGACTAAACAATGAGATACTAATATGCCTATGGTTCAGTTTCCAGCACACACATGGTGGCTCATAACTATCTGTAACTCCAGTTCTAGGGCATCCTATGCCCTTTTCTGGCCTCTGAGGGTACTTCATGCTCATAGTGCGTTGATATGCATGCAAAACACCCATACACATGAAATAAAAACACACAAAAATTTTTTTAATCGTTTTTGTTCTCCCTCCCTCCACTCTTCCCAGTCTTCCCCACTTCCCAAGATCCATTTTTTTTTCTGTTTTTTTTTTTTCCTTAAAAAAAAAAACAAAAAAAAAAAAACAAAGCCAGGCCTCCTGGGGACACATGGCATAACAATTTACTTTAAGAACAAGCACAAACCCTCATATCAAGAAAACTGGATGAGGCAACCCAGTAGGAGGAAAAGGGACAAAAGAGCAGGCAAAGAGTCAGTGACACCCCCACTCCCGGTGTTAGGAGTCCCACAGGAACACAAGCTACACAACCATAACATGTCGGAGGAGGACCTTGCTTAGAGAGGCAGCAAGGCTTTAACAGCCAGGCTTTATAAGGTCAAGAGGATAAGGCGATCAGTCTATTTGAATGATTTAATGCCTGCCAAGAAGCAGAACCCTTTAGGTTGAAGATTGGGTAGGGTACATGTGATCTCATGATGGTCTGTGATTGTCCGTTCAGCCTCCGAGCCCTTATGAGTTGATTCTGTGGGCTGTGTTCTCATGGCATCTTCTCCCCTTTTCTGTGGGATTCCTCTGCCTTCACTAGGGTTTGGTTGAGAACACATAATCCCCGCCAGTGGGTGGGTTTAAATAGAAACAGAGCAAAGGCTGCACAAAGCAGTCAGTAAGGCATCCTTATATTTTGGTTATTGTGAGAGACACAGCCAATGCACAGCCAGCGTCCACAGCGCCTGACGCGGAGGAAGGGATTGATGGATGGTTCACTGTGCATGATGACGTTTGAATTGAATCCGGAAAGAAGTGGAATGATGGTAGTTAAGATGTGTGGAGTGCTACCCACAGCCAGATACTGATCTGAGAACATAGCATGGATAGTCTTTTTAAGTTCTCACTTACACCCTCTGAAGGACGTGCTAATGTCATCTCCATTATTACAGGAGTGGGACTTCACCTGGCAGGAAAGGGGATTTTGGGGTGGGCACTTTGCACAGGGGTACTAATGGAATGGATCGAAGTGAAAGCGCAGCAGATTAATGGAGCTGGATGCAGTGTGCTAAGGCTGGAAGAGGAGGGAGGTGTGGGCAGGGGATGTGGGATGAGGCTGGAGAAATCGGCAGGTCAGATTATTGCTGTCATCTGGAAGATCTATTGAGCTCCCAGCTGAATATGGCTCAGCACTGCCTCCTGCAAAGTTCCAGCAATCTCTTTGCCAGTGTTCTGATCGGAAGCAGATGTCACAGGTTCTTACGTGCTCTTCATTTATAGAAGTACTCCAGAAGGTTCTTGGGAATAACTGGAGAAATCAGTTAAAAAAAACAAAACAAAACAAAAAACTGGCCCACAGATAGATGCCTGACTCCTACAGTCTCTTTTTACATTATGTCGCTGAAGCGGTTTTAAACCCACAGGTTAAACTTACATAAAAATGAGCTCATGTCTAGGCTCAGGAATGCAAGCAGAAAGGTGACTCACCTCAACCGCACGACTTCCACCAAAGACCTCCTTCTTCCTAGGTCTTGTTCTGTGTCTTTCCCTCCCCTCCCCCCACTGCTTTACCCAAAGCATGGAAGGCAGTTGTGGGCTCCTAGGAAGGAAGAAGGGGGACATAATGGTCCCAGTTTGAGTTTTTAAATAGCCTTCTCCTAGCAATGGGCAGTATGTTTCCATTTCTTTGTGACCCTTTGTCCTCAGCAATAAGTTTGTGTTTCTCTGAAATAGCCCATTTTCCTTCATGTGTGGTGGGTCTCTCTGTACCTGTTAAACATACACACACACACACACACACACACACACACACACACACATACACACACACACACAAACCAAACCAAAACACAAGGTGTGACACCTACTCCTGACCTTGCCAGTCAGTAATTACGGAACAGAGACCCAATCCCTGCTATAGAAGGAGGACACAGGCACATTTAGACCAATAGAAAAATGGAGGGAATGGAGACTCACCAGGTGAGACACCCTAAACCCAAGTAACACCCCAAACCCTTTCATCCTCTGCAGCTCTGAGTCAGTAAGGCCCGCTGATAAACACTTTGACTCTGCACTGTGCTGTCTCCTGTCTTCCAGGTCTTTAGCTGATGGAAGAGCCCGCCTGCTTTGTCAGATCAGGAGGTACTGCCTAAATGTCCCTCCAACCTCCTGGGAGATGTCTAGAAATCAACAAAAGTCATTTTGTACCCAAGACACAAAAAGGAAGCAGATATGAGCACTAGGGAACTGGAGCGAACTACAAAAGTCTGAATGGGTTAGGGCAGCTGCTTGAAAGTTGTTGGAAGCTTCTAATTCTAAGGGATCAAAAGGCACCAGATGAAGTGGGTGACACATGCAAAGAGCCCACTGTCTCCTGTTCGGGAAGCTCATTACTACGTTCCACTCTGCATGGGTTTGTTTTGTTAACTACACAGACTAGAACTACTTGGGAAGAAGGAACCCAGTTGAGGAATTGCCTCCATCAGACTGGCTTGTAATGGTGTCTAGAAGGGGGCTCTTAATTGCCGGTTGATATGGGGGGCTTCGGCTCATTATAAACAGTGCTGTCCCTGGGCGCGTAGGAAGGAGCTGAACAGGCCACGGAGAGCAAGCCAACAAGCAATGCAGTAAGGGGTGCACCTTCATAGTTTCTGTTTTACTTTCTGCTTCCAGGTTCTTCCCTCCTACCCATCCATGATGCACTATGACCCATAAGGCAAGTTGCTTCTGGTCAGTGTTTTATCACAGCAACACAGAGCAAGCTAGGACATTCATCCACCCGACCCCACTCACAGCACCCCTGGGGCTTTCACCAAGAGCATGTGCTTTTCAGTGAAATGGGCCTTTGGATGTGATTATCAGCTTTCTGATTGGCCTTCTCCTACATCTGGTTTTGAATGTCGTTTCTGGGGTTCATACATAGAGTCAGGGTACTTCAGTGGCTTGCTCACTTTAATTGTAAACTGAGATCAGGATATTGAAGATCCTTTGGACTTGGAGAAGACTTGGGAGGGAGGGTGGATGTTGTGTAGCTATTTCCTCCTGATTGAAACATTGCCTCGTGGAGTGCAGGGGATGTTTCAGAAGCTAGTGAAATTTAATGGAACTAGGAAGGTCAAGGGACTGAGGAGGCTCAGAAATACCCAAGATTCACCAGGCTCCTTTGAAAGTTAGGAAAGCAGTATATATTTGCTGGAGAGAGGAGGCTCTTTCATGGAGCTGCCTGCAAGTTGTGCAGGGAGGCCTAGGGGTGAAGCTCTTGTGAGTTGTCATTCACGCTGGGGTGAGCTTCTCAGTGATTCAGCTGGCTGGCTCAGAATCTTCCATGCTCCTCGGTGCAAACCCAATAAACTCACTGGTTCTCCAAACTGCCTTTGAGTGAAATCAGCTTTCCAGTGCGTCATGGGTGCTTTTCCCGAGAAGTGGTCACGCAGTAGTGTGATGGAGAGTAACATTCCCACGGTGGAGGCCCCAGCTGACCAACTCAGCCTCCACCAGGGCCCAGATCCAGAGCTTTGAGTTGGTCCACCCCAACATCTACTCAGCCTATGTACTACTGGAGTGTGTGGAGAGGCCAGCACTACAGAAACAGAGGCACAGGGTCTCCATGACTCTGAGCAACAACAGGATGTTCCAAAGGAGTCTCATTGAGGATTCAGTACTGACGGTGTAGCCGAAGCCAGAGGCCTTGAACCAGACCAACGACTCATTGCAATGAACAATGCAAAGAGTACACTGTGTGGCACACTGCAGTTTCCAATGTCACTATGACCAATGTGTATGTGATGGAGAGGTGGGAAAGATGGAGGAGTGGAGCTGAGCAGTGCCGTGTGTGTGTGTGTGTGTGTGTGTGTGTGGCAGAACAGGAGACGCAGCAGCTGTGACAGGTGGGAGAGAAGGCTGCTGCTAATGGAGGAACAGGTCTTCATTCAGCGGGCTCAGCAGCAGGATGGTATGCAGAAGCCTGGAGCTTTTGCGGACTAAGCCCCAGAGTAAGAAGTCCAGCTACATGCTTACTCTGGCTCTGAACAGCGCCAGGATGTTTGAGATGAAGAATGGTCCATTTACTGGGCTGGACCTCCTAGAAAGACCTCTGTGGTCCTTACTTCTCCCAGAGGCCATGACAGTCATGGCTTGTGCTCTGGCAGAGGGTCATGTTGATGTCCAAGAGCTGTACTGCCACCAGAGACCTAGCAGAGGTCCTTGGCACATGCTGACGCAGGAGGTCGCCTGGGTGTTCTTGGTCCAGGCAGATACACAGTTGAAAGTGAGGAACATGGAAGGCTCTGTGAAAACCCCTACCTCCATCCCCCACCGCCCCCCAAAAGTAGCCGCCTAAAAAGAAAGTTATCAAAGAGAACTCTTAAAAATTGTAATCGGGATTCTGAGATGTAGCTCTCTAAAACTGATGGCGTCTGGTGGAGATGCTGGTGGAGAAAGACTCAGCTTTCCTTAGGGGGTTGGCCACTGAGAGTTTGGCCATGCTCCACTGAGCATATGGACAAAAAAGGAAAGGGGAAAAATGATCTTTTTAAAAATGGACTTTTTTTCCTTCCCCCCTCCTTTTTTTGGGGGGGGAGGGGAAGGTTGTAAGGGAAGAGGAGTGGACATGGGAGAATTAGGAAGTGAGCATGATCGGGTGAATGATGTAAAATTCCCAAATAATCAATAAAAACTTTATGTTGGAAAAAAAAAGAGAATAAATTTTATGGCTTGGCTCTAGAATAACTTTCCAAATTTACCCACTACTCCTGAATAACCACTTTCCTGTCAATTTTTTTTCTTTCTTAGCATCCTTTTTCTCTGTCGCACTGGGCTCCTTACAGCTTTCATTGTGATGAATCTGCTTTGCTCCAGATGAGCCCTCAGTTCAGGGTGTCTGGTCCCCATCTTGACTGTATTTCATACCTTCAGTGTCAAACTCAAGACCCACGTATTCTCTAAAGCTTTGCTTGAATTATTTATGCCTGTGGCTCTTATTAACAGAGAGTTATATCTCCTTTTATTCATCTGTGTCAAGTGAACTCACTGTAAATGTTCAACACATGTTTGTTGAACAAATATACACATAGTTTTTTATTATATATGTGACTGGAATAATTTTTCTTTAGAATGAACCACTTTAAATTTGATTCTCTCTACTGTGTTAGTTGACCATGAGTTAGGAAAGCTTTAAAGGAAGGGAGGGACGAGGATGATTGTCTTGTTATAGACATCTTTGCCACCTATAGTGCTAAGTTACTAGCTTTCATAATGAAGTCAAGTGCTGGATGAAGCAGCATTACTTCTTTAACTGATAATAATGCAGAAGATCAGGGAGGTTATATGTTGGCAAAACTACATAGCACACTTATCCGCCAGAAACAGGAACCAGATGTGGAAGTGCTGACTTGTGGATGCCCATGGCAGGTAGGGGAGATGACATGAGTTGGCTGTCCCTGAAATGACTCAGAATGTAAAACAGTTCCTGCACTTAATGCTTCCGTGAACAGTAGGTGATTCGGAACTGCTAAGCCAACTGGAGAAGATTGGCCAAGCTAAACGGGCTCTTGGGGTGGGAGCTGAGGGTACTCATGCCAGGGTGGGTTAAGTCTCGGTCTCAATTAGGGATGAGACTGGCCCAAGTCCAGAGCTTGACTCAGAGATGAGCCCGTATCATCCAAGAAAACTCCCTAGGAGAACTAGGAGGCCAAGAGATGCTTGTGTTTTTAGTGTATGGGACGAGATACAAAGAGCAGAGGATGCAGGCTCTAGAAATAGCCTGTGTAAGTCTCTTGGATGCTGCTGCGGTGTGTTGTTGCTGTTCTTCAGTCAGCTTTCTATTGGCTTCAAATTATTCAGTGAATCCAACGTCATGTTGAAGGAGTTCCCTGTAATACTGGGGGAAAGATGAATTAGGCAGCAAATGGAAAGCAATTCATGGGCTCTTCCTTAGCCCTCTGTGTGTTAACTTAAAAACCTCAGCCTAATCCAGATCATAATGGGATTTTCTGGAATGTTCTGTGACACATACATGTATGTTAGGTTTATTTATATTATTTTTATGTGCCTGCTAGAATAGCATCCGCCACGCTACATCCCCTATTCATTTTCTCTTGGCCATAGCAGTGGTAGGTGTGAATGGAACTATGTTTATACCCAAACCAAGATACTTCCCACCTGCAGTTAATTCTGAGTCTAGGATTATGGAAAAATGATTTTTTGATTGAGCAGCTCAAATAAAAGTTCACATGGAGAATGAAAGGCACATGGAATTCTCTACCACCGTGTAGCTCTGACCAGTACTATGTGACCTGAGGTGGTCTTAACCTTCTCTGTCTCTTTCCCATTCATTCCTTGACAGATTGCTGACCTGGTATTTATCTGGGGTAGTGTCTTCAGGAATAATCTAATTGAGATCACTCTGTTGGTGTGGGTGCCAGAGAAAGTAGCTCTTTGTTTAGCTTCCTTTATTTGAACATTGAACTTCCTTAGTCATTGGTCAAGACAAAGGCCCTTCTGTGGCTCTATTCTTTCCTAACTAATGGGAACCCACTCTGGGATACAGTAGGCAATAAGTTTACATTGTGAAAAAAAAAAACACACGGAATCACAAACAGTTAAGGAAAATAGTGTGTTATTGAGAAGTGTGTGGATTTTCATGTTATTGCATTTAATGCTCACTATTGCTGCGTGACAGTAGTTTACTGAGAGCAAAGGGAGCCAAAGATGAGAGAAGTTAGTATATTTACTAAGAATGCTTCCATAGCACATGAGACAGACAAGTTTTGAGCCAAGCTTTGTGTTGGGGTGGTTCAGAATCCAAGATTGTTTTCCTTTTCGCTGTGGCCAATCCACACAGATTAGCTTATAAGTACATTTGCTTTCCATGGCCTTGATAATATTCTGAATTGTATCTATTATTGGTGCCCATAAAAACTTGAACAGAAAAGAATTTACTGCATTTACTTCAAATCCATTCCTTCTCCTTCCTTAACTTAGTCTAAAGGCATCACTTTCCAGCCATCCTGAGTGTGTCTCAATCTCAGCACCGCTGACATTTGGTGATGGATACTTCTTCCCTGTGCATTATCGATTGTCAAGAAGGATCTGTGGCCTCTACCTGCTAAACATGAGCTGTGTTCCCATCTTCCTAGTCATGAGTGGGGGGTGGTTTGAGTAGGAGAATGTCTAACACCTTCAGAAGAGGCTTACATGGGACATGCTGTCTCCCTGCTTCTTCCCGAACCTTTCCTGCTTCCTGCCTCTTCCGGCTTGTGGGTTGTCTACCTTAGTAAAGCTCAGGGAAAAAAAAAATCTGGGATGGATACTTTCCCTGTTAGCTCAACTTTGAGGCTGCCCAGAGGAGCAGAAGCCAAGAAGGATCTAGCTTTCATCTGAGGGGCAACTGCAAATGATAGGTTTCATTCAACTGGAAATTAATTTGACCTTAATTAAAATTAACCTGACATACAGATTTCAGGAGCCTCCTGTTCTTAGCTTGCTAGGGCACAGACTAATTTTTTAAATACTTTTTTTTAATTTATTACAGTTTATTCACTTTGTATCCCAGCTGTAGCCCTACCCTCAGCCCCTCCCAATCCCGCCCTTCCTCCCTCATCTCCTCCCATGCCCCTTTCCCAGTCCACTGATAGTGGAGGGCCTCCTCCCCTTCCATCTGACCCTAGTCTATCAGGTCTCATCAGGACTGTCTTTCATAGTCTTCCTCTGTGGCCTGGTAAGGCTGCTCCCCCCTCAGGGGTGGGTGATCAAAGAGCCAGCCACTGAGTTCATGTCAGAGAAAACCACTCTTCCCCTTACTAGGAAGCCCATTTGGAGACTGAGCTGCCACAAGCTACCTCTGTGCAGGGGGTCTAGGCTTTTCCATGAATGGTCTTTGGTTGGAGTATCAGTCTCAGAAAAGACCTCTAGGCCCAGATTTTTTGGTTCTGTTGTTCTCCTTGTGGAGCTCCTGTTTCCTCCAGGTCTTTCTATTTCCCTCTTCTTTCATAAGATTTCCTGTACTTGGGCACAGACTCTTTTGTCATTTGCTTAAGGGACTTAATGAGTGTCAAATTGTCCATTCTATTTTCTATGTCCATCCTAAGCAAGGGTCAGCTTCTCTGAGAATTTCACACCAGAAAAGTAATTTTCTTCTGGGAGCAAGATAGTAGTAAGATACTCTCTCTCCCTCTCCTTCTTATCTTTTCTCCTCCTTTTCTCTTTCTTCATTTTTGCAGTCCAGAGGCTTCACTGCAGGGCCTTGAGCATGCTAGATTACAGCCAGAGACACTAAGAAAATATTTTTTGTTTTATGTGTATGTGAGCATGCTTTTGGAGGACAGAGGCTGATATCTGGTGTCTCCTCCCTCTCTTTTCTATCTTACTTTTTGAGACAGAGTCTTTGGCCCTGGCTTTTACCCTGGCTAGACTGACTGCCTTGCAAGCTTCAGGAATCCACCAGTCTGTGTCCCCTACTTCCCCAAGGATTTACAGACATGTTTGACTACATGTGGCTTTCCCTATACCCTTTTACATTTTTATTTTGAGACGTAGTCTCACTAAGTTGCCCTGCCTGACTTTGAACTCACTCCATAGCCCAGACAATCCTTGAATTTGTTATCCTCCTGCCTCAGCCTCCTGAACAGCTGGTATTACAGGACCTGAACACCAGGCCACGGACTGCATTATTACCCCTTGAAGGTCTATGAGGAGCAAAGTGCTTTACATATCTTCAGGAAATAGAATATTTTCTTCTTTTCCCACACAAGGCAACTGCCACTCAGAGGCATGGTTCACACACTAGTTAGCCTACCTAGGTATTTTAAACCCTGGTCCTCCAGATGCTAAAGTTGAGGCCTTCTTCCCCACCTCAAGGTGAGCCTCCAGCTTTTTATTGTAGGTCCTCTGTATTTCTTCACTTTGACTTTGCTGCCAATGAACTAACTGAGTGGCCTTGGGCAGCAATCTCTGTCTTTATATTCCTTCTTTGATTATTGCTCCTCTTAAAGGCTAGATTACTTTCCATCTTTCTGATTTTTGTTTGAAACGGTTTCTGAATATGTGTTTAGGGTTTTATTGCAATCGACCTCTGATTCCACAAGGTTTTGAAGTTTAGATTATAGATGGATCTCTGCTAACGTTATTCAATTGTCAGCTCTTTCTTTAGTTAATGAGGCTCCTTGCTGTGCTTGGACATTCACTTTCCGTGTGCTGCTTTGTAGTGTGTATACATTCTATACAGTCAGAGGCCAGATGCAGCCAGGCAGAGCCAATTCTTTACTTCTGCTCTCTCACTGCCGTGTGCAGTTATCTCCTTGGCACTCCTGGCTCCATTTTCTTATCACATCTATAGTCTAGTCCTCATCTCTGTTTCTTGCAGCACCTGTATGGAGACTGGAGGAGTTGGGGGAATTGGTTCTCTCCCTCATCATGTTGATCCTGTCTCAGGGACTGAACTCAGGTCATTAGGCTTGGTGGCAGCAATAGTCTTTATCCACGGAGCCATCTCACTGGCCATCCTTCCATTCTTTTATAAGCATGCCAGGGCTCAGGCATTCTTCTTGACTCTTGCAATTATTTTCTGATTAATCTTGCTGGTTCTAGTCACCCTCTTACCAGTGCAATCTTTGTAAAGTGACAGGGTTTTTCTATTTACTGCTGTTAAACAAATGTATAATTGACAGGCCAGGAGGAATCATTTCAGTAGAATATGCAGAATCACCTGGAATTTGTCTCTGTTTATCAGATCTACTTAGCCTTTCAGGATTCTGCTATAATCTCTCTAACAGAATCGGGCACTTCAGACTACTTTTGTTTTCCAGAATGCCTTGCTTTCTCACTCTTTGTGTTTTCTCAAATCTTGTCTTTCAGTGTGGATTGCAGCTCATAAGCCCTAAACTCATCAACTGGAGTGTTTCTGCCTGTGATGCTTCCTTGAAGTCTTTTTGTCTAAATTTATTTAGGTTATCTGTTGGGCTCGTGTGCATATCTCTTATCTGTGTACATATGTGTAAATGTGTAGAGGAACATGTGTGTGCCCACGAGTGTGGAGGCCGCAAGTCGCTGTTGGGTGCCTTCATCCATCACTTTCCACCTTATATTTTGAGGCAGGATCTCCTGCTGATCCCAGAGCTCATCAATTTGGGAAGATCGTCTGTCCAGCCAAGCCCTGGGATCCTTCTGGATACTTTCGTCTCTCTGCCTGACCCCCTCCCAGTGCTAGGATTGTGGTCATGTTCTGTGGTACTCTACTTTTCACACGGGTGCCAGAGGTCGGCTGCTTGTTCGGCAAGCACTTGACTGTGCTGTCCTCAGACACTTGGCCTCGTGTGGGGTCTCATTGGCACCAAGCTTGATGAACAGGCTAGGCTGACTGGGCAGTAAAGCCCCGGAACAAATGTGTCTCAGTCTCCCCAGCTTTGGGATTACGATGTGTGCCAGCATCTTTTTATGTGGTTTCTGGGGGGTGGTAAAAACTTTGCCCACTGAGTTATCTCCCAGGGCCCCCTTATCTGTTAGTGTATTCACCCTACAGAAAAGCTACACTTGGCCTTTGTTTAGGTATATATTTTCTCCATTAGTTTGTAGACTCCTCATGGGTTGGGGTGCCATGGGTGCAGAAACTGTAAAGCAGCAACCAGGAAGCACCAGAGGACTCCTGTAATGTTTCCGTACACTTGTCCTTGCATTCATGGATTTTGTGTAGTCGTGGCTGCTGCAGAAATCGATTTGTAGAGGAGCTCATAAAGCTCTTAAAGGAGCTCGTAACAATCTTCCTGCCTCATCATCTGAAGTGCTGAAGTGAAAGGTATGTGCCACCATGCCCAGAACATAGCAGAATTTTATTTGGTCATAAAGAAATACAAAATTATGTCATTCAGAAAAATGGGTGGGTCTAGAATCATCATGTTAAGTCCTTTGTGGACTCCTCATCTGTTTATCTTTCCACCTACCCTCCTGTCTTATGGATCTGTTGATATTTGTGTGTGTCAAAGTTGAAGCGGGACTGTCAGGGAGGGGGTGTTGAAGAACAGAGGACAGAGAACAAGCAAGAGTAACAGCTGAATATGAGCAAAGCATCCAATGAACATGTGTGAAAATGTCTTAATGAAACCCATTGTTTCAATATATGCCAAGTAAAGGCTAAGAACCCAATAAAACACATAAAAACATTATCTTATATTTACACAGAACAGAATAAAATAAAATACAAAAATCGAATTTCTTAAGTGGAACAGAACAGTTGGGACTTCCTAGCAATGGCAGTCTGATAGTGTGTATGTTAAATGTATAGTCCCTTTGACAGATAATTCGGAGAGGTCCAGAGTATGAGTTGTGGCTTTCAGAGGGAGTCTGCCGAGGTCCTGGGAGGGATTCCCACCAGGTGGGCAACAGGCCAGGTAGAACACTGACCCAGAAACTAAGAGTCAGGCTGAGTGTCGAAAGGGGAGGGTGTGGCGTGAGGTATGCTGAAGATGCCACATGCCAGGGCCTCCTTCTTGTCTCCTTGCTGCCTTCACTACTACACGGTAGTGGACACCATCAAGTCAGGCCAGTTGACCAGTGTCCATGGGGATTGTCTCCAGGACTCTTCAGGACTGATTGTAGAATCTTTTGATGTTCCAGTCTGTTCATTGGCAGAATTGTATTTGCATGTGGACTGTACGTCTTCAGTACATACTCAGTATTAGAAATGCATAAATAGTTATATTATGTAAGTCAGAGAACAGTGCCAAAGGAGAAAGTCTTAGTATACCCAGCAGAGATGCAATTTTTCCTCTTAATATTTCTGTCCACACTCTCTTGAGTCTGGGGATGCCATATCCTCCATGTGCCAACTGGAAGAGTTAGGGGCCAGGAAAGGCAGAGTCTCCATTATCAGCTGATGAGAATTGTAAGAAGTTGGGAGCCGAGCACTTTGGCTGTATGTACTGCTTCCAAATGTGAGATTCCCTCTACTCACAGACCCACTGGCCTGCCCTGTCACTCATGAACTTCAGCCTCTTCCTGTTCAGCTTCAGCTTCATGTTGAGCTCATTTGAGTGGAACCCTAGTCAGCACACAGAAGGGTGTTTTCCTGACATCCACGTTCAGATGGAGCCAAGAATGACCTTTTAACCCCAGTTCCTCATATTGCCAATGCATTTTCTAGCCCAGAGAGATTTGAGAGAAGCCTTCCTTGGTTGATCAGCACCTTTGATGCTTAAGAAAGAGCCCGTTATTAGCCAAGAGTCATTCTTTGCTTTGTGGGGTAAAGGTCCAGTAGGGATTTAAGGATGCAGAGCTAACCACTGGAAAGCACTGGGTAATGTACTGGCTCAAGTTCCTTTTGGAATTTTGTCAGTGTGTTGCAACTCTTCTTCCTTGATTTTCCTTTTCCTTCAAAGGGGCTGATAACTATTTTAGAGTCCTCAAGCTTAAATGTTCATATGACTCACCAACAATCTTTTTTAAAAATTCTTTATTAATTACACTTTATTCACTTTGTATCCCCCCTGTGGTTCCCTCCCTCCTCCCATCCCAATCCCTCCCTTCCTCCACCCTCTGTATGCATGCCCCTCCCCAAGTCCACTGATAGGGGAAGACTTCTTTTCCTTCCTTCTGATCCTAGTCAATTAGGTCTCAGCAGGAGTGGCTGCCTTGTCCTCTTATGTGGCCTGGTAATGCTGCTTCCCCCTGAGGGGGAGGTAATTAAAGAACAGGCCAATCAGTTCATGTCAGAGACAGTCCCTGTTTCTATTACAATGGAACCTACTTGGATACTGAACTGCTATGGGCTACATCTGTGCAGGGGTCTTAGGTTATCTCCATGCATAATACTTGGTTGGAGTACCAGTCTCAGGAAAGACCCCTGTGCTCAATTTTTTTTGGTTCTGTTGCTCTCCTTGTGGAGTTCCTGTCCTCTCCAGATCTTACTGTTTCCTACTTCTTTCATAAGATTCCCTGCACTCTGCCCAAAGGTTGCCCATAAGTTTCAGCATCTGCATTGATAGTTTGCAGGGCAGAGCCTTTCGGAGGCCCTTTGTGGCAGGCTCCTGACTTGTTCCCTCTTCTCTCCTTCTTCTAATGTCCATCCTCTTTGCCTTTCTGGATAGAATTGAGCATTTTAGTGAGAGTTCTTCCTCTTGATTAGTTTCTTTAGATGTATAGATTTTAGTACATTTATCCTATATTATATGTCTATATGAGTGAGCATATACCGTGTGCATCTTTCTGCTTCTGGGACAGCTCACTCAGGATCTTTTCCAGATCCCACCATTTACCTGCAAATTTCATGATTTCCTTGTTTTTTTATTGCTGAGTAATATTCCATTGTGTAGATGTACCACAATTTCTGTATCTATTACTCCACTGAGGGGCATCTGGGCTGGAAACAGCTTCTGGCTATTACAAATAAGGCTGCTACAAACATGAAGTTTGGATTCTGTTGGTCTATGCTGAGACCTGATCATCTTTCTAATGACCTGTCAGATGATGGCAAGGGCTGATGAGGGCAGATCTTTGAATGGCAAAAATTTAATTCCTATCTGACACTCACCAGTTTGTGTTCACAAAGAGTGACCAAGCACACATGTTTGGTTATATTGGAAGAAATAGTAATAACAACAGGAATTCGAGCAGTCTATGACGTGAGAGGGAGAATCTATTATGAAATGAATTTGGCTTTTAAAGATAGGAGAAAGATGCTTCAGTATTTTGGGTGGCATATCATTTGACCCATAATTCCACCAAAGTGGTTGGTGGTTTGAGTGAGAAATGTCCTTTATAGTCTTGGGCATAATGAACACTTGGTCCCATTAGGTGATAATGTTTGGGGAGGTTTAGTGGTGCAGCCTTGTTGAAGAAAGTACGTCACTGAGAGTGGACTCTGAACATCCATAGTCTCACCCCACTTCCTGTTTGCTCTCTCTAGTTCATACTTGGCATTTGAAGATGTGAACTCACGGCTTCCTGTTCCTGCTGTCATGCTTCCCTGCCATAATGGGCTCTTGTTCCTTTAGCACCATAATCGAAAGCTACATCTCCCTTCCACAAGTTGTCTTTGGTCTGGGTGTTTTATTACAGCAGCAGAAGAACTAATTATTTTTGATTAGTGGGATTGTAATTATGCAGTTTAGAATGTCATTTAATCACCACACCTTTAGAATAAACATCTGTAGGAAAGAAATAGAATATTCCTGGGTGGTGGAAAACAGAGTGAACTCTTTGCAATGAGACAATGAAGAAAAGGAATGCATGTAGAGTTGAGACGCAGTACCAAAGGGAAGGAGCCCAACACAAACACCCAGGCTCACTAAGCCTGACATTTTGGTCTAAGCCAAAAGAGCAGGCCTGAGATCAGTCAATCCAAAGCCCCTGAGTTCTGAAGGCAGGAGAACGGCTTAAGTCAGCATGTGTGGCTTCCTACACACGGGGAGTAATCTAAAGCAGATATTCTCCAAAGGACACTTCCAATGTCTCCTGGCCCCTGGCCAGACGCTTCAAAGCTCCATTATCAGTGGGCTGTGTTCTCTGTTGGGAACACTGGGCGGTGCTCTGAGGAAGCCTCAGTTCTGGGTCACAGTCTTCTCTTATTCCTCTGTAAGGAGTTGAAAGTGGCTGGGAGCTGCCTACACTCTGCGCATGGGCCAGATACCTTGCCAGCAATTCCTGCCTAGTGGGGCTTGTTTTCAGCCTTACCGTAAGTCGGATGCACTCTAACAGGGTTTGACAGGGTCTCTGCTGGCTGATTGAAGATTCTGCTCTAGAAACATGACTCTGCCCCACACCCCTCACCTTCACTGTAAAATGAGTTCAGAGGGATTCTATATCCATAACACTTTGACCTGTCTTGGCTGCATTGGTCAGTCGCTAATGCTAGGCACCTATGTGGTAGGAGGCCTCACAGATTAGCAAGTTTACAGAGATGGAAGTGTACTTTGAAGACACGAAGAAGAGTGTTCACACTCTTTTTGTTTTGTTTCCCTGTGTATTGAGTAGTCTCTTCATCGCTGAGAAGTGGTGCTTCCTAACGATTTGAAGTGGGGAATTGAACTTATTGAAACCCAAGAACTGCTTCACTGTGAACATAAAGTTGTTTACAAGCTGACACAGGATGAAGATGAACCCTCCTCTGTCCAGGCCAGGGTCCTGACTCTGTATCTAGGCACCAAGCTTGGTGACACCAAAGACAATTGGATTCCTGGTTTTCAGGAAGTGTAGAGAGATTAATGTGAGCAGTGAGAGACACAGTGAGTTGTTCTGTTGATTCTGTTAGCGACTGAGTCTATTTTCAGAGCTTTGAGTAGAGAGAGGAGAGAGATAAAAGGTCATGGGACACACGTAGTGAGGAAACGTAGCTCAAAGCCAAGCATTCAATTGATACTAGGTTTAGCGATACTTCTGGGTAAAAAGAAACTATCCCTGGGTGGATTCAGTGTTATAAGCCATCGTAAAATATGCTCTTAGAACCATGGGCTGTTTGGTAAATGTTCAGCAGAACTAGCTTTAGAAAAATTAGAAAATTTGTTCTATCACTCATCTTCTTTTCCCATATCTGTTAAGGTGTAAACAGGGACATCTCAGGGATGTCTTGGTAGAACATTCTTTATCAATTGCTTTTTGAAATAATAAGACAGTTTTGCGGTGGTTAAATCGATATAAAGTGGGTTACACATCCTAATATGCCATTTCCTAATGTTTGACATATATCTATTTATGAATCTATTGCTACATGGGTGTATCCAGCACTTCCTGGGGCTCTCCCTGCCCCTTTGGGACCTCTCTCACCTTTTTCTGAGTCTCCCATCACTAGGAAACCCTTTTTTAGATTAGTTTTCATGTTCCAGGACTGTGTGTAGGTAGAATGCACACCCTTTATTTTTGGTGTGTCTGAAAACTTTCACTGAAAACTTACTTTTATTTGATTCATTCATGATACAGATATATTAGTATCCCCTTCTGTTTTATTGTGTCACTATTCCAAGTGAGGTTATTCACCTAACTGTTACACGTTTAGATGGTTTCCAACTGTCGTCCATTATGTTCTGCCATGAACATACTGACTACCCTGACCATTTCTCGTCCAAGCTTTTGAAAGAACATAGGGTATCATTTCTTCTAGGTAAGTGCCTAGAGTTGGAATGGTTCTATCATTTTGTTGAAGATGTTTTGCCTTTTAAGAAATTATAAATTGTTTCCTGAAGTGCTTGAGCCATTTTATATCCTTGTCACCCCCTAGATGTCTTCACTGGCACTTGATACAGTTAGTCTTTTAAATTTGAGCCATCTCAATATACACAGAGTGACATGCTGTATTTATCTGGCAAATAATGATGTTGAGAGCATATTGTACTCTTACTTGTCATTTATGTATTTTCTTTGGTGTTCATTCAAAGACTATGTCCATCTTTTAAAAGTTAGTTCAGGAGTTTACTTTCTGATTAAGCTTTAAGATTTTGTATGTATTCGGAATAAAAGTTCTTTATCAGACACAGGTTTGTGTTTTTCACTTGCCTAATCAGTATCTTTCAAAGGTAGAAGTTTAAATTTTGCTAGTTGATTTGAACCAGGGAATTGAACTTATTCAAACTCAAGTTATATTTTAATTTTTATGAATCTTTCTTTGGTGCTGTATCCAAAAACTCTTTATCCAACCCAGGGTCACAAAGACTTTTGTTTTTCCTTAGTCTTTCGGGTTGATTTTAGGTGGCCTTTTAGGTCTATGATCCATTTGAAGGTTTTTGTTTTGTTTTGTTTTGTTTCCAAGACAGGGTCTCACTGTGTAGCTCAGTTTGCCTCAAACTCCTGAATGCCAGGATAATTCATGAGCAAGAGCAGACCCAGCTTTGAGCTATTTTTAAAAATAGTGAAAGGTATAAGTCAATATTTCAATTTGTTAGAGATAGATATATAATTTCCAGCACAATTTGCTGAAGAATACTTTCTTAGTTCTATGATTTGTTTTTGGTCTTTTGTCAAAAATCCATTGCATATATCATAAAAATCAATTGTACACACACACACACACACACACACACACACACACACACACACACACA
>NW_026590859.1:8584007-8738342 GCF_907164565.1 Psammomys obesus | reverse complement strand
ACACACACACACACACACACACACACACACACACACACACACACACACACACCGACCTCCCCCACCACACACAGCACGTCTGTACCAGTAGTCTTTCCCTGTTTATGGATGCTGGTACAGTACTATCTTTATCACTGCAGCTTTAACAAAGCTTAAAAAAGAGAGCATTCAGCCACTATCTTTCTTCTCCTTTTCCAAAGTTACTTCTGTTTCTCTAGATCTTTTGCATTTCCTGGTACTGGAATTAGATCATCAGTTTCTGCAAAAGAGCTTTCTGGGAATTTGATCTGGATTTTAGGGAAAACTCTATAATCATACTATGTCTTGAAGCCCATGGACACATTCTACACACTGTTTTTTTCCATTTCTTTTTTTATTTTTACTTTTATTAATTACGGTTTATTCACTTTGTATCCCCCCGTACCTCCCCCCTCCTCCCCTCCCAATCCCATCCTCCCTCTTCCCCACCCATTTCCTTCTCCCAGTCCACTGATAAGGGAGGTCCTCCCCCCCCCTTCCCTCTGATCCTAGTCTCTGATCCAGGTCTCATCATCATTGTCTTCTGTGGCCTGGCAAGGCTGCTCCCCCCTCAGGGGGAGGTGATCAAAGAGCCAGCCATTGAGTTCATGTCAGAGACAGTCCCTGTTCCTTTTACTAGGGAACCCACTTGGATATTGAGCTGCCATGGGCTACACCTGTACAGGGGTTCTTGGTTGGTGTATTAGTCTCAGAAAAGACCCCTAGGCCCAGATTTTTTTGGTTCTGTTACTCTTCTTGTGGAGCTCCTGTCTCCTCCTCCTTTCATAAGATTCCATGCACTCTGCGCAAAGCTTGGTTATGAATCTTACCATCTGCTTTGATATGCTGCTGGGTAAAGTCTTTCAGAGGCCCTCTGTGGTAGGCTCCTGTCCTGTTTCCTGTTTTCTCCTACATGTGTCCTATTTGCCTCTCTGAGTGAGGATTGATCATCTTAGCCAGGGTCCTCCTTCCTGATTAGCGTCTTTAGGTGTACAGATTTTAGTATGTTTATCCTATATTATATGTCTAATATCCACTTATAAGTGAGTATGTACCATGTGTGTCTTTCTGCTTCTGGGATACCTCACTCAGGATGATCTTTTCTAGATCTCACCATTTACCTGCAAATTTCATGATTTTCTTGTTTTTAATTGCTGAGTAGTATTATAGACATTAAATGATATTTGCTCTTAAGATTGACATTTTTGTTACTTTGGGCAATAGCATTGAAAATATTTCAGTGCTCCTGTTACAGAGTTAATTGCAGACATGGGACTGGTTTCCTGAAGTCTGGCTACATTATTGTTCCTAGCTACTTTTTGTACACCCATTACTAGATTTTTCTACCCAGAGAACCATGCTGCTATGATATTCTTCAAGAGAAACATAGCTTAAGAGTAATGTCCTTTTAAAAGCAGAATTTTTGGTACATGTACGTGTGATTTTAATGAAAGCCATTCATGGACAAAGGAGAGCTAACAGTTCTAATTCTGTCCATGTTCCTCAGGGAATGAGAAGGTGCTGAGTGGCACCAAAGTCGTGTGAGGACACACGTGGATTCCACACCTTCTGCTTCTCCGCATAACGCTTGCCTGTCTCGCTTTCATTGCTGGCTTTAAAGCACAGTAAAGCCCCACATTGGTGGCAAGGTGCTAGCACACATTCTAAGTTAATTATGGCTTCTAATTCACGTAGAGTGAGTTATGACCCTTTAAAAACACTTTAAACAGTTTAATTTATAAAAGGAAGAAGATGGAAAACTCAACTTGTACAATCACACTGTTGAATCTTTGTCTTCTTTTCAGTCCTGTCAGCTTTAACATAGAAACGAACATTTTCTTCTTCTGTTTCCCTTTTCCTTTGGAGGAAGGACTGGAGAGGGAACTAAGCTGCATGATGAAAGCTCATGTGAAGCCTGCACTTTCGGTGTGTTTATTTTTGCTGGCTCAGGGAGGAACGGTAATTGACAGGTAAAATTGTTGCCTCCCAGATGGAGCAGGCAGAGGGTCATGAACGCACTCTCACCTCATCCCTTCCTTCTGCACAGAGGCACTGAGCTGGTCCCGACAGAATCTCACTGACATGAATGAATGTTCTGCATCCCCCATCCCAGGCTCGCCTTTTCCCCTTTTATCCAGGTTTCTCTCTGTTATCCCTGGATGAATGCACTTTTCACACGCATGTGCGTGTATATGTGTGTGCACATGTGTTTGACAATGTTGGGAGTTTTTACCCCTCAGATATGGGCAAATGATTATCAGTATCAGTGTAACATTTGCCTCGTACCCTTTCTCATTTCAAATAGAAAGAAAATAGAAAATAAACATCTTTTCTTATGAATGCACAAGGAACAACAATAAAATATCCTCCAAAGATTTGGTTGTTTGGTTTCTAACTGGTTTTGCTTTTGTTGTTTTGATAGCCACTGAGTGTTTCTCATCAAATAGGAGAGGTATGTGGTCAAGGGTAATCAGGAGCCATTCCAATGTTTTCCAGGTCTCTTTTTCTCATGTTTATTTACATAACTTGATCGAATAATGAAATTATCATTACTGTTAAATTAATTCATTAGATTGAATTATTATTTTTTTATGTTAGAGAGCCCTGGAACTTGAATGTTTAAGACAGACACAACAGACAAATGACTCTCAAGTCTCTAAAGCAAAGTTTAGCTCCTTTTTCTATAGTCAGAGACATACCCAGGATTTTACATGTGAAATACCTTTGTGGTTTGAGGAGCTCCATGATTGTTGCTATACCTATTTTTATAAAAGCTCCTTTGGTGTAAGGTTTATGAGTTTATTAGAGGCCAGTTAGCTTTTTCCTGAAATAATCAAGTCTTCCTTTTATTTATTTCTTTTTTTAAATAGTTATTATGGTATTATACAATAACCAAACATTTGATTGACCAAGCCCTTCCCTTTTCCAGTGGCTGTTAGGTCCCAAATGAGCAAGTGTTTCACATTCACATCTGAACCATGCAAATAGTGCAGGCTCATTCTGCTGCTGGCCTCCCTGTGCGGAGGAGGACAGTGAAGCATAAATACACATGGTTTACAGAGCAATAAAGACAAAGAGGGGAAACTTCTCCATTCACTTCCCTCTTGCCCCACCCTGCTCCTTTCTCACACTAAGCTTCCTTTCTTCTCTGGCCTCTTTGGAGTATCAGTTGTTGATAAGGCCCGGAGTGGGGGCCGAGTTAGTGCGCTCCAAAGAGTGTTCTTGCTATTTATCAAAGCTATATCATCCGCTTAACAGGTTCAAAGGTTTCTGACTTCCTCTTTTATCTCTGGAGCTTCTTGGCTGTTCGTGGCCCACACCCATGTCCAGCTCCCAGCAGGCAGATGCTGTGGTGATCCCTGGTCCCTTCGCTTTCTCTCTGGTTGTGGCTCAGCTGGCTGTTCAGATTCCCACAGTGTGCCCTCATTCTGCATACCACGGTGTTCACTTTACCCCCAACCCTTTGACTCCAGTAGGACGGTCAGTGTTGCTTCTACCTTATGATGATTCCACAAGTGTCTCTTCAGCATTGAAACCAATGATAAACTCTTCTGTCTCCTCCCCCCAGCCCCACCGCAGCTCTGCCAAGCCTGAATTTATTCTCTTGTGGAAAGGGAGAGCAGGACACTGTCACTTTTCTCTCAGAATCCAGTGGGTACAACAGAATGATGTGTGCTATGTGTAACCAGTGCCCTGAACTTCGTAGAGCAACAGAGGTGAACTTCCATCTCTTCCATTGCTCTTCTCTTCAATGCCAAAGACAAAATTTGTTTCTAAGGAAGCTGTTAGCAAGATCTGGAATGAATTATAGTAGACCCCTTCTACATAGTTACTATTCTTCCCTGGACTTGATGCTCCTTCTTTTGCAGGGTTCCTATTGGTGGAATTGTCTTAAATCTCCCCTGTGGAATAATACTGAAGAGTATGTTTGAGATGAAGACATCTGAGATATGGAAGTGGAATCTGTGATGAACAACATGGAGGTAGCACCTATTCCCACGCCCCACCCCTGGTGTGTGTGTGTGTGTGTGTTTAGAGGTTAGAGAGGAGCTTTGACTGTTTGGAAACAATAATGCCCTGCTCTTTCATGTTGCTGGTTTTATAGAGCAAGCTCCCACACGTGGAGGTGCGAGCTTGTCAGACTTGCATTCACCCACTTCTGGGACTCAGTCACAAAGTGCTCATGTGTTTGATATGTGAGCCACAGTCTTCAGTATGAGGCAGATCTAAGATAAAAGTGCCACTTTTCCCTCCATATACCATTCTTTTGTGCTCGCTCTCTGTGGGATCTGAGACTGGGTGTTTCCCTGAACGAAGTCTCTCATATCTCTTGAAGTCTAAAATTATACCAAACAACTTTTTTTTTCTCTACTCAACCCTTAGAAGTCTCTTTCATAAGAATTAACAAGCGTTCTGGAGTAAGTAGAGACTGTCATTATGGTTTCTATGATTCAAGGCACCCTGCATTATCTTCATTTCTTAAAGGTGAATCTTTTTCATTTCTTGTTTTTTTTTTTTTTCTGAAAATACCAGCTTGTTTCCAATACTTCTGAGGCATTTCTAGAAAATTATCCTGTTACAATCATAATTGTTATGTTTTCATCTTGATTTTTATTTTACTTACAAATTCTTTCCCTCTTTAATATTATTATTACTTTTAAAGTTCATACTTGCTCTTTACCAAGTGACAGGATTTCCTTCTGGAACATGGTTAGAGACCAAAGTTGTCAACTTCTGAGTGATTATAAAATGCTTGCGTGGAGTCTTTTATCCTTTTCCCTTGATTCTGACTCTGACCCTTTGCAAAGGGTCACAGAGAAGAGAATGAGAAGGAGGTGATGAATAAATGAAAGGACAGAAGGATTGGCTTGGCAGCCAAAGAGGCTTGTGACTGGGAGTTGGAAGTGTGGCTTGCTCTTCATGCCAAGCTGAGCTTTCATAGCCCAATGAGCCTAGGGCGATTGTTCATCTTCATGTGACAACAGCGGGAAGGAGTGAACGTCACCGTTGGAAGAGGGGGTTGTCAAGCACAGAGGCATTGGTGCCAAGATACGGGCTGTGGTCAGCACATTTTTATGGAGAAAAAGATTTCCCATGAGCCAGTGACTCAGGGCATCTATGTTAGGCTGAAGGAGAGACATAGGGGGTTTTCCTGAGTCCTCATAGTGTTTATCCACAGCCATTCTCAGAGGAGAGGTTGGAGAAGCAGTGTCCTGAATTCTAGAACACTCAAAATGCCTTTTCACAGCTGACTTTTGTCCAGAACCATGGTTCTGTCCACTGTTCATGAGATGAAGGCTCTTGGACAATTAGAAGTACAGACGATGCCAATTCCATGAACTCATGACCTAAAGTACAAAGTTGGTTTTCATATTTTATTTTACTGGCCACAGTAAAACAAGAAGAATGAAGTCCCAGGGTCAGTTAATTTTTAGCAAATTAAACATTAATTCATTTGAAGAATTTGGGATCTCTGACATTGAACTCGACGAAGGCAATGTGTGAAATCAGACATACATGGTCCTTGGTGTATGGGGGGACTCATGGTCTTTAGAAGCAGATGTGTAAATGGACAAACTACACTCTCAAACAAATCAAGAATTAAAAGATACAGACAGTGAGGAGAAGAGAAATAGAATTTTTTTTTCTGTGCTGTGAGAAGGTGTATTTTTTCCCACAGGAGAAAAAGAAATAGAAATGCCTGATGTTCTTTGAAGCTGCCTGAAGTTGGAATGCCATCATTAGAGCTTTCGACTGAGTTCCTTTCCTCTGAGCAGAGCACACAGAACACATCAGTATGAAGACAGGCTACTGTGAGCATATGATTTCATTATGTTAGTGATAAAACCTGAGGAAGGTTATAAAACCTGGACAAGCATGTTGGAGGAAGATAGATGCCCATGGAGGCATTTCCTAAAATGAAAGTATGGTTGAACTGGGTTAGTGCAGGTGCTGGAGACGGTCCACAAGTTTAACTAGGAGACTTGCTGGCAAGCAGCAGAGGCCAGTGTTAACTGCCTGTGGATGGGAGTGGTAAGACCTGAGTTGTTTATGCCTAGGAGAAGGAAAGAGCAGATTTTTATTCTGCAGACACCTCTTGTCAGACGTGGAGTTGGAAGTATCCTATTAGGACTAGCATCCACTAGACATTTGTTGAATGACATGCTCCCGTGGGAAACTGCTCCTGAGAACTCTGTCTTTTCATGTGCTCTGAGAGCCTCAGCTGATGGACCATACAATTCCCGGAAGCATCTCGACATAATCCTGGGTTGATTGTGAAAATGGCGTGGAGCGCTAAGGCTCCAACGCATTAGGTTGTTAGTGTTCTTCATTGTGAAAGGAATGGTCAGGATGTGGGCTGACAGGAGGGTGGTATGGAGGACCAGTATTCTTTTAGGACTCTGCGATGCTTACCACAGCACTGTCTGAACGTGGCTTGCATATTGTGATATAAGTATTATGCAAAGCTTATTGTAATCTGTGTCTCCTAAGTAGCCACCAAGAACAGACATGAGCTTTCCAAATGTTGCTCTGCTTTGGTGTTGAAAAAGATGGGATTTCCTTATAAACATGGAAGCCAGGGCATAATTCTATAATGGAAGTGTTGGGTAGAAGGAAGGAAAAGGATCCTTAATTGACCGAATTTACTTAATCCTTAAACATGGCAGCTAGAGAGACTTCAGTAAAGCAATGACAACTGAATCATAGTTGGAAGTAAAAAGGAGCCTGGTCTAAGCTTAGAACTTGGGAGAAAGGTCTGTGATACTCAGTTTTAATTATCAGTTTGACAGTGAGTTTCCATGAGGGATTGTGTACATCAGGCTGGCTTATGGAGATGTCGATGGGGAGTTGTCTTGGTTGCTCTGCCTGATGTGGGTACTCTAGACTGAAAGTGGGTGGTATCATTCCCTGGTTTGGGGCCATGAACTGTGTAAGAGTAGAAAAGCTGAGTACTGAGCATTCATTTCTCTCTACTCTTTACTGTGGTGTGACCAGCTGCTTCAAGCTTCTGTCTCTGCGACGGACTATAACCTAACACCGTGGACTATAATAAATGTTATTTGCCCCAAGTTGTCTTTTTGTCACCCATTTTTTTTTTTAAATCAGGAACAGAAATGAAACTAGAAGACCCAACTCTCATTTCTTTGCAAGGCTGTTTTAGCTAAACTCTTTAGTCTTTTTTTTTTTGTTCCATGTCTAATGTCTCAGATTAATAATTAAAACAATAATAATCCAAACAATAATATGTTGCCATGCTTGTTTGTAGTTGGTGGATGATTTTAGTATCGGTTATTTCTTTATTTCTTCTCTGTTAATACCTGTACACAATAGCTAGAGTAAATGTTATGGATGCTTAGAAAGTGCTAGAATCCTAGGTTCAAACTCCGGCTCTCTCTTCAGTCTGTTTTTTGACATTCAACCTCTGAAGACATGTGCCTTGGAGGACAGATGTAACACCCGAGGAAGGAGAGGTAGATAAGTTGGCTTTCCAAATGGAGGAAGGTCCATTAAGTTCTTTCTGAGGGCCATCAGAGAAACACTCAGGTGCCACATGTTTTTCTACAAACCACACATGCCATGCCAGGCACGGGATGTGGAGTCAGGAGCATGGGCTTCAGAACTAGGAGAAGTTCAGTGTGAGTTCTGGACCCGAGTCTCTCAAGCTCTGTGCCTGTGGGCAAGGGAGTCATCTTTTTGAACTTTAGTTTCTCATCTGTAAAATAAATGCAGCCTCACAAGTGGGTGGCAAGGGCAGTGATATGATTAAAAAACTTAATGCACAAAACATCTTATGGAATCAGATATAACCTTTATCACAGGGGCTTGGAGTTGGAAGACTGATGTCTCAGTCTGAGGAGTCCTGTGTTGCCACTTGGACTCAGGCAACTCTGTACTCCCTGTCTCCGGTCCCTGAACTCCCTTCCCTTTCCCCCGCCTCCCTGCTAATGATGCTCGCATTACAGGGTCTCTATAAGGGCCAGGGGGGACTATGATTCTAATGGTGCTTTGTAATCTCACAGAGACAGGGAAGTGTGATCGCATATATGGAGTGTGGGCCGCAGGTAAGGTGCTGGGTGTTTGAGTGATACAGCCTATATACCAGTTTTAGTGCAGGACACATCTTGCCTGTTCAGAGTGAGATAAAATAACTTTCTCATTGTGTTGCTTATTGTTCATATATTTAACCTAGGGCTTCCATCTATGTGTTATTCAGACATAAACATATTTTCTAGCCAAAGTATTTTAAGAGTGGATTTAATGTAATTATTCTTACCAAAAATTTTTATCTTAACAAACAAAAAAACAACAACCAAATCCTACCAATCAACCAACCAAAAGACCATGACAGTAAATACTAGTATCAAGTGTAATTGCAAAGGGAAATCCCATTGGTATGACTGATTCTTTTTTAAGTGTTATTTTTTTATTATCTGTTTTGAAATTGCATACTTATGTATGTGTCTGTGCACAGAAATGTGTATCTGAGTGCAGGGACCCATAGAGGCCAGGAGAAAGCATTGGATTCCTGGATCCGAGTTAGAGAGTTGTGAGCTTCCACCTAATGTGGGTCCCAGAAACTAAACTTCAGCCTTCTTCAAGAGCAGTGTGAACTTTATTCAGCTGAGTCACCTCTCTAGGCTGGGACAGACTGGTTCTTATTTATCTTCATATTCAAATGTCTTAGTGTTCTATTGCTTTCAAGAGACACAGTGACCACGGTAACTTTTATAAAGGAAAACATTTAACTGGGGCTGGCTTACAGTTCAGAGGTTTAGTCCGTTATTGTCATGGCAGGAAGCATGGTGGTATACAGGCAGGCATGGTGCTGGAGAAGTAGTTGGGAGGCCGACATCTGGGTTGTCAGGCATCAGGAAGAGAGAATGACACTGGGCCTGGCTTGAGCTTCTGAAACCTCAAAGCCCAACCCCCTGTGATACACTTCTTCCAACAAAGCCACACCCACTCCAAAAGGCCACACCTTCAATAATGCTCCTCCCTATGAGTCTATGGGGGCCATTTTCTTTCAAACCACCATAACAAGTGTTTCCTAAGATGTGTTAGAATCTAGAATGACTAAATGAATGATAGGCCGTTTCTTCATTGACCCACTTCCTTCTTTTAGAAGCACGTGGAGTTCTCTTGACCTCTGACTCCTGTGTCTTTTCACAGGAGTTGGTTTCTCTTGTGTTTGTGGATCTCTTCCTCCAGTGGAATCTATGATCTTATAGACTTCTCTCTCACTTTGTGATGATATCATGTAAGAAATTCAGCTCTTCAAATCCTGTCTCTTCCAACATAGGAAATGAGCTCATCCTGGGTAGGCCGCAACCTGTCACAGTGATGCAAAGGCTCCTACCCCTCTGTCTTGAGTATATGGAGGAAGAAGAAAAACATAGGGTCACAGTGTACTGTATGACATCCTGAAAGCTTTCCGCACTTAGCTTTCTTGTTATCACTTCCCATGGAACTGAGCTTTTGGCAAAATGTGGGGGAATGGCCCATTATGTGGAAAAAATAGAAAAGAGGTCAATAAAAATGGGCAATGCAGAAAGCTTCAAGTGATTTTTTTTCTTGATGGGAACACAGTGGCACAGTTGTGGGTTTCTCTAAAGTTTTCTAGAGAGATCTTGGAAGGATTACTAATATCTGTAGGTGCCTTGGGAAGACCATCTCTTGTATAGCACCTCTGTGCTCTGCGGGGCCAGGATGCAGAGGTACGGACATGGAGAATCAGTGTTCCAGGATGGGAATGTCTGCACTATTGGTCTGTGGAGGTATTCTGGAAGTGAAGTTCAGGCTCCAGAGATGTAGCCAACTTCGGACAGACGTTCTCATGAGGCTCCAGACTCTCTGATATGCTTCAATTGCAGAGATATTTTATCCCAAAGATTGTCTTCAGGGGAGCAGATGTGTGACCCAGATGCCAACATATTCTCTTCTGGGTGTGAAGAGTGCATGATAAAGGGTCAAGACCTGAAGTTTCTAGAATCTTAAGTTGAGCACATGGTGTAGAAACCCTGTGAGTACATTCTTATGTCATTTTGGCATTTATTCCTTTATATGAACTTCACTGGTTATATAATTTCCAAATAACCTCACCTATTAAGATTCTAATTAGAGGCCATGTGTGGTGGCACACGTCTTTAATCCTAGCACTTGGGAGTCAGAGGCAGGCAAATCTCTATGAGTTTGAGGCCAGCCTGGTCTACAGAGTCCAGGACTGTCAGGGCTATTACACAGAGAAACCCTGATTCAAAGAAAAAAAGAAAATATTCTAATCAGAATCACATTACACATATTGAATTTATTGATTAAGATAGTTTTCTTTTATTATGAAGAGTTTTCTTTTTAAAAATTTACAGTGATTTATTAATTACTTAATTTGTTTGTGTTTGTGTGACATTGTGTAAGTGAAGGTCAGAGACAACTTGTAGGAGCTGGCTCTCCCCTTTCCTCTTTGTGGATTCCAAGGATTGAAAATACATAGTCAAGCTTGATGGTCAGAGCCTTCAAAGGCTCATGAGAAGGTTTCTGTTTTTGTTGCTTTGTTTTGTTACCTTTGAATCAGTACAAAGACAGATACAATCAAAAAGCAAGAAGTTCAGTTCTCCCTGTTGAAATTAAAAGAAAACGTCTCTTATGCTTTTTCTTTCTCAATTTGTTACTGAAATTCTGTGTTCAGAAGATAATTGGCTCTATGAGTTTGAAATTTAAGAGAGAATGACTGGCTAGTGATATAAAAATGGGAGTTGCCTGCATATTGCAAATCCAGGAGACTGCCTGATTAAGTATTAATGGGGTGTAGAGGTATAGAGTCAAGGACAGCTCTATTGAGACTGGGAAGTGATAAGGAATGGCGGGTTGCTGTGAGGAAAGAGACACTTACGATGTCTTGGAACTCAGTGTGGGAAGTGGAGAATGCTTTGTGCAGCCACGTCATGGTGCTTCTCAGAGACACACTTGTGTGGAGACTTGTGTGGAGTCACATGGACATCACTAGTGATCCTGGCTGGAGGTCACGGATGGAGTTGACAGAATTCAAGGTTGATACTTAAGTCAATCATGGGTAAATCTAATATCACCTTCTCCACCATCACTGTCATTATTACCAGTAATGGTAAAATTGGTGAAGGATATGAGTGAGAAATTTGAAATGGATTATTCAACACTATTTAGAAACGGTAAAGTCTCTGAGTGTGGTGGCTATTAAGTCCTATATGAAACTGTTTTTAGGTTATACATGCTCTAATCAGCAGAAGTAATATGATGTCTATTATTAACTTTGAATGGTTCAGCTAAAGGAAAAGAATGAAATGAAAAAATAAAATAAAATAAAGAATGAATGCAAACACATACATATCTATCTATACATACAAATTGCATGTATAGGCTTAAAATTGAAGTATGGCCTCACAAAAATACAGGAATTGTTAGTAATTAGCATATTTAGATGTATGTGGTGTAAAATGTGTATTTAGATGAGTGCGTACATGTTTTCATTGTACTGTTCTCAGGTTTTTGTGCAGCTGCGAATTGAGCCCAGGGCCTAGAATGTGCTAAACGAGGTGCTCTACCGTTAGACAGGCTGCGTCCGGCTCAATCCCTGCATCTGTAGAGCGTCATTCACTTGTTGCAAAGTAGCACCTTTGCCGAAATCGATAGCAGTTGTGAAGTGCGGGGAAAATGAAAAATCTTGTGTTATTTGGAGAACTTGGCCACCTGTTGACCACACTTCTTAAAACTACATTTTAAAACCCACATTATCTCTTCATAATCTGCATTATAAAGGGCTTTGCCATTTCCCCCCTTTAAAGTATAGATAATGAGAATAAATAAAACTCTGGTCTTGGCCTTCGCTGATTTTCATGGTGTAAGCTGCTGGCATGATGTCTACGCTAGAGGACCTGAGGAGATGATCGCAGTGATGAGACATCATCTGGCACCGCAGATATGCATGAGAGTAGCTGATTGTACAACATACCTAAATAATTCAGTAACAAGAATTTTGAGTGTTTGTTATCTTTTATTTCAGACTGCTTCATTTAGTTGTAAGCTTACATAATTCAATCTAGAAAATGTTTGTGTTTGACCTTGCTTCATGAGACCCCTGAAACATTAACGTTTGGCCCTCTGCCTGTTTGTTTGTGAAGTAGCTGCATCACACCCGACTAAGGCTACTGTCTCAGAACTGGGCTAATTCTGGGTCAAAAAGGGAATTTGAACTTTCTAAAGCTGAATTCTCAAGAGAAAAAGGAGGCCTGGAGTTTTCTTAGGCTGTGTTTTTCCTGTGCCTTCTGGTCTGCTCACATGAACAGAAGGTGTGTCAGCTTCTTGTCCTCTCCCCACGGCAGCACCTTCCATCATTCTTTCGCATGGACACATTTTCTGGAATAAAGCAGGGGAACTTTGAAACGACAATTACACTGTCAAAAAACAGGAGAAGTTCTCAGGGGGAGCCCAGATACATCTTTGGAGAAGGTCAGTTAGTCTCGCCACTATGATTGCCTTATGGAGGTGTCTCAAAAAATGGAAAATAAGACTCTACATGACCTAGCCAGTCCACTCCTAAGTGTTTCCCCAAAGGACTCGAAACCAATACATCAGAGAGGCATTTACACATCAGTGTTTCCTGGAGCTAAATCAGGGAACCAACAACAAAGGAATAGATAAAGAAAATGTGCTACATATACACAAAAGATTTCTTTTTCATTCTAAAGGGTAGACTTAAGTCATTGGTGGGAAAATGGATCTGCCTTGTTAGATAATCATATTAAGTAAGGGAAACCAATTTTAGGAAAGCAAGTATTGTGTTCTTTTTTATTTGTTGTCCCTAGATTTTATGTAAATAAAATATGTATGTTTATGACACGAAAGTAAAGGTGAAAGGATCGAGGGAGACTCATAAAAGGGCATACTCAACGTACAACATATACTCATATGAAACATCCTTAATGAATATAGTTAATACAATGAGAATTTAAAAAGGGGGGGAGAACGAAAGAAAAGGGAGCTCTTGGTCTGAGACCTTTCTCAGGAAACAAAATCTTTCATACCCTCCTAGTCCCTGGCTGGAGCTCAGACAGACGTGTGTGTGTGTGTGCTGCTACTTTACCTTCTCAGGAAGGAGTAACATGTCTCTCTGCTTAGTGGATTGTTTCATTGGATACCGTAAAGTGCCAAGGCCACGGCTGCCCACTCGCTGGGAAGCCTTTCGCTGTCTGAGGCTCTCCTCTTGCAAACACTTGGTTGACTATGTAGACACTGCAGCTGGGCCGTTCCCTTTCTCCACATCAGTACCTGCAGGCATCATATCAACATCTGGAGGGGCCAGATCAGCATTTCTAAGAGGGAGACTAGGCTCTCATCAAGGGTCCTACTTCTTTTTGTCTTTTAAACAGATCACCTTTTTGGGGTAGGGGGTGGCATCTGTGTGACATCTGTGATGACAGGACAGTACTCAACTTGGATTTGTTGTCTGTTTGTGAAAGTCCCACTTCATCAGCAACTACACTGTCTGCCCCACTGCTACAGGCAAAGATTAGCAGGGGTGCATTGGGAAACACCAAACACAATGGAGCGCAGAGGGAGAGGGCTTACAGAGGTGTCCGCTCACAAAGGGGAAAGCAGCGCTCTTCATCTTCCTTTAAGCTTTACTGATCCACAGCAACTTGGCAAAGGTGTTTTTCTGTTTTTGAAACATCAATGATGAGAAAAGAGCCTGAAGACATTTCTTTGATCTTTTTGATCTGATAAAGAAATATAATTTAGATACGGAACTAAAGAGAGCCAATTGAGAACACTCACAGACTGTTTTGTCTGTTCATTCAAATGAAAGGTAACATCCATGTCTTGTAAAACATTTTGATGTTCTCTTCCTTGCCGACTTAGGTGTTGATATGACCCCATTGTCTTATAACTTAACACTTTTTCTCTAAGACCCTGAGGTCTGGTTTCAGAACCATGGTCTTGGAGCTGAAAAGCAATGTCAAAAGAGGAGAAGATTACTTTCAGACAGCTGTTCATTCAGAGACTATTAAGGCTGGAGGTGTAGAGCGGTTTCCTCACAATCACAAGGTCCTGGGGTTGATTCTCAGAGCTGCAAAGGGATGAACAAGCATTGAGAAAAAGAAAATGTTGGCAAAGGATTTTTTCCAAGTAAATGCAGCCCACAGTCAGCCGGAGCAGAGGCCTTTCATAGGAAGAAAATCTTGTCTTGGATGAAAGCAGTGTGTTTGTTGTCAATGTCCCTATGCTGTGGCTCCCAGGACGAATGCGGGGAGTCTGTGATTCTCTCCAAGGGTGAGCTGCACAAACAAAATTCAGTTACGATAGAATCTTTTAGAAAGTGATTCAACATCATGACATTTTCTAACCAGTGGCTGTCAATTTGGGAGTTCACAGAGTACTTTGTGGGATCACATAATTAAAGACCACATCTGGCTTTTCAATCAATAAATATGTCATTTTTTTCCCTTCAACACAGATCAGAGTGAAGAGCACTGGGGACAGTTCTGGGGAACACGTGAGCTTGGCAGAACCACTCATGGTTCTGTCATTCAGCTAATTTATTTCTTGGCTGAACACTTTCTTCCCTGGTGAATACTGTAATTTTTGATGATTTTTATTCTCATATCTTTTAAAATGTGTACTCTCAATATAGGATCAAAAAATGAAGCTGAAACAGGCATAATTCTGTAAGTTAATCACAGATGGTTTTCACTATGATTAAGTTTTATTCATCTGATAGAAAAACTTGCATATGCTGATATATGAAGTTTGATATGTGTTTGGTGTTTTCTCCTACAGAGAGAGGATAACATTTGAGAATACAGATTACAGGCACTCAAGACATTATTTGTGGAGGGGGCTGTATTAGCCAGTTGTATTTTTTTCCCTACTGTAATGAACTACCTGAGGCAGGCTAACCTTATAAGAAGAGAAGTCCAAACACAACAGTACAGGTTTAGACAGTCTCTCCTTGTTTTTGCTCTGTCATGTTATTTCATGGAGGTGGGCAGTGGCTGCGTACAGTGCTTGCGTGGCAGAGAAGAAATAGGGTCAATGATGGGAAGCCAAAGAGGCTGCAAGGGGCCAGACTCAAGAATTTGCATCAGTTCTCTAAGGAGAGCTAAGCAGCCACAGGAGGAGTGCTTCAATAAGCCCTGAAGGACGCCCCCCAGACCCGAAGACCCCCATAGGACTGATCTTAAGGTCAGCATCACCCCTAGTACCATCACTTTGAGGACAGACCAAACTCTTGAGAAGTCACACTGAAGCAGTACCTAAACCTAGCAAAGATGAGTAAGTGAAAATCTGACTTTTTCTCAACTGATTTAGAATTAAACTTTAAACATTATTAAAAAGTTCATTTCATTGCTGTGATGTGCAGTTAACCTCACTCTAATATATATATATATAATATATATATATAATATATATATAATATATATATATATCTGTGCACATATAAAGCTTTAATACATGTGTATGTAGTTACAGGCATAAAATTATGTAGCATATATTCTATACACTCTAAATTAAACATAGGCTGGCTATGACTTATCTGAAATGTTTGGGACATGAAGTGGTTTAGATTTAGATTTTTGTTTTTGCAAGTTTTGGCACATTTTCTGATCTACCATGAGATTTCCTGGCACCCTGGCCGAAGTCTAAGTACATTCATGTGTGTTTTGCACACACACAGTGTGGAGGTGATTTACTACATATTCCTTAGAAGCCTGTGCCTTGGCTGTGGCCTCTCTCATAGGTCGGGTGTGGAAGCTTCCACTTGGGATGTTAGTTTAGTTAGGAGCATTTCAGATTTTAATTTTTTTGTATCAGAGTTACTTAACCTATATGACACATGCTATTTTAGCTTTTAGGGGTAAATTTTTGTCTTACAAAGTTCATTTAGTGAAACTGAGAGTCAAAATAACTCTTTACATATCATGGTTATTATTGATAATATTAGCAGTACTTTCATGGTACAATCAATATTATTATAATCTAAAGTAAACAAGCATGCATTTAAAATATTTTATCAGGTAGTGAGAGGTGACACACAGCTGTAATCCCAGCATTCGGGGAGGCAGAGGTAGGCCGATTTCTGTGAGTTTGAGGCCAGCATGGTCTACAAAGCAAGGCCATGACAGCTAAGGATACACAGAGAAACCCTGTCTTGAAAAAAAAAAAACGCTTAAAAGTGTCTTAAGAGAGCATGGGAAGGCTTATTCTGTGGAAGAAATTCATTAATTATGTTATATTAGAAATGTTACAAAGTGACATTGAGGCTGCATACACACTTTATGTAATTCCTTGTTGCAGTGCTGGGAACTGAACCCATGGCCTCCTGCATTCTGGGCAGGCAATTTAATAGTGAGCTACAACCCAAGCCCTGATGAGTACTGTAGAAACACCTGAGGACTCACCTCAGTTATCTCGGTGAAGAAAATACTGTTTAAAATGGCAGGCTCCATTAAAATGGCAGGGGAAATGGCTCAGAGGGTAAAGTGCTCGCTTTGCAGCTTCAGTCTCCGGAACCCATATTAAGAAAGAAGCTGGGCATAATGGCATGCTATAAAAGTGGGGACAGGCAGATCCTGGGGTTTTCCGGTCAGCCAGCCTCCCTCATCTAGTTGGCAAACTTCAGGCCAGGGAAGATGCTGTCTGAGAAACCAAGGTGACTGAGGAAGGACACCTCAGGTTGTCCTCTGACCTCCACATGCACAGGCCTCCACATGAACATACATACACAGGCATCTCAGGCATTCGTATGTGACACAAACCAAGTGTGGTGTCCTGGGAAATCGCTACACCCTGCATTTTTTTTTTTTTCACTTTGTAACATGCTAAGAGTACAGGGAACATTAAAAATGCTTGCCCGTAATGATTTTCTCTTCCATAAACAAAAGGCTTGAAATTCACTGTTTTTATAAGAAGCACCAAGCAGGAAGCATCCAAAAAATTAAATATCCAGGCTTGAAAATGGGAAAAGCCTTCCTGTCAGTCAACACAACTCAGCACAGAGTGGATTGAAAGTCACCTTTTTAAACAAGTTGAAAATACATACGTTATTTGGAGGCAATTGCTTTAAATTAATATATAATACATTTAAAAAATAATTATGGGATAAGGGTAACTAGCCTGTAAGGGAAGTTTGGTTTGAATTGTGCAGTTTCTCTTTGTTGGGTGGGAATGGAGTTGACCCAGGCACCTCAGCCTCCAGAGTCTTAAACTGTGGGTCATGACCCTGTTGTAGTTTGCTTTCTGTTGTTGTAATAATATACTGACCAAAACCAACTTAGGGAGGGAGGGTTAGAGTTTGTCACTGAAGGAAACTGAGGCAGGTGCCTGGAGGCAGCAACGGAAACAGAATACTGCTTACTGGCTTGTTCCTTCCGGCTTGCTCAGGTAGCTTTCATATACAGACCAGGCCTGTCTGCCTAGGTACGGCTCTGCTCATAGAGAGCTGGGCCCTTCCATGCCAAATAGCAATTAAGAAAATGCCCCAGAGCACGGCCACAGGCCAGTCTGACAGAGGTGATTTCTCAGTTGAGGTCTCCTCTTCCCAGATGTGTCAGGTTGACAACCAAGATTAGCTATCACAGACCCCATGTGGGGTCGTGTAACTTCATATTTGATCACAAAATATCTGGCAACAGTAAGTAGCTTCCAAATGTTAATTTAAAATGAAGCAGGTCAGTGTGTGATGGCACAGGCCTTTAATCCCAGCACTTGGGAGGCAGAGGGAGGTGGATCCCTGAGTTCAAGGCCAACCTGGTCTATAGAGTGAGTTCTAGAACAGCCAGGACTACATAGAGAAAGCCTGTCTCAAAAACCAGCCAGCTAACCAACCAACCAACCAACCAACCAAACAACCAACCAACCAACCAACCAAACAAACAACTGAGCCAACAACCAAGCAGGTCCTGAGCTGGAGGTATTTCTGGCAACGCTGTCCATGTTGTACCTGGGACTTCACTGCAGCCTCCTTCTGCATATGTAACACATGCCCTTTGCAGCGTGGGTCGTCGCAGCAGGCAGCGCCCCTGAGCACCACTTGAACCCCCTTGGCTCAGAATCAAGACTGTTGTATGTTACAGATTGCTTTGCTTTTACTGTATGTGCAAAGTTTTCCACTCTTAGAAAAACATAACGGTTTAATTATGGAAAACAAGGCTTTTAATATTTTCCTGTTGACATTCCTCGGCATGTAAGCATTAAATTAGTATATCTTTGGATTGTACTGTGTTAGAATGCTTGATTTTGAAATTGCTGTTTGAGTTGTTAACTCCAAGTTTTAAATAAAAGCAATCATTTGATAAAGTTTGACTTGGAATGAAGACAAAACATCCAACAATTTCTGAAATGGCCCCATGTATCCTCCTGCATTTTGCATTGTGCAAAGTGGTATCTCATAATTGATGGTTATAAAATTAAAATCAATCAACTTTGAAAAATGTCAAAGATATTAGCCCTCTATCAGATGTAGGGTTGGTGAAGATCTTTTCTGTAGGCTGTTGTTTTGTTCTGTTGACATAATCTTTGCTTTACAGAAGCTTTTCAGTTTCAAGAGGTCCCATTTATTAATTGTAGCTCTTAGAGCCTGAGCTGTTGGTGTTCTGTTCAGGAAATTGTCTCCTGTGCCAATGAGTTTAAGGGTCTTCCCCACTTTTTCTTCCAACAGATTTGAGTGTATCTAGTTTTATGTTGAGATCTTTGATCCACTCTGAGCCCAGGGGGTTCTGCAGAGACTCATGCACCAACCAAGGACCGTGCACAGAGAGGACCTAAACCCTCTGCTCAGAAGTAGCTGATTGGCAGCTCAGTCTGCATGTGGATCTCCGAGTAAAGGGATCAAGGGCTGCTTTTGTCATGAACTGGATTGCCAGCTCTTTGATCACTTGTCCCTGGAGATGCAGTCTTGCCAGGCAACAGGGGAAGAAAAGCGAGGCAGTTCTGATGAGACTTGATAAGCAATGGGCACATGTCGGAGGAGGAGTACTCCCCCTTTCAGTGGACTAGGAGAAGGAGATGGGGGAAAGAGGGAGGGATGATGGGGCTGGGAGGAGTTGAGGGAGGGAGCTTTAATCGGGATATATAATGAATAAATTTTGAAAAAAAATAAAAAAAAACCAAAAAAGAAAAATGTCAAAGATGCTTTATGTCCTGTGGTAACAAATATTCAGCCCAGATTTAATTCTTTATGAAACATAAGTAACTACATTAGTGTCTTTAGAGATACTTCTATCTTTAATAAGCAGTAGAATTATATGCACATCAAAATAATTTTAATATATATATATTATCAGTCACGATGTGATTTCATAATCCTGAAAACTTAAGGTTATTTAAAAATTTGAGAGAAAGGGGCACAAGGAAAAAGTTTCAGAACTTTCTCTTCTGGTCAGGTGGGATCTGGAGATTCAGAAACTCTAGAGATGTCCAGGGTGACTGGGCAGCTCCCTCTCTGGCCCTCCCTCCAGGGACTGAAGAATTGTTTCCTTTGAGTCTGGTACAATGAAAACCCTGGGCTGAAGTTTCAATGGCTGTCTAACTCGGGTCTAGTGTTTGGCTCCAGCTTTTGGAGCTGGCGGATCACTATGCCAACTGGCTCTTGAGTCATGTGACTGTTGGCTGAGGAGGCTGCGGTACATTTCCTCAGGAGTCCCCTGTGATCTCCCGGTGAAAGTTAGGGGGAAGGCAAGAGAGAAAGACATTGTTCACATCAGTTCTGTTGATCAGAGAAGCAAGACCACCATGAGGGTTTAGCACAGGGATTAGGCGACCTTACCCAACCAGAGGCCTGGTGAGGAGTTCGGTGGGAGCCTGTGCTGGGACAGCTGCCGTGAGTTCTGAAGTCGTGGCTGGTCTGCAGCGCTAGCTGTCAGGATGGAGAGCAAGTCACAGAGTGAGAAAGGACAAAACCAACTGGGACCCATATGGTTAAATTGGACCCCTGAAGGACAGATTAGCATGGTCATTGAGGGAACCAAAGGATGCTCTCTGATGGGAAATGAACAGTGCCAGTTGGAGAGTCCCATGTCCATGAGCTGAGCCAGCTAAGCAGTGACAGCACACCTGTGAAATGTCACCCTGCCTTACACCTTTGAATGACCTTCAGAGTGTGTGTTACTTTCTTGTGCCTTCTAGAAGTTAGGACAGGTTCTCATGTCACCAGTCCTCATGTGGCACTGCGCAGGGAAGGAAACTCCTGGAGATGTTGTCCATTTTACGTGAAGTGGCATGCTGTAAGCCCCAACTACATCTTTACATGTTTAGATCGTAGGCTTGGAGATGACTGCTCTTTCAAGTTTCCCAGAGTTCTTCACTGCTTCTTTTGGAAGTTTTTTTTTTTTTTTTTTTTTGATCCAGCTGAGGCTCATTTCTAATATCTATGGGATATGTCTCTGTTCTCCCAGCAGCCTTGAGAGAGTAATCATGTAATCATGACATCATCATATCATGACATCACCTACATTTCACAGCTGAAGCACTGGGCTATATATTCACAAGAGGCAAGAAAAATCACCAAGAAACCACCTTTGTCTGCTAGGTCAGTGGCAATGAGTTGACAGTCACAAGAGAAGGCAGAGGGCAGGCAGGCGGTTTGGTTCCTGAGGTCGGACATTGCTGGGAGTTGTTCCTTCTTGGATGGCAATGGTTGGAATGAATGTCTATGCCGCTGGCCACCAGCTCCGTAATGTTTACCAGCCCCTCTGTGAGCCCCGGAACACTTTCCGGTTCATCACGCACTTTGGCTTGTGCTCATTTTGCTGTCAAGTTCATCTGAGAAATCCAAATTTTATTCTGGCAGCCTTGATGTTCCCTTTTGCTTTTTTTTAAACCACATCAAGAGCATTCCCGGCAGCTGAAAAATATGAGGCTCTACCCATTTCAATCACGACTTGAAACAGAAATGTTGACAATCTTCGATGCATTTGTAACATCTTCACCTTCTGGAATCTCTCTCCTCTGGCTTATGAGAAACATGTGAGTCTAAAGCGTCAGTTGGCAGAAGATGTTCTGGCGGCCAAGGGTACATCAGCCAGTCGGGTACTTGGATACAGGTTCACAAAGTAGTCAGATTTTTCACTTGGGGATATTTATCACTTGAAACATCACACTCTGTTTAGTCCTGGTGTAGTCTGAAAGCTTATCTGTAGGCAAAAGCACTTGGGGTAAATAATGCAATGGCTTTAGTTCTTCCAAATCAATCTACAAATACAAAAGTAATGATTGAGGGAGACCCGCCAGGACACTTGGAGTGTGTATCTCTCAGATCTCTCTAGCCCCCTTTTCTGTTCAGTATTCATATGGCTGGGTACCATTGCCATCTTACAAAGATTGGGTAAAGGATAGACAGGTTAAGTTACTGTCTTTGTTCCAATGGGTTTTTGGATTTAACAGAAAAGGCTGGAACATAAAAAAAACCAAGCATTCTGTGTTATTTAAAAGCCACCCAGGCAATAACAGGGTCACAAAAGTCAAAGAAAAGATTGCCTCAAGGAAGCCAGCCTTCATCAAGGCTTAATTTTTTTTTCCAAGACAGGGTTTCTCTGTGCAACAACCATGGCTGTCCTGGATTCACTTTGTAGACTGGGATGGCCTCAGACTCAGAGATCCTCCTACCTCTGCCTCTCAAGCACCAGGATTAAAGACGTGGGCCCCTACGACCAGCTAAGGCTTGATTATTGAACAGATACTGCAGAAGCTAGGTCTTTCCAACCTGGATGACAAGCCATGAGGATTGCCAGTCTGTTCAGTTATCAGAGCCTAACCTTCGAGGAACTGGTGCTTCTGCTTGTATATTCCAGCATGCTGTGCGAATTTCATGATCTTTAAAAATGTGCCATGATCTGAGCCATGTTGCCACATGGGAAAGAAGAAAGACCAAAGGAGGTGCTGGCACACAGAGATGGGTGTGAATCACCACCATTTTTAGGGACATTTAAAGCTGTGTTTCTAATTTTATTTTAGAGAGTCTTTGATTCTTAAAGCGTACAGGTTCAATGGAATTCTATGAGATTAGGAGCATGGAGACCTTGGGCGACTTCTGTAGCAAGTAATGCTAAATTGCTGGTGGTGCAGAGGTAGGAAGAGATAGAAAGGGTACTAGGAAAATAGGGTTGGACCAAAGCATGTTTGAAGGAGGACTGGAGAGTCTGTCAATTTGTTATATATATTTTAAATAATGTATATATAATAATATAACACTACACCAGGCTTTGGGAATCTTGGTAAGTAAACTATATTCCTGCTTAAGCATAATCAATTTTGATAGATTATCGAGCAAGTTATCACATGCAGAGTTATGGTCTGAGATACGGAAGTAGGATGAGTTGTGTATTAAAGAGAAGCTAATGTAGTTTAAGTGTAGGTTACTCTGAGGGAGGGCCCTTGAGAAAAGGCGTGACAGGTAAGGAGAACTCACTCTGACACTGGAAAGAATGCTATGGTGGATGGAAAACGACCAATCGGAACAGTGTGTGGAAATGGCACGTGGCTGAAGGAAACAGCATGGTAGCGGTCCTGAAAGCTGAAAACTTTAGATGCAAAGAGAAGATAAAGTGAGATGGAGAGAATACTGGAGAGAGGAGGCAGGGATCGGCCATGCAGAGCCTTCAGGGATATGCAAGGGATTTGATATTTGTCTTCAGAGGACATGGAAAAAGGCTTATGCAATGTGGTGGTGGTGGTTGTTTATGTGTGGTGTGTTTGTGTTTTTGTGTGTGTGTGTGTGTCCTGATCACATCTAAATTTTAGTATACGTTACAAATGCTGACTCAGAGCTGACTGAAATTACTCTGTAGTGTTTATAATTTTGTCCCCCCTCCCCAGAGTTGGGGATCAAAACCAGGGCCTTGTTCTTGGTAGGCAAGTAGTCTACTACTGAACTAACCTCCAAACCTCTTGAATTTAAGAGACTCTGTAAAGACCATGCTGTCTCCAGCACAGAGGACTGGAGAACAGGAGTGGAGGCATGCTTGAGGCCGTTCGGGGTTCTGAAGTAATGAAGGTAATATTAGGGGTAGCCAGAATGAGGGTGTGGCATTAAATATGAAGAGAAGCAGATGACCTTGACAGACATCGAACTGTTGGAGCCAGCGGATTTGGTGATGTATTGTGAGCAAACGGAAGGATGAGGCCTGCGATAGGTGGATAGTCTTCATGCTTCCTAGAGTCAACATGCTATGAATGTTAGTGGCTTTGTGTTGGATAGATGCCTATGGAACTTTTAGGATGACCTGTCCAGGAATCATTTTGATTGTAGGGGGAATACGGGTAATATAGGAATAATACAGGGAAGACATAGCCCTGAGAGTTGAGTCATGAATCTGTAAGTAATGGTCATATGTGTGTTCTCCTAATGCAGACGATAAAGAGTCACAGAGTGTAAGGGAGGAATTGGCAGGATGGGCAATGTCAGAGCATAAGAGATGAGGAGCATCCACAGGAGGCAGGAGAAGCTCTGCAACTGCCAATTTCAGCCAAAACCACTGGTGTTGGGGAAGAGAGAGGTCAGGGCTGAGACTGTAGCTCTGTTGGTAGCACACCTGTCTAGCATGAAAAGAGCCCTGGGTTGATGTCCAGCACCACGTAAAATGACTGTGGTGATACACGCCTGTAATCTCAACCCTTGGGAGGTGATGAGACCTTGTCAGAGGCGAAGTGGAGAGGGTGTGGGAGAGGAAAAAGGAGAGGGAGAGAGAAAAAAACAAACTGTCAATTTTAATGAAAGGAGCTAGAGAACTGTTGGGACCTCAGATGATAGGCCGCCCTCACTCTTCACAAAATCAAACGCTAGTGAAATAGCAAAGAATTTGATTTTTAAAAAAATGAGCAAGTGGGCATGCAGCCACCAAACACCCCCTGGACTCATGCTTCTCCTGGTGTCTGTTCTTCCTCTCCCTTCTCTTTGCTAGTCTCTAGCATACAGAGACTAGGTACCAGGAAGAGATGAGCCTGTCAGAGGAACGAAACTGCCCAGCAACAAGCCTATTGAGTTTCATAAAACCACAGACTCTTCCGTGTTATTCTTCTTGCTCTACTGGGTACAGAGAGGATTTCCCTTCCCTCTTTGAGTAGGCAAGGCCTGGGAAGATCAGGGCCTGCCGGTTCCTCTTCAGCCCCGTGCTAGAAGCCTAGGTAGGCTTATTTGTTCCTTGAGACATAAAGGGCCTGAAAACTTTGGAATGATATTTAACAAATGCTTTCACTAACTGAAGTCTCAAGGATGTTGCTGTTGGTGATTTATTGAGACGTGTATTAGTCCTTACTGCCCCCTTTTTCAATCAGCACCTACTGATTACACATTTATCATGTGTAAGACACTGTTAAGCATGGGGGAGGCCAAGGAGGAATAAATGGGCTTCTTTCCAGCCCAGCCCACATTCCCTTTCCCCCACGGAGTCTCCTGACACTCCCAGTTCCACCATCCTCCATTAAAGAGTTGTCTGGCTCCGCATTCTCCTCTGTGATCTAGTTTTAGCAAGATAATAGCTAAGAGATGCTTGGACCTTAAATGTGGCTCTTCCAAGAGGGTGCTTGGCAGGTTAATTGTCAATTAATCCGAGCCAGATGGGCTTAATCAGACTTGTAGAAAGATTGAAAAAGGACCTGGACTCACCAAAATGTTCACTAGCCTGGAAACACTCTCAGAAAGACAACAAAAGTTGGCAGCCCCCAGGAAGGTTCTATATATGTAAAGGTCAAGACTCAAGGCTTTCTGTGGCAACCATATAAATGTGTTGACCTTCCCAGTAAAATATTCTTAAGCCTACCCCACCTGTGGGGGCATCCCTTTTCCATGCAGCGCAAACCTGTGCTGGCTATGGCATATGAAGGCAGGTTCATAAGCTGCATACATTGGTCTACCCTGGTCGGGCTCAGCCCACATAGGGTTAGTTAGAAAAGCTTGCTTTGGGTCCTTCTCCAGGCCTCTATATGATTTATTTAGCTTTTGTAGCGGCTAATTCCCTTCTTCTGGAGTCTGTGCTATGTACTTTCTTGGGCATTATATTCCAAATGTCCCTTACTTAGATCCCATGTCTCAATACTCCGCCCTTTCCTGTCAAACGGGATTTCTAGTTAGTAGCCTGTGTTAAAAAAAAGAGTTGTTCTTTGACAGTTTCATATAATGTGCATTTTGGTTATTAACTCTCTTACAAATTCCCCATGCTCATAGCTGGGTTCGGTGTGTGTGTCTGCTTTGCTTTTGAGACCTACTGAGTTTAACCAGGGTCATCTTTGTGACTGTGGGTTTAGAGCTGCCCACTGGAGCCTAGTGGGCTCCTTAGTGGGTACATTACTGAAGATGATGTCTTCCCTTTCCCCAGAACCCATGAGTAGCCAATAGTGCAGCAGCAGATCCATGACTGAGCACCGATAGACCCAGTCCTGTAGGCCCACTCCAGGCAGCCACAACACTAGGAACACGAAGTTGTAAATGGAAAGAGTAAAACACACATTTCAGAGCCCTTGCATGTGGCAGCGCTGAGCTTATTCCTAAGGACCCATGTCTCCTCGGCAACATCTTCATGCTTTCTCTGTTCCAGAATGTCAGAGATTAGCTCATAACCTTTGAAAAAAAATTGGTAATAAAAATGGCTGGGGTTGAAATATCCACTTTTCTTTTAGGGAGTTAGCCCCTGGCTTCATTTGAGCTGCTAGTGAATAACCCCACCGGGCAAACTCCAGCAGCTTCCTATGGTGCTATCACTTACTAGTGTATATTAATTATGGTTAAATATCAATTTGCATTTGCTGATGCTAACTAAATGTAGTCTAACGACAGACTATCTATCTAGGTTTCCCATGGCACTTTTCTAGTAACACACGTTGAATATAGCCAGCATCAACATATTAGTTTTTTCTGATATTAGTTTTCATCTTCTTTTATGTCCTCCTTTGTAGGCCTGTCCCTTCCTCTTTTACAGGGAGCTCTGAGCACAGACTATGTGGGTTCTATGGCTGCTGTGTCATATCTTACACTCTTGTATGTTTGGCTCAAGCCGGGATGGCAAACTCAGAACTAGAGACCCTGAGGAGGCTCCTCTCAGAACTGTGGTACAAAGGGAGTCCAGCCACATCATGCAGGCTCTCCTGCAGGCCAGCCTGGCTCAGGCTTCTCCCTCTACTCCATCTGCCTGCATCTAAGGCAAAGCATCACTCTATCTCCCCGTAGTCTCTCTGTTCCGCTCCCTTCATCTCCGTCACCCCCCACCTTTGTTCTTGGATGCTGTTCTTCAGTTTCCTCAGCTACTCCACAGATTCTCAAGTTTGTGTTTTGCCAACCACGCTCTGCATTTAACCACTCACCACAACTCCAAGTCTGAACTGAGTGCCCTGCATGCTTTGACTTAACTCTCTTCACAGCCCCACTGCTTATTTTATGGGTAAGAAAACAGGGATCAAGGGAGAGGATGTAACTTAACCAGTGCAGTGTTCCATTGCATCAAAAGGCGCGCATTCCTCAGCCCTCTCTTCATCATCTTCCTGCTCTATACAGAAGGGCTGACGTCCCTCCGTCTGCAGCTGTGCACTTGCTCATCCTAGCTGTTTCTCAGGGCCCCTGTCTCCTGTACCCTGCTCACTACTTTAGTCAGAGTAACACCATCTCATGGAGAGCCTCACAGCAGGCCTTTCAGTCCCACAGGTTTTTCAAACCAGGACCGCACACGCATTCTTGAGTTTAGAAAATCATGGTCTATCTGATGAAGGCAGGTACGGGACACCGGGCGGGTAACTGAAGGAATGGACAAATGGCCAAGTTGTGAGCTGCAGAATCCTTTATGTCTGTGAGGTAGATAATGCCACAATACTATAACCAGGATGCTTAGTCTTGTTCTGCTTATTGCTCTTAAAGTTAGTCGCTAACGTAATGGGTTGAATTCAAGATTGCATTTTCTCATACATATGCCATTATGCTTTGCTCTACCTCATTCCTTTCACCCACTGCTGTCCCTTATGTCCCCCGAACCAGGAAGTACAGAGACAACCCTGTGAGGCAGTTAATCGTGAGGTTTGTTGGGGAAGAAACAGTTCTCTAGTTAAATTTTTAGGGAAAAAGAAATAAAGTCTCTACAGCCAAGTTCAAGGTCACCACAAACAACTTGACAAACTTTCTTGAATGGAAGAAAAAGGTGAGGAAACCCAGACGCCGCCTGGCCTTTCTATCGCCAAAGTGTGGGTTTTCAAATCTGGCTAAGAGTGCTGCACCGTTTTGGACACTTCTTCACCACGAGAGCGTTTTTCTCAGAATCTGGCCATGAGCATGAGGTTACGCGTACTGTGATAAAGACAGGGCCGTGTGTTCACAGCTCTTCACTAACTGTGCTGCTCTCTGCCTGGGTGTGCAGGAAGCCCACGTCTCCATTCCCCTAAGGATGTAGTGTGGATAGTACGACGAACGGAAGCCAGGGAACTATGAGCAGGAGACGGGGGAAACCCTTCTCCGGTGTGTGTGAGAGATGCACCATGCTTTGGCAGGGTGAGACAGCTCAGTCAGTCTGCGTGTGAGCATGGTGTCCTGACTTTGGATCCCCAGCATTCATGTAAAAGCCAGGCATGGCAGAGTGTGCCTGTAACGTCAGTGCTGTGGGGGCAGATAAGCAGATTACAGGAGCTCAGTGCCTTGTCAGCCTGACTGAATTGGTGAGTTTCAGATTCAGTGAGAGACTTTGTATAAAGAAAAACAAAAAAGAATAATTGAAGATACATGATGGTGACATCTGACCTCTACAGTCATGACAATTCACATGTGCGCGCGCGCGCACACACACACACACACACACACACACACACACATTGCATAGTGTTTTAAAATATTTATTATATAACTTGGTATGGTGGTAAATACCTTTAATCCTAGCACTTGGGAGGCAGAGGGAGGTGTATCTCTGTGAGTTCAAGGCCAGTCTGGTCTATGTAGTGAGTTCCTGGACAGCCAGGGCTCTGTAGAGAGTCCCTGCCAGAAAAAAAAAAAGATTTTTATTATGGTGTACGTCTGATGTGACCAGTGGTTGTGGAAGAGCCTTGTTTCCTAAGTCTGTAGCTCTGTCTGTGTAGAAGTTGTTTATTTGACAAGGCTGAGGGACATGAGGCGGAATAAGCCGTGTGTTGCTACACACTTGGAGGTCTCTGTCTTTTGAAGGGCTTATTTATTTATTATGCCCTCATTGATGTCTTCTAATCAACTTTCTTGTCATGGATCAGGACTTGCACATCTGTGTGCTTACGATGTTTTCTTTAAAAATGTTACATTCACCAGCCATTTTCTCATATCTTAATCCAATTCTACAAATGTAGACAGCTTTTTCCCCCCCCACAAATTCAAAAAAGAAGTGTTGACTGACGAAGAAGTATATGGCCCAGATAGAAGACCATCTCCACAAATGATGTCTGCTTTCATTTTAGGAATTTTTCTGGATTTGGAGTCCTCAGTTAATCAAGCATTCACCAGACTTCTTTTTTTTTAATTTTATTTTTTTCTTATCAGTTACATTTTATTAACTCTGTATCCCAGCCGTGTCCCTCTCCCTCATTCCCTCCCAATCCCTCCCTCCCTCCCTCCCTCCCTCATCTCCACCGTGCCCCTTTCCAAGTCCACTGATGGGGGGGACCTCCTCCCCATCCATCCGATCCTGTTTTATCAGGTATCTGCAGGACTGGCTGCAAAATCCTCCTCTGCGGCCTAACACGACTACTCCTCCCTTGGGGGTGGGGAGGTCAAAGAGCCAGTCATTGAGTTCCTGTTAGAAATAGTCCTTGTTCCCCTTACTATGGGAAACCAATTGGTTAGTGAGCTACCACGGGCTACATCCGAGCAGAGGTTCTAGGTTATATCCATACATGGTCCTTGGTTGAATGTCAGTCTCAGAAAAGACCCTGTGCCCAGATATATTTGGTCCTTGTGGAGCTCCCATCCTTTCCCTTTCATACTAACTCCCCTTCTTTCATATGATTCCCTGTACTCGGCTGAAGGTTTGGTTATGAGTCTTTGTATCTGCTTTGAAAACACTGCTAGTTAGAGTCTTTCAGATGCCTTCAGTAGACTCCTGTCATATGTTCAATGCACATCCCATCTGTCTTTCTAAACGAGGATTGATCATCTTACCCTATGTCTGCTCTCTTGATTATCTTTTTTAGGTGTATAGATTTCATTATGTTTATCATATCTTATAGGTCTATATAAGCGAGTATATACCGTGTTTGTCTTTCTCCTTCTGGGATATTTCACTCAGAATGATCTTTTCTAGATCCCACCATTTGCCTGCAAATTTCATGATTTCCTCCTTTTTGATTGCTGAGTAGTATTCCATTGTGTAAAAATACCACAATTTCTGTATCCATTCCTCCATTGATGGACATCTGGGTTGTTTTCAGGTTCTAGCTATTACAAATAAAGCTGCTATAAACATGGTTGAGCAAATATCCCTTTTGTGTACTTGAGCAAAGTTTGGGTATATACCTAGCAGTAGTATAGCTGGGTCTTGAGGAAGTACTATTCCTAATTGTCTGAGAAAGCGCCAGATAGATTTCCAAAGTAGTTGTACCAGTTTACATTCCCACCAGCAGCGTAGGAGGGTTCCCCTTTCTTTACAACCTCTCCAGCATGTGTTGTCACTTGAGTTTTTCATCTTGGCCATTCTGATGGGTGTGAGGTGAAATCTCAGGGTCGTTTTGATTTGCATTTCCCTGATGGCTAATGAGGTTGAACATTTCTTTAAGTGTTTCTCTGCCATTCAATATTCCTCTGTCGAGAATTCTCTGTTTAGCTCTGTTTCCAATTTTTTAATTGGGTTACTTGGTTTGTTGCTTTTCAGCTTCTTTAGTTCTTTGTATATACTGGATATTAGTCCTCTGTCAGATAAAGGGTTAGTGAAGATTCTTTCCCAATCTGTAGGTAGTCACTTTGTTTTGGTGACGGTGTTCTTTGCTTTACAGAAGCTTTTCAGTTTCATGAGGTCCCATTTATTGATTGTTGCTCTTAGAGCCTGTTCTGTTGGTGTTGTGTTCAGGAAGTTGTCTCCTGTGCCAATGAGTTCTAGGCTGTTCCCCACTTTTTCTTCTAATAGATTTAGAGTATCTGGTTTTATGTTGAGGTCTTTGATCCACTTGAACTTTGGTTTTGTGCAGGTTCACCAGACTTCTTAATGCTTTTGCTCATATCTGGTCCTCTATTTCCTGCTGTGGCTCATGAAGAAGGCTGAGATGGTGTACCTATCCCCATGCACTTTACAGTCTGCCAGGAGACGAATTACAAACATGAAAACAGGGTCTTGGGAGATGGCTCAGTGGTTAAGAGCACTTGTTGATCTTACAGAAGAACTTGGTTCAATTCCCAGCACCCACGTGGTGACTTATGATCATCTGTAACTCTAGTTCTAGAGGCTCATCCTGTGCCCTCTTTTGATTTCTGTGGACACCAGTGTGCACATGGCACAAAGACACACTCAGGCAAAACACTTTGACCCTTAAAATAAAATATAAAATAAACAAAAATGAAATAAGCAAAATATTCCATAATTGATAGGGTCTGATGTTCATAACAACAACAACAACAACAACAACAACAACAACACCCCTCTTGATTTAGCTGGTGTACTGGGTTGTTTTCATGTCAATTTGACGCAGTCTAGAATCATTTGGTAAGAGTGAACCTCAGTTGAGAAAATGCTTGCACCAGGTTGGGTCGAGGTGAGCGGCTGGTGCGTTTTCTTCATTGGTATTGGCAGGCCCAGTTCACGCTGAGCGATGCCACCCTTGGGCTGGTAGTCCTGCGTTACGTAAGCAAGCAGGCTGAGTGAGCCAGGCTGAGCGAGCTCATAAACAACTCTTATCTCCAGGTTCCTGCCTTGTTAGAGTTTCTTGTTAGAGTTTCCTCAGTGATGGACTATTACCTGGACATATGAAATGAACTTTTTTTTTTTTCCTCAAGTTTATACTGATGTATGTAAGTTTATATGGCATCTCAAATCAATCCATTTAGACCTCAATTTTAGGTATCCATGTTGAGATATGCTAGAGTTAGCTTTAGGTTTGTCTCTGATTTGAAAATTGAGATTCAGAGTTGAGCTCTTCAATAGGAAAATAGAGCTTTTGTTTTGAGACACTTTGTAACCAGAGGGTTGCATTTCTGCTCCATGTAAAAGGAGCTCACATACTCCTGCAAAGGGACAGGGGGCACTGGCCACACTCTTCCCGACACAGATGAGATACTGTTTCTTCACGGCTACTTCAAGTGTACAGGGATGGCGACGCGGCTCACTTTTGGAGCATATTCTAGTTTTCTCCTGTTGCTGTGATAAAAACACCCTGAACAAAATCAGTGCAGGCAAGGAAAGAATTTCTTGGACTTATACTGGTCACGGTTCATCACTGAGGGATGTCAGGAAAGAAACTCAAAGCAGGAACCTGGAGGCAGGAACCTGAAAGAATACTGCATGGTGGCTTGCACAATGGCTCATTTCACAGGCGAGTGCATACACACACACACACACACACACACACACACACACACACACACGTGCATATATATACATATGTATATGATTCTAGGCTTGTCAAGTTTACAGTTAATGCTAACTAGAACTAATGTTATAGAGCACACGCCGCCTATAATGTCAAGGTCCTGGTTCCCTCTCCAGTGATAAATAACATGTACAGGGGTGGAAGAGTGGAGGGAAGGAACAGAAGAGACGAGTAGATGTGTTTGATCCAGTGGACCTGGGAAATTGCAGCAGGACTTCATTACATACTTCATGTGTTCATTTAGGAATTTGTTTTCAGTGTATCACTGCATGGAGCCCAGCCTTAGCGATGGTTTTCCTAGACAAGCCCAAAGTACTAGAATCAAAATCTGGCTTTGTGGATGTTCCAATAAATCCCAGTGGGCAGCTATACTTTTAAAGCATTTTCAAAGGCTAATATCATAGTAAAAGAATAAAGAGGGAAGAATTCCCCACCCCACATGGGTCACTGAGTCTCTCCATCTTCTGGACTTTTCCTGTGGCAGAGTGGCCATCATTTCTGTGGAAGGAACAAAGAATGGCATCTTAATACTAAATTAGAGTTAAATGGATTTCAGGAGATTTCATCTGGGAATTAAGATCAAAGTCTTCTTTGAAAACAATTCTTTAAAACTTGTTGAGTGCAGTGACCTTGGGAAACACTCCTAAACATCAAACACATCTAAGGGCATAGTGGAAGACAGAGATATAGGAATCCAGGAACAAATATTTTGTAACTATATTATAAATATATTTTGTAGGCCTATTCCTCCAAGCTAAACATCATGGTTTGCTGTTTACATCCAGGAGTGAACAGCATCCTGTGACAGTTGGAAGAATTTTGGCTTCATAACCCATGGCTGTGGACAGCTGCATTCTGGGAAGTGTTTTTCTCCTTCTTAGGTATAGGAAGAGGTACATATACTTAAACAGCTGGTGCTTGGTCTTGAAATCAGTGTAGGAGAGACACCTCTGGTTGACACAGTACAGGTATTTCCAAGGCTTAAATGAAGACGGGTGTCATGTTTCTGTGTCCTAGACTTGAATAAAAAGAAGAAAACTGGCTGAGCATCAGCATCCATCTCTCTCTGCTTCCTGACTGTGGATGCAGCGTGGCCAGTGACCTGCCCCTGCTACCTCAGCACCCTCCTTCCATGCTGTCCTCACAGCATATGGGCTAGACCCTCAGTCCACCAGCCAAAGCAAATGCTTCCTTCTTTACGTTGGTATTGACAGTTTGTTACAGGGATGAAAAAAGGAACCTCAGCTGGAGGTCCAAAGCTGCTTTTGTCCTGTTATTTAGGTTTGTCCAGGCATTTCTTAGAGTAACAAGTGAGATAGCTACCCTTTCCTGCAGTCGGCTCCTTTTTAAAACTACTGGGAGATAAGATTTAACTCCCCTTTCTGAGCTGGTCTCATGGCACATTTGCTAACAGAATGCAGAGGGGAAGAAATCATGGAAATTCCAAGCCTGGGTCTCAGGAGACCTGGAGAGCGTCTGCTGTGCTTCCTAGAACTTTATCAGCTCATGTGAGACTAGCTGACTGGATGACCATCACCCTGGAGCCTCGTTCCTCCTGTTTCTGTGGCTGGCAGCCAGACAGCCACCAGATATGTGAGGTAACATGAGATCAGGCTACTATTAGGCAGTTGATCTCAGCTGCAAGAGTTACCCCAGGTCTAGATCACTGATGTGGGCCCAAATCAGCACAGATCATGGACTTGCTGACCACAGACCCGTTAAACATTAATACTTTATAAACTACCAATTTTGATATGTTTGTTATGCAACAATACAAACACAGAGACCAAGGTGTCTATTGTGAAAGCGAATGTCTCAAAAGTAAGGACCATTAGCCTCTACTGTGTGATACAATGAAAATGTGCTGTGGGTGATGAGAAGGAAATGTGGGTCTCACAGGATGGCTTGTGTCTGGCAGCATTGGCAGCACAACTCTCTGTATTGCACCTTGTGCCTACTGAATCAGAGGCTCCAGGCATAGCCTGGCAACCAGTGTTTTGATATCCTTCCAAAGTGTTTGACCACACAGGGATCAAAGTCTCCATGAGATGCTCAGTGATTGGTAAATTTAGAAACATTAATTTAAGCCACCCAAACAAGTAAAGTTGTTGATGAAGGGTGGAGATCTCAAATAATCCAAATGGCAAATGATTTCTGTTCTACTTGGTGTTCCTTATTTTGTTTTGAGTTGCAGAAAAAAAAATTAACTGCTTCCAAATGCACAATAATAGTTTTAAATTTTGATTCCTATTTTATTTTATTGTGATTTATTTGTATTTTATGTGTATGGGTGGTGTGTTTTGCCTACATGTTTTACACCACATGCGTGCTAGTGCCCAAGGAGGACGGAGGAGGTATTAGATCTCTTAGAACTATAGTTACAGATAGTTTTTAGCTGCCATGTGGGTGCTGGAAATCACACACAGGTCCTCTGGAAGAGCAGGCAGTGGTTTTAACCTCTGTTTCATCTTTCCAATCCTCCAGTCAAAAACTAAGAAGGATTTTGCTGATGCCGCCACATACATATCTATAACTAGCGTGTTACTCTGTGTGCCATCAACAACATCACGATGACTGGCTGTTTCCTGTGTGTAGAAATCGTATTTAACAGCTCTTGTTCATCGCTCGAATAAACCCCTACAACAGCACCAGGAAGCAGGAATTACTACATTCATCTCAGGGATCAGGATTCAGAGGGATTTACAGAGATTATTCCGTTTGCCAAATGTCAGCATCCCCTCCAGGCAGACAGCTCTTTCTAATCACGACAGGAAACTGGTAATTTGGTAAACATTTAATTAATATTAGCTTTCTGGAAAACAACAAGCTCCTGAGTGGTAGTGTCTGCCAACTTCTGTGGTATAAAGGTTGACACCACGAGCCAGCCAGCTCAACGAGGAGATTGAAAAGTAGGAGTTTGGAAAAGCTGTGCCTGATTGCCTATGACCCAGTTTAACAGGGCTGAAGCACACCATTAAAGGAAGCATGAGTTACTTCATGCACAGTACACAGACACATGGACACACTTGTATTTCAAACTTTTTATTTAAAATAATGATTTTCAGAGAACCAGTTTCTCACTTTCAAGTACAATCCAAATAGATATTGGGATGTTTTCCAACTGAATTTCAGCCCTAAGTTGATAAAGAATGTACATGCTTTCAGAAACATTTGGACCATACACACTTTATGAATTCATGGCTGGTGGCACCTTGGGCAAACATTCCACCTTGCCCTATGGAGGGCCAGAGATACCCACCAGGGACAGATACTTTTTAATTGATCTCTAAGCAGGGTAACTTTGTCATATTTTTTTCAGGACTCTTAATAAGTGCTTTTCTCTTTAGAAGGCTCTTTCCTAGGGTGTTATGAAAGATCTCTGCTGTAATTGAAACCTGCTCCCTTTGTTTCATGTCTACAGACATGAAAAGCCATTGATTGGCACTCACCTCTTGGAGACTCTCTACTTTGACAAAGGATGTTAAGAGAGTCCTTTAGTATCTAATTCCAGTGTCTTTAACAATAACCTTTCATTATTATATACAGTGGAAGGTTTTCAGCCAGGCAGGCTGTCATTATGGGTCCCCTAAGAGCACAGTCTTAAGACCTCTCAGATTTCCAGGCCTTGATGTCCTGAAGAGCTTTTGACATCCCCTCGTCTTGATTTCATCCACTGTTGTTTTTCATGGGATTGTGGTAAGGATGTTTAACATGAGACCTACCCCTTTTACAGTTTTTCAGTGCATAATACAGCGTTGTTAACTCCAAGCATGGTGAGATAGAGCAGATCTTTAGAAGTCACTTCCCTTGAGCAACTGAAATTTTATGTTAGCTTTTGTTAAGGGCAGGCTGCATCACACATGCATTTCCAGTGATGTAAATGGCTTCTCCTTGTCTTTCATCGGGTTCAGCCATGAGCAATGGAGCCATTTGGAACATCTTGGCTGTGATGCTTTGGGTAAGACAGAAATGACAATCCTGACCTTCACTGGCACAGTTAGACTGTTCAACAGAAAGGAAGATAATTATTCTTAGGCAACACATATGATTTGAAATATAGGAAGACTTAAGACAGATTCTAAGGGAGTGAATCTATTCTCTTAGTGTTCATATCTTCTATCTTCAACCTTGAGAGAGGTGAACCCTTGGGCATATCTAAATAACTTCTCTGCCATTAATGTGTCAAAAACATTTTTTTGATAATCCTTCATACCCTCTTCCCTCTCTTTCTCTCTCTCTCACTACATACAGATTTTGATTGTGTTTTTGTTGTTGTCACAGGAAATTTTGAGGCTGAACTTTTAGCTTTGAGTGGCAGAAGATCCTGTGGGAAAGTTCTACCTCTGACACCTGTCACCTTAATGAATACAGCCTGAGGATGGGATAGTGGGGAGGTCTCATGTTGCTCTAGCAGATGACCAAGTGCTACATATTAGAAAATGGGATTATAAGAGATATGGCTGAGAGGGAAACACACATTCTGAAATTAAACCAACCGTCATTAAATGAAATGTCTTTTTAAAATTTCCTTTTCTTAGCTGAGGCCTTAGGAACTCAGTTTATATCTTTATATGTTGGTACTTTTATTTCTCGGGAATTGGGTCAGTATTGTATACTGCAAAGAAAAAAATTAGTTAATAGCTAATGTGTACATCATGATCTTATTTGTTATTGGTTTCTGCTACTCAGCATTGTTTCTAGGCCATCTGGGTTTAGAATGTTTAGGGTTCCCAGGATGTAATGGTCTAGATCCCTGAGTATTTTTTATTCTTAATAGAATAGTTTCACACCTTTTAATTAATGAATCTCTTTGTCTGCTGTTTTTGCTACTTTAAAAGTAAGTAAGTAAGTATGTATGTGTATGTATGTATGTATGTATTGTGTGTTTGTTTTTGAAAGTCAGAAGACAATGGGGGTGGGGGAGGGGAGGAGTTCTCTCCTTCCACCATGTAGGTTCAAGGGCTCAAGCTCAGATCATCAGGCTGTGTGGCAGGTACCTTTGCCTGCTGAGCCATTTCATTGGCCCTCTGGCTACATTTTGGTGTGGTGTGAAAGTATTAAGTTTTTATGCCAGGTGAAGAGAATGTAAGGGACTGTGTAGAAATGGAGTGTGAAATGTCAGGCTTTCATTTTTTTTAAAATTCTTTATTAATTACACTTTATTCACTTTCTATCCCCCCTGTGGTTCCCTCCCTCCTCCCGTCCCAATCCCTCCCTTCCTCCACTCTCTGCACGCATGCCCCTCCCCAAGTCCACTGATAGGGGAGGTCTTCTTTTCCTTTCTTCTGATCCTAGTTAATTAGGTCTCATCAGGAGTGGCTGCACTGTCTTCTTCTGTGGCCTGGTACTGTTGCTCCCCGCTCAGGGGGAGGTAATTAAAGAGCAGGCCAATCAGTTCATGCCAGAGACAGTCCCTGTTATCATTACTATGGAACCCACTTGGATACTGAATTGGCATGGGCTACATCTGTGCAGGGGTTCTGGGTTATCTCCATGCATGGTTCTTGGTTGGAGTATCAGTCTCAGGAAAGACTCCTGTGCTTAGATATTTTGGTTCTGTTGCTCTCTTTGTGGAGTTCCTGTCCTCTCCAGATCTTACTGTTTCCCACTTCTTTCACAAAATTCCCTGCACTCTGCCCAAAGGTTGCCCATAAGTCTCAGAATCTGCTTTGATAGTCTACAAGCAGAAAGACGCACACGGTATATACTCACTCATATAGACATATAATATAGGATAAATGTACTAAAATCTGTACACCTAAAGAAACTAGTCAAGGGAGAAGACTCTTTCCTTTAAACTTAAGCTAGCTATGGTGGAACCATTGTGACAGGGTAGCATTCTCCTTTGCTGTGCAGGTTTCAGGGAAACCACTTCATTGTCATTTCTGTCGTCTGGAACCTTGAAAAGGAGTTCAGATTTAGAAGGGGTGTTGTCTGCCACCAAGTGTAATTTTAGCATGAAGAATATTTTAAGTTTCTAGGAAGACAGAACCATTCCTGTACAGCCTTAAGCATAAATACTGGCTTGGATAACTTTACACATTAAGCCACTTCAATGATCTGCACCAACGTGGACAAATCTGGGAGGTTAGATGTACGTTCCTGAGAAAGAGCTCTAATGAACAGAAAAGGCCTGGGAAGGGGTGAACGGGCAGGCACATTGCACAGGGTTTTGTCCTTGGATAAAACCAAAGATAAAGAGACAGTGGGTGACTCACATTTAGGGGAAAATAATGACTCAATAATTATTTGCTGCCAAAACAGGGAGAAAGAAAGAAAGGGAATCATCTAAATACAGCCTTGCTTATAACTGTCTGTTGGACCAATTCTTATTTTCTGAGCATCCATCCTCTGATTCTAAGCATTTGTGAAGTTGCAGAAGGGGGGTTTGTTATAATGTAAAATGTATTAATATTCAAGCTGTGGTAAATATTTAGTTTCCTCTTCTTCCCAGACAGAGAGCTGGAGCTGTGCTCTCTTTGTCTCTGCAGTGGCCACAGTAGAGGGTTTGGACTAGCAGGGTTTGGAGAGAAAGAGTGTGTCACACGTGGGCCTTCACTACTCCTTTGCTTAGGCCTGTTGTTAAAGCCCAGGGAAAGAGGTGAAGTGACCGAGGTCCTGGGTTATTTGTTAGGGGGGCTTGTATTGTTTCTGGGATCCCTGGAAAGGCAGATGCTTTAGATGTTACTGTCTCACGAAAAGGGTCACAGAAAAGCCATGAGTCTGAACTGAAATAGTTGACTCTTCAGATGGGTGCTTCAGAAAGCAGCACTCAGGGAAGCCCTCTCCGAGAGCTGGAAGCCTTTGGCTAAGATAGACAAAGGAGTTCTTCACAGGAAGCCTTTTCTGGCTTTGCACTTGTTTCTGGTATGGCTCACCCAAACTGCCGCTAAGCAGTTTTATTTCTTCTTTAACTTGTTCCTTGGGTGTCTCACCACAAAATGAGCTGGAAGCTGTCTCATTACATTGCTTTGTTTTTAATTGTACCAGTAATTAATACTTAATCCTATTCAAAATCCTATCCCTTAATTAACAGCTCCTAGCCAGGCCCTTGCAGATAGAGTCAGTGTCAGTTTCTGCTCAACTTTTCATGTAGGAAAGTGAAAGTCAACTGCAAAATCAAATATCAACCTGGAAAATGATGGAAGACTTCAAAAAAGCTGATGAAGATCCTATTGAATAGCTTCTTGAGTCTCCTGTAGAAGCATTTTCAGATAAGAATGTGGAAGAACATGTTAACACTGTTGGAAGAGAAAGTCAACAGGGCAAATGGCAACATATGCACTTGTGGCTTGTGGGTATGTGTCAGAGCGGGTGGCCTAAATGTCAAACAGTGGCTGTGCTTAGAATTAAAATCTCCCCCTCTGAGGTCTCTCATCATGATTATTCAGGAAAAGCTGAACGTGAAGCTAAATTGTCCTCTGCCACGCCGTGGGGGTGGGAATACTTTTATGCGAGGATCCATGCTTGGTTTGTTCTCCAGTGAAAGAACTGGCCTATAAGCGAATTTAGAACCCAGTATCTGTTATATTAGTAATGTTGTATTCTTAATTTTGAAATATTATAACACTAAAGTTTTAAATATTTTTTTGGAGAAGACCATTTATTGTTTATAAAACTAAAGTTTTAAATATTTATTTTTAGAGAAGACCATTTATTATTAAGTATATGTGCTGTTTCAGTGAAGAAAGACAGATATGTTCAGGTTTCCTGAGAACTGTGCAGATGGCTAAAATAGAAAGAAACCACAGTAATGATGCTGGCCAGAGAGAGGCCAGGGTAGAGGCCGACGAGAAACCATCAGCCTGCAAGGGGGGATGGTTCAGCACGTACAGCACTCGCTGTGTAAGCCTGGGGCCTGGCTTTTATCTCCCAAGCACACACAGAGAAGCCAGCGTGGTGTCCTGGGGCTGAGAAGCCTGAGCCCTGATCGCAGTGGTGTGTGCCTGGGGTTCACTAGACAGTGAAGCCTAACTGGCAAATTCCGGGCCAAGTGAGAGACTCTGCTTCAAAATCCAAGGTGGACAGCACCTGAGGAACGACGTTGTTGTGATTGGCATCTGCCCTTCACACCCACAGGAGAATCTCCCCACCACACACTCCAAAGCAAGCAACGTGGGGAGGGCACAGGGTCCATCTGGCGCGTTGCGGTTCAGTTGATCATTTTATGAGGTGCTGTCAGTATATTAGATGAAAGGAGTCGCTTAATATCAATATGGGAGCTATAAAAAAAATCTAAGCTTGCTGAATGTTGAATCCACATTAACGGGTTAAATTTCCTCTGTGGAATACTATTTTTATATTAGGTTTTGCAGGCTTGATTTACTGTTTACTGCTTTCCAAGGCAACCATCATAATAATATATATCCTTGAGACATTTTTGTTGCAATAATCAACAAACTCCTCATTTGGCCTCCATTAGCATTCTAAAATGTAGCAAGACTTTGTAATAGCAAAGGATATTATTTTAAAGATTTCTACTGAATAAAATAGATTACCCTTCAGAGAAGTCCTCTTCCCTTTCCCTCATTTTGTCGGGTGGTTGAAAGTGTTTAGTTATTGGACTTGTTTGAGAATGGATTGGTAGGGTGTTCTGCTTAGAGGGATATAAGTGTCTCAGATATATGGAATCAGAAGGTTTTCCCTAACAGCAACCCATGGCCATACTGGACAAGACAGTTGACTCACTGGATGAAAAAAAAAAAAAAGTCTTACAAATTTTCTTATAATTGAGCTTATAAACCAAATAATTGTAGAGTTCTTTTTTTTCCCCCAAAGATTTTGACACACATCATCTATGCAGTAGCTTGAGACCATTACTGTGTACAGAAATAAGACGTCCTGTTGTTATTGCCCATATTCACAGGTGTCTTGGATTTTTACCATAATGCAATTAAGCTTTAGAGATACGTATTGATAATTTCTCATGTAATGAACCTTTTCATCTACTGTAGACTAACAGAAAAGAGGAGAACTGCCCCGAAGGCTGTCCAAACACACATGTATATTTACCTTCCTGTGTGCATCCTTAGCTGATGAACCATCTCACTGACCCCAAATCATAAATAATATATTCTGTACATAAAAGTTTTTATCGTGGAAGCATTCACAGCCAGGGCTTTGCTCAGTGGTAGAGTGCTTGCCAGTAATGTCTCAGTGTGATAATTACTTTCATGTTCACCATCTCATTTTGAAGACTAGTACCCTGGGCAGCTGTCCTGTTTTAACATGTAAAGGCACCTTATCTTCACATGCAACCTGCCAGGCTATTCAAGCTTCTCAGGGTATTTTTTTTTTTTTTTGTAGTTTTGCCAGCCTTTGCTGTGATGACAGATGTATTTAGGCTTCAGATAGTCCCTCAGAGTTTGTGTGGGTTGATTTATCATCTCCAAACACTAAAGGCAACAATGGAAAAGGAAAGACACTCATACACCCTAATGTCAACCAGTTGGCATTAGAGTATTTTTCTGTCCTTAGTTGGTGGGCTATTTGAACTTAGTCCCACGGTCAAGGTTTCATACGAAACTTTCACAGTGGTAATCTTTTATTCTTGTTTTTAACAGTCCTGTTACAAGCATTTAGGGGTTATCTGCTGGAAAACTTTCCCCACCTCAGTGAAGACTCAAGTCGTTTTCTTAGTCAGGTAAAGATTGTCAGCTCCTTGACTTTGAAGTTCTTCTCTGTTGTTGTGGGGGAGTAACATTGTGGTCACCTCGACCAAGTTTTGGCAGCTGAGATATTCATGCCTTTGTTATCTCCCATCGACTTAATAATCACTATGTACATAACCAAGATAAAATTAGACACACTGTCTTGCGTTTCTGAGGCAAGCCTCAAACCCAGCAGCTGCCTGAGCACTGACGTTACAGGCACCTCCTCACCTAGCCCTCAGGGGAGGAGGACGGTCAGCTCAGTTGTCCCCAAACTGTACCCACTACTATTGCTGTGTTGTCTTCAGCAATAGTATCTCTTACCCCTCATCAACAAAGTCTATTTCTGCTATGACAGAGATACATAACTGATCAAAATGCAGAGAGTAAGTGAGCTCTGCGTGCCTAGTGCCAAATGCTCTATCTACAATGCAATCTCTATAATCCTATGGCTCAGGCAAAAATGATGGAAGAGAGGCCTAGCAGATTGTAAGAATCAGAGGATCAGGATGACTGCTGTGAGATAGTGTCTTTTAGATGTAACATAGCTGCATCTGTGAAATCTCAACATGATGGTCAACCTAAACAAGACCCATATAATGATGATCCCAGTTGACATGCCAACACAGATGGAGGAAATTTCCTAAGATCTCACCCTGGCTGTATAGCTACAGGCAATCAATGGCTGCTGAGAGAGACAGGGAATCAGTTTCCTCCAGGGATGAGTTTCCCAGTAGCTTATCCCCAGTGGTAAGCCCTAAACACGGGTACACAGGAGCAAGGTTAAATAAATGTCGTAGGCTATATACATTTGAAGAAAGAAGGTTGCAAATTTGAGAGGGAGTTGGGATACATACAGGAGAAGGAGGGATGAGAGGAGGGAAGAGAGATGATGATGGGAATGCCATAGGCATGTACGAAATTCTTCAAAAAATAAAAAAGGAAAGATTATCAAGGCGCTTCTCTTCCTTCTCGTTCTCCTCACTCCTCCTCCAACTCCTCCTCCTCTTGTGAATAAACCAACTTCAAACATACTAACACATTCAAAAATACCAGGACACAGAAGTCCTCTTGTTTCCAACATGTTTGTCTCTGTCCGTGAGAACCTCACATGATTTTGAATGTGTAGGCAGGCACTCAGGGAATCCATACTTTAAGTAAACATAAGCACATTAGTTTATATCAGCATGCCAATTTGATTACCTGTGAATAGATGATGAAGATACTGTTTACAAAACAGTTTTATATGTGGGAAATGTTGATAAATTATACAAATGAGGCTTTATAAGCCTACGGGATTGCTTCATTTTCTTTCTGTTGTAATTTCTTTGGCTTCTTTGGGGGGGGAGTTATTTTTGTTAAGTTATTAATTCATAACTAACTAATGTGAAGACAGTCCCCTAAGTGTATATTAAACACTTTTAGGTATGGAGAATTTAAAAATGAGTACGATTTAGCCCAAATATATAGTGGCACAACAGTGAGGCATTGCTAGTTTTACAGGTTGGGGATTCTGGAAGGCTTCACAGAGGGGAAGTTTGTGTGTTCAGTCTGAAGGCAGAAGGTTGAGTGTGGTTATCATAGGTCAAGAAAAGGTGTAAAATCATTCAGAGAATAGATGACAGCATACACAAAGCATGAACAAATGGGCTATGGATTGTCTTGGGTAATGGCAGATAGAATTGTGTTTTTGAGGCAGAGAACGAGGAGTCCCTAATGGAGCTCGATAGTGTGTTGAGAGGACCTGGATTATCATGCACAGTAATTTCTGTGGATTTCCATGGCAGATTACCTGGAAGACTTGTAATAATAGACGTCATTTTTCTCAAGTTTTGGAGCCCAGATGTCTAAATTTTAGTATTGTCAGGGCTCTACTATTCCTGGGTGCTCTAGACACTTCTTCCTTCTTGATTCTGCCTTGTGTGCTGCTGGTCATTCTGGATTCTCCTGGGCTTGTTGCAGCATTGATCCATTGCATGTCATCTTTGCATATGCTCTGTTCCTCTGTGTGAGGGTCTCTCTGTCCAGATAGTTCTCCCTGTAAGGATGCTGGTGACTGTACTGGGCCAGCTGAATCCACGAGGGCTTTCTTTGAAGTTTGATTACATCTGCGAAGATACTATTTCTGAATGAGAAATAGTGAATAGCAAGTTATGGTGGGTATGGATTCATCTGTGTTCTTTTCTGAAGAGGTTTTTGAAAGATCAGACTTCAGAATAGTTTTAAATTCACTGTGGGTTTAACAGGAAGGAGCATAAATACTGCACATACTCAGGCTATACACACACACACACACACACACAAACACACTTTTCTACCCACCCCCCACTGTTAGGGCAACACATAATTGGCAATGCTGCCTGGATACATCATTGCCACTTGAAATCTAGAGTTAACCTTAAGTAGTGTTTTAGGTGTACATTGTTTGGGTTTGAGCCAGCGCATAATGACATAGATCTCCTATTATAGTATTATACAAATTTGTTTCATGTTCTTTTAGAAAAATTCCCCATTCCCACCAGTTCATTCTACTTACTAAAAGGCAGAAGTACTGATCTTACGCTGTTGCCGTGCTTTTCCTTCTTTGGGGTGTCATGAAGCTGTATTCACCTAGCAAGGAGCCTTTCTGATTGAATTTCTTTGACTTAGCAACACACATTTAGGCTTCCTCTTATTTTCAAGGTTGGCAGCTCATTTTTTTTTTTTTTTGAGCTCCAAATAGGATCATGAATTTTGGGTGGGGCAGGACAATTTGCACAGGACATTGTTTAAAAATGTACAAAAGATGGCAGCCATTGATGGATGTCTATACTGTTCTGCACTGTGCTAGAATATCAGACTCACACAGAAGTAAACCAGGTACCAGGGCATCACTTAGGAGACCACCATAGTGTCTGAGGCAGGATATGGGTTCATCAAAGGTTTGCTCCAGCCTCCTCTCTCCATCCTCCAAATATGTAGTCATTGTAAATGGCATTATTGTCCTCTCTCTCTCTCTCTCTCTCTCTCTCTCTCTCTCCTGGTATAAAGGAGGTTTATTGTGGAAAAAGGCCAGGGCAGGGGGAGAGGAGGGCACCCAAGACACAGAGAGAAAGTGAGACAGAGACAGAAAGGGTGAGTGAAACCTAGAGAGAGACTAGAAGGCTAGTGGGATCCTTTTTATCCAGCACACACTTGGCAAGCACCTGGCTGCAAAGGCAGGTGATAATGTCAGAGGTTGCTAGGACCCTGAAAGGCAGGCTACTGGGAATGCCTGTGTGCTAACATTCCTCCCTTTTTTGTTTAATTAAAAAATGACAAACTTAGGAAGTGGTGGGAAGGCAGGAATGAGGACGGTGTGTTAAAAAATGCTGCCTCCTGCTGACTTGAGGGAGACAAGATTGATTGGTCAGTTCTGGTTGGTTTGGGTTGGAATGGATTATAAGAACGTTTAGTGGCAGGTTGTAATAGTTAAATCTTACCAGGATCTAGAACTATTTAGTAGACAATTCTCTGGGCATGCTCATGAGGGAGTTTGTAGATTGGGTTTAACTGAAGTGGGAAAACCCATTCTATTTTTAGATGGCTCCATTCCATAGGCTGTGGTCCTGGAACAAATAAAAAGGAGAAAATGAGGTGAGCAACAGCATTTGTTCAGGGGTACCTGATGGCAGATACAGTGTGACGTCATGTTCCAGCTGTGCCACTTCTGTGTAGTGAAGAACTGGACTTACACCATGAGGCAAGATAAATCTTTTCTTTCTTGAGTACTTCTTGGCAGGTATTTTGCTGAAGCAATGAGAAAGTAATTAAGTGGCAAGCAGGAAGTGGGAAGCAGGTCTTCGGTGTAGGGGTCAAAGTCTTGCTCATGTGGTTCATAGTCTTGTGGAAGTGCTTGGAGCTGTGGCTGGAGAAGCCCCAGAATTCTGTGACCAGAGCTTAGCAGTATCATGGAAAACAAGAGGACTGAGAGAAATGTAGAAGCTGGCTTACGAGGTTCTAACAGGGAACCAGGACTTTCTGGAACGCAGAACTAACGGTCATCATGGTCTGACTCTATTCTGCCGGTTTCCTGAGAACTTTGAGTTAGGCTGAATTAAAAAAGAAAGGTCTGATTTGTTTGGCAGAGGAAATTCAAGGCAGGACAGTGTTCAGGCTATTGCACGGATACTGCTTCTGGGAGAGGAAGTTTGAAGTTGTGGGCGAGGAGAGTGCAGACGAAGCACCTGTAACCATTGCAGAGACTCGGGCCGTTACGTACCCATGCTCTTCGCAGAGAGGATAGCAAAGGATCCCGTCAGCTGAAGGCTCCAGTGTGAAAGGAGAGACCAGGTACTGAGAATGCCACTCAAGTAGTTTGTTGCTCAAAGTAACTTTCAAGTAAACTCTAAATCAGCTAGCGCAGCTGTAACCTGAGGATGACAGGCTGAATTTTAAGTTGGCAGCAGAATCTGGTGGTGCTGTTTAGGTGATGTTGCATGCACGAGAGATGCAGGGATGAGGCTCACTCAAGGCCTGCACCAAAGTTCCAGAGAGCTGCTGAGGTTAGGCAACATGCAGCAGGATGAGAGCCCTGGCCAGAAGGCCTTGAGAGATCATTGCATGAAACTGAGATAAAGTTCAATTTATGTGGAGACCCTTAGATCCTGAAGATGCCTGACCCGTGGGATGATTGCTGAGGACAGCTGCAGTGACAGAGAGTGGAGTCAGCTCAAGAGAGGGCCATGCAAGCTGTGGGTAGCAGAGCTGGTACAGCGGGCTGCGCAGTGCTTTTGGAGCCCGTATGATTTCATCAAGAGCCCAAAACACTGGGCAAAGAGCTTCAGAATTTGGTGTGATCCTGCTGGACCTCATTACCACTCTGAGCAATTGGGTTCTTGCTATGTTCTCGGCCCACCCCTGTGCAGTGTGTGGTTCTTCAGTGCCAGTGTTTATCAGAGCTCTGCAGTTTGCTTCTTATTTCATAGGAGCTCACAGTTAACGGATTGCCTTGAGTCTCAAAGATCTGGCTCTGAACTTTAAGCAGTGCTGGAGCCACTAGACGCTGTACGACATTTGAAGTTGGACCAAATATGTTTTACATTACAGGCTAGCCATGAGCCTGTGGGGAAAGGGACAGGAGGCTATGGCCTGAATGTGATATGTTTGGGTGTCAAGGTGACAGTGAGTGGAGTTGTGACGCACAATAGTGAGTTTCAACTGGAGAGAATTTACAACCACGTGGGAGATGAATGTCCAGGACAGCGCTTCTCAACCTTCCTTATGCCTCGGCCCTTTAATACAGCTCCTCATGTTCTGGTGACTCTCAACCATAAACCTATTGCGTCGTTACTTCACAGCTGTAATTTTGCTACTGTTATGAATCATAATGTAAATATCTGATATGAAGTCCCCCAAAGGGACAGGGACCAGCAGCTGAGAACTGCTGCTCCAGGCATATCTGTGAATGTTTCACAGATTGGACTAGGTGAGGCCGGAAGACACCATCCTACGGGCTGGGGTCCTGGACTTGAATAAAAAGAAAAAAAAAATGATCTAAAGATGACCACTTGTCTCTTTCTCCTTCCTAATGTGGATGTAACCGGGCTGTCTGCCCAACAGTTGTGTCTCATGGCATTCCCATTGTGAGGGACAGTGTTCGTAAACCCAGACTCAAGATGAACTCTTCCTCAAGTTGATTTTTGTCAGTTGTTTTATCACAGAGATCAGAAAAGTAACTAGCTTAGGGGTTCCTAATGCCAGTGAGTAGAAATAGCTGGAAAAAAAAACCCAACCTATTCTTTTGCTGAATGTTTGTGGCTTTTCTAACTAGACCTCATACTTATACTCCCCAGCACTCCCAGCAGGTAATAATACCCACGGGTCAAAAGATCCCTCAGTGATAAACTACTCATTTTATATCTTGCTTGTCACCTACCCCAGCCCGGACCCTTCCACTGTCCACAATAGCCAATATTACGTGCATAATTACATGGTGTTACAGACACACTCAGTGTGGTGCAGCTGTCACTACTCATTTTTAGAACTTTGGTGTTGTGATAGTTCATCGTTATTCGTCTCTGTGTGGCGGTGTTTTCAGAGTTTAATTGAGGAAGGCAGACCCACTGGATTGTGAGTGGCACCATCCCATTGGCTGGGGTCTCAGATGGAATAATAGGAAGAGAGTGAGTGGAGGATGGCATTCACCTCTTGGCTTCCTGACTATAGTCACAGCCTCATGCTCTCACTGCCCAAAGACCTGCTTTTACCACCATGTCCTCCCACTGTGATGGATTGTTCCCTGAAACTTTGCACCAAAACAAGTCCTTCTTTTTTCCAAGTTAGTTTTGTCAGAGCAGCGAGGACAGTAAGTAACATAGTTAGAAGTCCGGAAACTATTCATGAAACAAAAGTACCCATGCCTACTTCCATCTGACCTCACTACTCTCTAGTCTGTTACCTGCTGATTTGCCTGCTCTAGGACCTTGATACAAACAGAATCATATAACACAATTTGTCCTAATTCTGTATAGCTTATTTCATTAAGCACAACGTCTACATAGTTCATCAGTATTATAGTATTAGAATTATTAGAATTCCCTTCCTTTGTAAAGCTGAATAGTATTACATTTTATCTTGTTTAATAATGCCTCTGTGGGTGGATATTTAGGCTATTTAAATGTATATATATATATATATATATATATATATATATATATATATATATGGGTTAGTATCAGTAATGCTAGTGTAAACTGTGCACAAGTGCTTGCAGAGGCTGCCTTCACTTCTTTCCACTTGTCCCTTTCGCCAAGGCTGTTTGGGGGCAGATGAAGAGAAGCTGTTGAGAAGATAGCGTTGTTTTCAGTGGATTGAGTTGAAGAAGAGCTATCTAGTGAATTGCCCAACATCTGTGAACTCAGGGCAGATGTGCGAGACTGTGTCTCCTGCTTCCTTGGCAGCGTGTCCCGCTGTAGCTGGCTATAGGGCTGACCCACATCCGGTACTGCACTCCCGGGCCACCTTGCTCTCTCCTTTTGACTGTTTCTTGTTACCTTCTTCTGAATGGTGTGACTTCTTCTGCGGGGTGACAGACTCCTTCCACGGGCCACACACATCATTGTGATGCCGGAAGTGTGCTGCAAAAATGACTGGCGGATTCACTTACTTCGGAGCACAGACTGCTCTGCTCTGTCCTTCCGGAAACCCCAGAGCAGACTGAATGCCAATGGATGCTTGGATATCATGTCACTCAGTATTGAAATGTAGTGGGGCAAAGGCATTTGTTAATTTCCAGGATCGTAAGAATGGATTGTCTGTGTCTTCTGGTTGTGTGTTGGTGCCACATTTGTTTTGGTTATAGGAAGAAGAAGCCTTCTGAGTTTTGGCCAAGCTTCCCTTTGTGATCTGGAGACTGGCATCATTCTCGATCACGAGTCTGGGGATCTTGTTCATGGTTTTCCCTGCTGGCATCACAAAGCCTCAATATTCCTGATTTCAGGTCTTGAGCAAGGGCCCTGTTTATTCAAAGAAAATTTCCTCTCCTCTCTCACAGGAGTTTGGTTTTCATCCCTGACTGAATCATGTTGGGAATTATCTTTCAATTTCTGGCTACCCCAGCCAGAAATCTCTGTTTGCTAATTGCATTTTTGTCTAACTATGGACCCAAAGGCATTATAAAAAGTTCAGCTCTGACACATCACTGAGAAAAAGAAGAAGAATAAACAAGCTGTGAGCTTTCTACTGTGTGAGAGTACAGGCTCATTAGGGCTCTCAGAAGCCCCTGCATACCGTGACCATTGTCTGAGAGCCAGCCAAGTTTGACCAGGAGCTAGACTTCAGAAGCCTTGCACCCCCCTTGAGAGCATTGCCACCGATCTCAGACACAGCTTGAACTTAAACCAAGTTATCTTCGCTGTGCTGGAAGGAGGACCCCGGACCTGCCCTTCTGCAGATGAGCTTCCTGCCTGTTCTGGGGACTCTGCTATAGGGAGTGCATTTCTCAGCTGAACTTGAAAACTTTGGGCGTTTGGCAGGCTCCCGGTGCTTTGGGGAGATCTGAATCGCACCTGAAGCTGATGGGTTGCTGACATCTGGGGCTCTAATTAGACCAAGCTGAAGGAAAAGCACATCTGCGCAGCAGGGCCAGGCCCTCTAAAGGTCTGGGTGCTGCTCTTTTGATTATGGTTTTATTTATTTTTTTCTTTTCTTTTTTCGGGAATTGTGTTTATCTTTTCTACAAAAAAAAAAAAAAAAAGTTGGACTAACATGAATAACCAGATTGAACTTGGTCAAGTGTTGTGTCAAAAGAGATTTGTGTTTTTTTTTTTTTTTGTGAGTGTTATAGGCAATACTTGAAAGGGTCTAAGTGGGACTTGGTCGTGAGAACAGCTGTTGGAAGGGCATATTTGTTCTCTGTCTCAACAAGACATCTCCTAAGAAGGTTGTGGATGAAGGCGGTGAAAAGCTCCGACCTGATCCCCTGATTTTTGACCTAATAATGAAGTCCCGGATAATCAGTGTCCTTACCTCCTGTTGCCGTGATAAGGCACTGTGACTGAGGCAATGTAGAGAAGACAGGGTTTATTTTGGGCCTGTGGCTCCAGAGAGAGGACAGCCTATCCCTGCCACAGCGAGGAGGCATGGCAGCGAAACACCAAGCCTGGTGGCTAGAAAAATGAGTGCCCCTGCCACATCAGCAGGAAACAAAGAGAGGGAATGCCAAGTGGTGAGCCTTCAAACTCTCCAAGCCTGCCTCCTGAGACATCCTTCCCCCAGCCCGTGCTTCTCTCCCAGAAGATCCAGATTCTGTTCTCATGCGGTGACTCCCAACCATTTATAACCCCATCTGTAACTCCAATGGCCTCTTCTTGCCTCCCAGTATACCAAGCATACACGCATGCTTGTAAAATTAAAAGAAGTAAATCTTTATAAAAATGGTCAGGTGGAGAATGATGAAGCTACCTCATCAACTCTACACAGACATACAGGGGCACACACACACACACACACACCTGCACACACACAAATGTACAAACATACATACAGCACACACATCCAATCAAAATTAAGTTTCAATTACACTCTATCTTCCCGGATATTTGAGAGCCTGGAACTGCAGGTTGGCAATCATGGCTCTGATGAGGAAGAGCACAGGAAAGCCTGTCACAGCCTTGAGGTCCTCATGGCCCCCACTTCCCTGGCTGTGGGCACGTCCTCCCCACCACACCAGCCTTGCATCTCCACTACTGCCACTCACTGTGATGTCCCTGGTGATGGCAGCAGGACTCTCAGTCCATACCACACCTATGCTTTGCCCTTAGAATCAAGTAGGAATATTTTAAACACCACAGAAAAGGCCCCTGTAATCTTGCCCCCATCTCAGCTTGGGCCATATGGGATGTAGTAGTTTGAATGACAGATGTTTCTGTGGGCTCTGGTATTTGAATACTTGGTTCCAAACTAGTGACACTTTTTGGGGAAGTATGGCTTTGTTGGTACATTCAGAGGCCAAAAGAGGCCATTGGGTCCTCTAGAAGCGGAGTTACAGATGGCTGTAAGCCACCATGGAGGTACTGGAAACAGAAGCTGGGTTCTGGGCAAGAACAGAAAGTACTTTTACCCGCTGTGCCATCCCTCCAGCCCTCTCGCTAAGTGAACCTGAAACGTACTGACTTGGCTGGTTGGCCGGCGAGCCCCTGTCTCGATCTCTTAGCTTAGGGGTTAGAGAATCGCACCAGTGTACCCAGATTTTACATGAACTCAGATCCTTCAATAGTACTTTCCCCAGTGAGCTGTTTCTGCAAACTCAGATTTAATTTTATTCAGAACGTTTTATAAGAATCACAATTTCTCCTTTTAGACTGGAGTCTCACATTGACAACAATGAGAATAATCGAAATGTACAGATGCTTAGAGTTCAAGTTTAAAAGCCAGGTTCTTACACAGCGCTCACCCCAAACAGTATCCTTCTCTATATTCTTGCCCCAACAGCATTGTTTAGAAGAGTAGCACAGCCACAACACGACAAACCACACAAAGAGTTTTCAGATCCAATCTGCCCCTCTGCTCAGATGAATATTGTATGGGTGTGTAAGTTATGGACAACCAGACTCTGAGGTAAAGGAAACTGTCCAACCGCCCGCGGATGCAGTAGAGAGCATGTGTCTTCAGAAAGTACATGCGCTCAGTGACTGGTTCAGCATTGGTGTTCAGACTCGCCTCTCTCTCGCTTTCCTCCTTGCTTCCAACTCTCCTCTTCTAAAGGTGATCTCATAGTTCTTGGCTGTAGTTCACCCCAGTGACATTTTTCACAGTTTCTTCTGTCATCACAGATATGAGGGTAAATTAAATAGAAATCTCTTTTGTCTTTTCTTTTTATATGATATGTAGGGTACGTGTGTGTGTGTGTGTGTGTGTGTGTGTGTGTGTGTGTGTGTCCAGCTTGCTCTGGGGATCTCTGCCTTCTGAGGTTAGACCTAAGGTGGGGTGCCATGCTCGCTTGCACACATGTGGGTTCTATGCACTTGAATTCCGTTTGTTTGGATGGCAAGTCCTTTAAGACCTGTGCCATCTCTCCTCTCCTCTTTTTGTCTTTTTTCTTCCACCCTTTCCCTTCTCCCTCCTTTCAATCTCGAGGGAACAAGGCAAGTTAGCACATGCGTGGGCTCATTTTCTCTCCACAGTTCTCTCAGGGTGAAGATACTCTCTTTGTCCCTGCTTTATAGATGTCTTTCTGGGAGACCTCACCAGTTTCTCTCTACCTGTAAGGTTTAGTGATGGCGTTTGAATATGAGCAGTCTGACCCCGTAGTCCTTTGGGGCCCTATTGTGCATTGTTTGACATCTCTGTTCCTTTAGGTATTTTTATTAGGTGTGGGGCGTGGGACATTGGTACTGTCAGTGACCTTCGGGGAGAGGTGGGGAGTCTTGCCGGGAAGTGAGGAGAATTTGGCATTTATGAGTGTGTATAATCATGTGCCTTATTCATGAAACATAGTTCCCCTCTTTATTCCTCACCATCTGTGTCACACCTGGACATGCTGAGTACTTTCCAGAAATATAGAAGATTCAATTATTTTCTTATAATCTCACCTCCCAGAGGAGGTGCTGGGGGAGAGCGTTCTTTTCCAGAGATCAGCTGGGCTTTTAAAGGCATCTTAATTTGGAGAGTTGGAGGCAGCCAGACTGTTAATTGATTACCTTGTTTCTTGACCTGCTAATTGAGACTTGGTCTTTATTCATATGGCCCTTAGGCAAGTGTTGGCTATGGTTGTGTGTCTTGATCTATGCTTGCCAAAATCAGATGCTGCGGTGTGTCGAGTTCACAGTCTGGCAGAGTACCCATAGATGTCATGTGGATGCTGTTATAGAAAAGCGGGCCACTACCCCCAGCCCCACCACAGGAGACTGTTAGTGTGTATGCTGGGGTCACAGTTTTGCACTTACATGAATATGAGATTATTTTCCCCAACATCTCCCCGATGGGCCAGGGAGATGGCTTGCTGGGTAAGAGCACTTGCTTCTAAAGGATAAGGACCTGAGTTTGAATCTCCAGTATCCATGTGAAAAGCTAGGCATGCTTGGGCATGCATGTGCAGGATGGAGACTGGGGGATTGCTGGGGCTTGCTGGCTGCCAGCCTAGAGTCAGTGGACAGCCTGTCTCAAAGCAGTCAGGTAGAGAGTGATAAGGCAGGATACCCACCCTGCCCTTCTGGCCTCCACATGTATGGAGGCACTGTACACACACGCAAACCCCCACACGAACACCGTATGTGTGTGTGTACACACAATCACAAGAAAATTTAAAAGGAAACCTGTGTAAGTTTAAATGATAGACAGTGTCAAACAGAATCGATTTCTTTGCATAAGCCTTTTTAGACTAACATGCAGAGACACCATCCACCTTTGGGAGCATGTTGTGACTCCTGTGCCCTGAGCAAAAGGAAGTCTCTCTCGATCTGCATTCCTTCCTGGTAGCTTCCTTCTGAGTTCTCAGCCCGGAGAGGGGCCTAGCTTTTACCTGTACAGACACATGGCCAATTATCAGGCAGTTAATACTCATTTCTGCTTTGCAAAGGAATGATTCCATGTTACCAAGAGGAGAAGAATATGAGGGGACATTCAAACCTTCTGAAAAAATAAGAAAACCTCAGGTTTCTAGTGTGCTTTTGTTTCTCAGAAGGAAATGATAGCCCCCTTTTCTCTGCCTTTGTCTTTCGGTCTGCCTGTCTCTGTCTCTCTGTATGTCTGTCTCTCTGTTTCTCTCTGTCTCTGTCTCTCTGTGTGTTCTTCTATGCACATTGTGGAGGCCAGGGGAGGGCATCCACATTCTTTCTATATTATCCTATGTCTTGTTCCATTGAGGCGTGGAGTCTCCCTAAACCTGGTATTCAAATTCTTTGGCTGATAGCTAGCAAACCAGAGACCTTCCTGTCTTTACCCTGATGGGTACTGGGGTAGCAAGCATTCACAGGACCACATCTGGCTTATTACATGGGTGCTGGGGTATGAATTCCACTCCCATCTGCTTGCTTAGTAAGCTCTCTTACCTGCTGGGCCATCTCTCTACCTCTCCAGTCCAGTCTCCTTTTTTTTGAGGACCAAAATGGAGAACATATTTAAAACATAGAGTTCAGGGCTTAAACCTCAATAAATAGTTGTAAGCAAATAATTAATATTTTAGGGTATTCAAACACGCTTGTATATGGGGTCCCTCCCTCTTTATTTCTTTCTTTTGTCCCCCTCATTCTTTAAATAACATGTGAGCTGTGGCTCAGACAAATTGGTAACCAAATTATGTATGTTGCATAGAATGTTTAAGTGGAACAACCATTACTGAAAAGGCAAGGGCCAAGCCTGCCTGCTGCCCCCATATCCTGTGCCCTTTGTCTCCATTTCCCCTCTAGGTTTCTTCAGGTTTGGCTAAGCCTTGAACCCAGCTGCTGTTTTGCTCAGAATAATTTTTGTCTCTGAAATGAAAGCATCTGAAACCAGGAAGCAAGCACTGCTAATATTAATGACTCAGGCAATCCCTTCATCTGACAAAGCATTGACACGCAGGGCCGTGACTACAGTCTCGGTTGGGATGAGATGGGCCGTGATTAGCCTTGCAGCTCCTTTCCTCCATGGACAGAAGGAGAACAACAAGGCCGTCCCATGATACTGACTCCTTGTGAGTTTCCCCTAAAGCCACACAGCTTGAATTCCCTGTATTCAATTTCTCTGAACATTTTTTTTTTTTTAACATAGTCATGACAGCCTGGCTGAATGCCTGTGTATTTTATTAAGGAGTTGGTGGGCTTATTTGATTTAGCTCATGTGAGAAGCTTAATTATTTTTTTCTTCTTTTCTTCCCTGGCAGCGCACATATCTAGTAGAATCAAGCTTTGTTCGGGCAACCCGCCTTGAGCCTTACACATAGCAGATGGCGACAGGGGATGGCCGGGGGTTTCTTGAGGCTCCCAATAGACCATGTGTTTCATATCAAGTGGGCAAATACCTTTGCAGCTGAAAACCTTTCAGTAGCCTCAAGGTTAAAACACATTTTACCTCTGGGTTCCAAATAGATCAAGCCTTACTTCCACGTGGGTTCACTCCGACCACAGGGGTAGGAGATGCTGATTTGTGGTTTCCAGGATCATGCCTCAGGTCTCTCGTCCGTTATGGCTATGCATCCTGACATTGGGTAGCAGGAAGAAAACACTGATAATACTAGTGACTCAGTCAATCATTGCATCTCACAGAGCATTGACACGCAGGGCCGTGACTACAATCTCCATTTACAGCGCTCATGTTCAGCCTGCTTACAGCCCACCAGGCTGTCTCTATAGTCAGAGAGGCAAACTTCAGGCCCTGAGAGATTAAGATAGCCTTTGCTTCTGCTCTGAACAAATTAATTTAAAGTAGTAGGCATATTTAAGGCCACCTTATGCCACCTCCTTTAGAGATGGAGGGGTCATGGGCTGTGATGGTGAGTCTTTGCGTCAAGGTCAACTAAGGACAGCAGTCGCTACAGAACAGGAATAGCCTGTGCTCATTTCTTCAGTGCAGAGGGAAAGGTACGAATGTGAAATTACAGTGGGGCAGTGTGGAACGGCATTATGAAAGAGTCAGAAGAACTCAAGTTTTGTGCATGTAAGTGAATTCACATTTTTGTGAACTGAAAGCATATGTTAAAGACTCCTGTGCATGGAGGGAAACCTAGGCTTATTTTGTACGGTTCCCAAGGAATGCAAACCTTGGCAGTGACCGTCTTATCTTTGTCTTAGGACCCACGTTCTTGCCACACTTGCTCCTGACCTGTCCTTTTGCACGCAATGGTTTAAACACCTGCCTCACCCCTGTGAAGTCCCTCCTTTCAGCATTCTATACGTGTGTGTCCATACGCTCATCCTCTATCATTTTTCTTTTTTTGCTGTTGCTGTTATTTTATATTGTGCTGCACGTTGGCCCTTGCCACTCTGAAATGATTCCTTTGTTGGCTCACTTGTTGGATTCTGGACACTTCTGCTGGCCTGTAAGCCCACTAGAGTCAGGGCCGGGCTTGTGTGGTTGAGCGCCTTTACCCTGGCACGTGCGTTAAGTGAATGGCTGAATGGCTGGGTGGTTGGCTGAAACACTTCCATCTGCAGAAGCTCACATGTCCATTCCCATCGCCTGCAGCTCCAAACAGGGAGCCCTGCAAACACTACAGTTAAAAGCCAAATTTCTCATGTCTTGCTCTTCCCCTCTCTATTTATTTTCCAAGACTGTCAAACTTAAGCTTGTATCCTTTTATCAAAACCTACAGCTAATTGCTTAGCCAACTCCCAAGAGAATGGGCCAGGAGGTAGGAGTTACTTTTGGCAAAGGACAAAGGATGAAGACCAGCCAAAACATGGCTGGGCCGCATGTGGGCCATGCATGTATGTGCAGGTGTATGTCCGACTTAGTTTCCTGCATCCTAATTGTTTCCCTTAAATCAAGTTCTTCTATAACAGAGCATCTTTCTGCGCTGAGACTGTATCGGATGCTCCCTATTGTGCGTGGGAACCATGCTCACACCAAACATAACTATATTTTTTGGTAAACATACTAGTTGGATTATATAAGACCATTTCATGCAAGTATACAAATGTATTTTGAACATCTTCACTCCCAACTTTGCTTAATATAGGAAATGAGTGCATAGATTTTGGTAAAATTATTCTCTGATTATTTTGTAAACATCGAATTGATGATACAGATGTTCATAGTGGTATTGAGTGCTTGCCACATTCTGGGTGATTTGTGGCTTTGTTTTCGATATCATTTAATTCTTAGAATGACCTTTTGGGAATAGGCATTTTATTATTTTTTAAAGGTTCATCTTATTTTTATTTATGTGTATGTGTGTGTCTGTGTGTATGGATGTGTATGTGAGAATCCAGGGAGGCCACAAAGGTTGCTGGATCTCTTGGAGCTGGAGCTACCCATTGTGGGTGCAGAGCCCAACTCCAGTCCCCGGCAAGAGCTGTAAGGCTTGGTCACTGCCCTACCTCTCAGCTCCCATTTCTTTTCGTCATTTCTTATTCAAATATGAAGAGCTGAAGCCATGGTCATCATAAAAACAGAACAACTTCCTGTCCTCAAACCCCAGGTTTCCCTAGGTGGTGAGGAAAATTGGTGCAGATCTAGGATTCCTGGATGGTCCATTTCCATCTAACTCACTCCACCACGTGGATGCAAGGTCAGCTTCCCACCATCCTACCTTCCTGGAGCCTAGCCCGGGCTCAGACACTGTGGGGCCGAGAACTGCCTGCCTGCAGTGGATTCAGAAGGAGCTGCAGGATGGTGGCTCAGATGCCTGTGGGTGCCTAGAAGCGGCTGTGGGGACTTCTCCCTCTGTGACTATTGTTTGAGTCCCAAGGGACTTTGTGGTGGTCTTGGGAACCTAAACCTTTCCCAGGAGGCTCTGGGTCCTCAGTTTCTTGAGTGGTCACAGCTGGGAGGAAGTGGTGACGTGCCAGGCCCAAGGGTAGCCCTGATCTTGGCAGCCTTGTGATTTGGGGTGAAATGGCTGATTCATCTGAGGGGGTGTGTTATAATCTGGGCAACAAGTTTCATGCTGATCACTGCTGATTGGGGCTCTTATCGGTAATGGAGTGTGGTGTGTTTTGCACAGAGCTTTATTTTATAAATGTATAATTCTCTCCCTCCCTCCCTCCCTCTTGCCCTCCCTTTCTCCTTCCATTCCTCTCTCCTTCCTTCTCTTTCCTTCCCCCCCCCCCCTTTTTTTTTTGCTAGTGGTCAAACTCAGGGCTTTTTGCATGCTACTTTAGTGTCAGGCTGCTGACCTGTACTTCACACCCCCTTCCCATCTTTTGAGGCACGGTCTTGCTACATAACTCAGGCTGGCCTGGAACTGGTTGTAGCTCAGGTTGGCCCCAAAGCTCTCTGCCTTCTGAGTGCCCAAATGGCCTTTTCAGGTGAAAACAAACAAACAAACTTGGCACTTTAAATGAGGCAATGGTGATCTGGACATTTTGCTGACTGACTGGTACAATATCCAGGTTGTACCAGTCCTGGGTAGTGTTCAGAGACTCTAATGGCTGGTGGATCCCAGGCTTTCAATGCTGGGTCTGCACAGTTGCTTCCATTATTGAAAAAGATCCCTAGGCCAGGCCCTAGCTTCTCAACCATCTAGAGCAGTGGGTCTCAAACTGCCAAATGCCGCGACCCTTTCATACAGTTCCTCATGTTGTGGTGACCCCCAATCATGACATGATCTCATTGCTATATCATAACTGTAGTTTTGCTACTATTATGAGTTTTAATGTGAATATCTGACATGCAGAATATCTGATATGCAATCCCCAAAAGGTCAGGACCCACAGGTTGAGAACCACTCATCTATAGTGTCTGCCTCTTGTAGCTTACTATTGTAGAGCATATATCATGGACTTCAGTCCTTTACCCCAAGATGGGGCATGTACTGAAAGCAATCAACCAAGATATAAAATGACAATGCTCATAGCCAAACACTGTCTTTACAGCTATGCATTGCTCAATGATCACCCTGGAAGATCATTAATAAGCCACAGATTTGCTGTGGACAGAAGATAGAAAGCACTTGCAATAGTTTCTGAGCCAGCCTCCAGCATACTGCTCTCGTCCTGCTCTGTGAGGATCATTTACAGAACTGTTCTTAGCTCTGAGGGATACTTCCCTGAATGGAGAGCTAGGGGTGCTGAGTGGTCCAGGAAGAGTCCTAAAGTGAGAGACAAATGGCTTTGCGTTCTGTGGTTCTGAGAGTCGGGGAAAGCCTTCCTTAGAAGAGCTGAGCAAACCCATCAGAATGAACACAGAATGTTTCCCCTTCTTGGGTCCCAGCCAAACCATTGGTGACTCTAACGGGCTCGGGCCTCCTGTCACTGCTTATGAAGCCATCACATTCCTCGGCAGGAGAATATGGAAGCAAATCACAGAAGGGACAGGCATCACACCGACCTTCCTTTCAACTACAGATGGGAGCTGACAGTGGCTGTACGCACCTTTAATTACCCTTTTGTGATTAGTCTTGCAAATAGAAAATGAGAGATAAATATTCCAGGGATTGTTATTATTCCAGGCAGGGGGAAGGGCTGCTGCACAGGCAAGCCTGCTGCCTGCACCATCTGATGACGTGGTCATTGCTCCATGTAACCCAAAGCCTGGACTCTCTTGGCACTGCATGCTGCTGCAGGGCGGCTCCACACTCTTCCTGCGTGTCTCGCAGCAGCCTATCTGTACACGGTCTATTTTCTCGGAGTGTTTATGCCAAACTTGTAAGTCCCAGGCAGCAAACTGTCCCTGACAGGTGCTCTCGCAGGGCAATAAGTATACATTTTCTCTACAAAAGAAAAAAAAATAGTTTTCCTAACAAGGCTGGGAGCAGGAAACAGTCTGTTTCTCGGGAGCAGATGTTTGTTTTGAGGGGGTCTCAAGACTGATGATGATATGAAACCCGAAAGCTCACCCATGCCCTGTTGGGATCAGCTGTGTCTGTAGGCTGGGATATATCCGCTCATTGACATCCTGTGATAGGACCAGTGGGCAAGAACCTAGATGACCTAGAGATCAGGCAATGGTGTAGATATTTGGCGACTGTGGCCATTTGTGCAATTCCTATCAAACAAGTGCAGATTGTGAGAGATCCTGGGCTTGTAGCACCACCTAAAACAACAAAAGCCCCATCTTGTCATCCATACACATGTGGATATATAGGTGTATGTATACATACATGTATGATGTCAGACTGTATAAATATAATGCTAAATATAGCTGTGTAGCCACGGTGTTGCTTTTCAGCTCTTATTTGAATTTTTGGGCTAAGAATAGACTATAGCGGTGTCTCTATAGACAGCATATGGACTGGTCATCATTCAGGTCGGAGTGCTTTTTCTTCCTCTTAGGGAGTGGCTGGCCACACCTATGGCATTTCCTTTTATTTTATTTTTAATATGCTTGAGTGTTTGGCCGGCATGTACGTCTGTATATCACATGTGTGTCTTGTATCCTTGGAGGTCAGAAGAGGGCACCAGATCTTCTGCGAATGGAGTTACAGATAATTATTAGCTGGTGGTATGCTGGGAACTGAACTCAGGTCCTCTGAAAGAGCTCTTCACCTCTGCACTGTCTCCTTAGCCTGGCCTCTCTAGTGATCTTAGGCCCACTTTTCACGCACACACCTTTGTCCTTTCGAAGGGCTGCTCCTCCTGTGTCTCCACCTTGTGATGAAACTGGATCTTTCTTCATAGAGTTTGAAATGTTCATTCACCCAAGCAGCTGGGAAGCTGGTTCTAAGTGTTGGATGAGGAAGAAGACGGGGCCATAGCTGTCTTTGAAATGCTTCTGTGTCCATTGATGGGGTTTTAGGTTTTGAAGTTACACAGAGGTCAAGGACATGAAAATACAGTTTAAAGTTCAGTGGTAGTTCCTGGAGGCTCCGGGCTGAGCCCTAGGGTCCCCCTTTTGTGCTATAGTACTCTGTAGGCTTTGCTTTCTGGTGTGAATTCATTGTTTTGTACTTGTTTTTATGGCTTGTGAAGAGCAGATGCAATGTTACCGGTGTTTTGTTTGCTAAGGCATTGTAGCATTGAATTATTTATGTTTTGTAGTGGAAGATTTTTTTTTTTCCGTCTTAAATAAAAGGTATTATTCAGGGTGCTGAGTATTCAGGAGAGATGGCTCAGTGGTTAAGAGCACCTGTTGCTCTTTCAGAGGACCTGGGCTCAGTTCTCAGCACCCACATCAGATAGGTTACAACCACCAGTGACTCCGGCTCCGGGGATCCGACACCCTCTTCTAGCTTCCTCAAGTACCTGAACAAATGTGGCATTTGCGCGCGCGCGCGCGCACACACATACACACACACACACACACACAGAGAGAGAGAGAGAGAGAGAGAGAGAAATAGAAACCTCTGAAAAGATATTATCCACATCTAAAACCACGCAAGTACTTTCTGTTTTAGTTGACTTGATTTAAAAGTTTTGCAGTGCTGGGATGGAAGCCGGGGCCTTACACATGCTAGGTAAGCATGCTACCACTGAGCCACGACTCAAGCCCATATATACCAGATTCTAAGTATAATAGTAAACAGTTATCGATGGCATCATGCACATAATAACATAGTTATTAACTTAAAGGCACAGAATTCTTTCTCTTAATTGTTTGTGTGAGTGTGTGTGATCCCCAGCGGGAATGGTCAGGCATGAGCCAAGGCTTTCATATCAAGGTCTACCTAACTTTAGGTGGGTTCAGGGGGCCCTGAACTCGGGTCTTTGAACTTATGTGGGAAATGTTTTACTTTTGGAGCCCTCTACCCAGCCTGAGAGTCAAAACTCTTACAGCCAATGACTCCACAACCTAGAATAGGAGGCAGGACAAAGAGGAGTCTGAGAAGAGTATGAAAGCCAGTGGTCTAGAGACACTCTGAAACTAGACTGCCCGCACCTGAGTCTTTGCTCTGCCACTGATTAGCTGTATGCTATTAGGCAAGCTTCCTAACAGAGCTTTACAGACACAGTAATCAACATCTAAATGAGGATGAAACAACCTTCTGGAAGTTTCCGTGACAATGAAATGTGTCAGTACATGTATTAAGTGCTCAGAACAGTGCTTGGCACGGAATCAGGGCCTGATAATTACCAGTGGCTACTGTTTTCACTCAGAATGCTGAGAGACTGGAGCTCAGGAGAACTCCCAGCCCCCGCCTCAGAGGCTCTGACTTAGTAGCTCTGGGTGGGCGGAGCTTGGGATTCTGCAATGACAGCAGGCACCTGGGCGTTTCTGCAGGAGGTTGTCACAGGCCTCCTTTGGAGGACCGCTGCTCTGCCGGAAGGCACAAGCAAAACCAGCAGGGGGAATCCATCCTTGTTTAGGGAAGGGGTCAGGAGAATCTTCACAGTAAGGGCCATTCAGTATATGTCCAGTAAGCTCAACAGGCAGACAGAAAGAAAAACAGATGTGCAAAGACACACAGCTGTGAGTCAGCACAGTTTGCCAGGAGCTTTCCCATTTCCATGTCTCTGGGGTGGCTACAGGGGTGGGTGGTAGGGGCTGGATTTATTGAAATATCTCCAGGAATACCTGTCCGTCCGTGGAGGGGGTGTTAATTGTCAGGTTGACGAAGTGTAGAGTCACCTGGATGAGGAGACTGTCTGGCTTATGTTAGTTGGCACGGGAGGACCCATCTTAATTGTTGGTGGGACCTTTGCCTGGGAAGAGAGGATTCTGAGTTGTATAAAATGGAGGGAGAGAGCATGTGTACCAGCACGAGTTCGTTCATCCCATGCTGTGTCCAGATGCTCAGGTGTGCTATAACTGAACCAGCTTCTTCAAGTTCCCGTTGCCATGACTCCCTACCATGAAGGACTGTGTCCCAAAATGTGAGTCAGAGTAAACCCTTTCTCCCTCAAGTTGGTTTTCTCATAGCAGCAGGTAAAGAGGCTAAGACGCCCATCTAATCAAGAGTCACAGTGAACTGGGTCCCCCTGTTCGCTGATTGGGTGAAAACAAAGATGGACGAGAGCTTGAGCCTTGTGGTGAATTGTTCATGGTCATGATAGGAGCGCTTCCCACCGGGTCACTCCATCATCACCCGAGAGCTCTGGCAGCCTGTGCTGAGCATTTTTAAGAAAAGTAGCTTTGGTGCTGATTACTGGGGTGTTTTCTGAGTTTAAGTAAACCAACATGAGTTTAAGTGGAGGCTGTGAGGTGGCCTCTTCCTTCTATGAACATCTTCCAAAACAGGCAGGCTTTTACTCATCTGAGATGTTTAGATACTTTGAATTTCTTAGATAGGATATTTGAATGTCTTGGAAATTAAGTAAGCAATGTCCTAAAAACCCTTCTCTTCCACCCCAAAGGGGGGGAAAAAGCATCTTAATGAACACACGTGTTTTCTTTTTTGTCAGTTCAAACAGAATTATGAATATCCAATGGAAGGAAATGTCCCCATAATACAGATAAATAAATGAGTGTTAGTGGGATGAGTGATGTTTCTTTTTGTAGTGCTTTAGGTCCAGGGCGTCCCCGAGTAAAGAACAGGAAGGGGTTCTATGTGAAATCTGCCCCACATGCTTCATGACAAAGGGATGTCTTATGAAAAACGGGGATGCAGCCAATCACGTGATCCAGAAGTAGGGATTTCTTGGGAAAGCTTGTTGGTGACGTGCAGTTTTTCGACAGACCGAGGGAAGGAGTTAGTAGGGGCTGGAGCTGGGTGTGGTGGCACACGCCTGCAGTGTTGGCACTTGGGAAATGGAGGCAGGGGGATCAAGAGATCAAAGGCAGCCTCAGCTGTATACTGAGTTTGGGGCTAGCCTCAGCTACATGGGACCCTGTCACAAAACAACCCCCAAGGTGTAATTGACACAGATTCATTGATAAAATATATCCTTGCTCACTCTCTCCCAACACCTTTGTTTTCTTTAAGAATTAGTATTCTTTTGAAAAGGAACATACCTATTGTGTCACAGAAACCGGAGTGCTGTACAGATGAGTTTGTAATCACCACTGGATTCCACCGTGATGGAAAAGCACCCACAATGGGCATCCTCCACAAGCAGGAATCATTGTTCATGCCTTGGTACTTGGAAGCAACAAAGCTCTTCTTTCTTTCTTTTCTTTTCTTTTCTTTTCTTTTCTTTTCTTTTCTTTTCTTTTCTTCTCTTCTCTTCTCTTCTCTTCTCTTCTCTTCTCTTCTCTTCTCTCCTTCCTTCCTTCCTTCCTTCCTTCCTTCCTTCCTTCCTTCCTTCCTTCTTTCTTTCTTTCTTTCTTTCTTTCTTTCTTTCTTTCTTTCTTTCTTTCTTTCTTTCTTTCTTTCTTTTCCGTATGGCTAATGGAGATTTGCTTAAAAGTCGTTAGGCATCAGGCTGGCGTATCTCTGAGGAACACCTGCCACTCCTCAAGGGATGGCAAACAGAAGGTAGCATTAAAAGCTGTGAGCATGGGGCTTCTGGATACTTCTAAGAAAATCCAAACAGCGGGGTCATAGAGTGGCCTGGTTTTCTGAAGGTCAGCCGAAGGAGAGACACTAACATAAAGACAATCTGCAGCTTGAGTATGTCAGTAAATTCCCCTTAGCTGCCAAGCAGGTGAGAAATGATAGCAGAACTTAGGCATGGGCGGGGGACAGAGCAGGCCTGGGAGAAATGGCTCGAGTGTTAAGAGTACTGTCTGCTCTTACAGAGGACCTGGGGTCCAGCACCCACAATCCGGAGACTCGCAACCTGTGTTAATTTCAGTACCAGAGGGATCAGAGGCCCTCTTTTGACGTGTGCGCACAAATTTACCGCTTGACCCCACTGGTGCGCGCAAACACCGACACTGCTCGAGATTCATGAAACGGAAACATTCAGGGCTCAGGATTCTCATCCTTTTGTTTGCCTTTTGGAGTCTATGGGCTTTGTCCCCTTTCTCGTTAAGAAAGGATGGAAAGGGATGAATCGAATGTCACCCAGGGAACTTTCTCCCGCAGTGCTGACTTCTCCGGGCTTTGTCTCCACATTTTGAGCCGGCCTGGGTGAATGAATATGGGTTTTATCCCTGAAAACAGAGACCAGCTGTCTGATGCCGGCTTCTCTTTCCTGTTTGATTGGCAAGGCTTTCTGTCTCGCTCCCATTAGAGAAGAAACACTGTTTAGATTTCGACACGAGATATCGCCAGCGGAATAAACAGTGCCGGTCTCATGATAAAGTAGATGTTTAAGATGAAAGGGTTATTTAAACCTTCCAGTGAACCGCATTCCACTTGAATTCCGAGACACTCCTACAGGAAACAAATTTTTATCAACTTAATTTTGCTGTTTTCCAAGCCCTTCCTGTGGCGCACACAGCAGGCCAGTGTCCTTGATAGCCCAGTGACCTTCTGTTACTAGGGGCTCAGAAGAAGAGGTGCCGAGCAGGGAAAGATCGAGTACAGCAGGTGAACGGCAGGGGGCGCTCGAAGACTAGGCACTGCCGGAAGGCTAACCCACCGAGAGCTAAACCATCAGCCACCTTTTAAAACATTTATTAATTCTTTGAGAATTTCATACAAAGCATTTTGATTATATTCACTCCCACTCTTCCTTTCACTCATCCTAGAGCCATCGGCGTCCGTGATCCTCTCAACTTTATGTCTGTTTCCTTTTCTTTTTAAAAATATCTCAATTCCCATTTGTGCTATCCATATACTCCTGGATCTGGGGCCCAGTGATTTCCTTCCTCCTTTTTAAATGTAGGAAAGAAAAAGAACAGAGCGCTAGCCAGAGAACACAGGACACCAGAGCCTCAGATTCTTGCAGTTAAAGAACTGACTTTTTTTTTTTTTTTTCCAACTTCTCATTCTTTCAGAGAACTCAAGGAACCTTCTTAGGCCACATATTATTTTCCTTGTCAGTCATTCCACAGCTGTCCTGGCCAACATCCCCCTCTTCTCCGCAGCCCTCATGGCACCCTAAAGCTCACTTTAGTCCTGTTTGCCAGCAGCCTGGAGAGACTCTGCCCAGAGTGATGTCATCACGCCTAGCCTGAGCTCTGCCTCCTAAGCCCCACTGTCAACCGAGAGAGGCTTAGAGCCCTGGGTACCAGGAGAACTGAAGTCTGGACACCTGTGTGCCCAGCTCCACCCTGGCCCCATCTCCCGAGCTGATCTCTTCACCTGTAAAACCAGGGGCTTGGCATTTTAAATGGCTTCTAAAGGATAAAATTATGTTTGTTCTCAAAACCAGAAATGAGAGGTGAAGACCATGAACACAACATTATCTCCAGAGCAAGACTTTGGGTGTGAAATTTGGGGAGGATCAGGTGTAGCATGCTTTTGTTTTCTCTTTCTGGAAGGTGAGCGAGCGGCCTGACTGGAGGCCTTCAGCCCTTCCTCCGTGTTGAACCTCAGCTCCCTGGCTACTTCACACTGTAACTTTGCTAGTGTTATGAACCGTAATGTAAATATCTATGTTTTCCGATGGTCTTAGGGATCCCTGTGATGGGTTGTTTGACATCCGAAGGAGCTGTGACCCACAGCAGGGGACTGGACACGATTTCAATGTAAATAAGAGTGTTCGCTTTTATCTAGGAGGCCGAATGCTCAGCAGGCTTATTCGGAAATGCCAGCATGGCCTATTTCCCCCCTTAACTATTTATTTGTGTGTGCCAACAATTGCATGGGTTTCTTCCGGGTGCGCTTCAAGCACCTGGTCTCCATGGAGACCAAATGACCGGTGCTGCTGTCCACAATGACACTCTTCCATTTAACGCATCCATGTGGACACAGGAGCAAAGGACACAGAAGAACGCAGAAGGACTGCCGAATGAAGCCATGCTGAGTACGGGGTCCATTTCCAGCTGTCTCGAGGGTGCCGCACAGGGCTGGCCCAGCCGGGGAGACTCCGTACAGAGCTCAGATGGTTAAGCCTGGATGCTCTGAGCACCAAGACTCCAGTAGCTGTGAGCCCCTGGTGCTTCTCTAGAACCAGAGTTAGGAGTGAAAACAATTATTTATGTTAGTGTGTTAAAGAACCTCTCAGGGAAAGTAAGGACCAAACAACAGCTTACATTGTCCTCTGACCTTCTCTTTTCTGCTCATATTCACACATAAGAATGTACACTCACACAAGTGTGCGTATGCACACACATTTATCACACAGAAAATGTATTAGAGTAACTAGAGTTGTGGCCAGGGCAGCGGAGTATTTAGAGCAAAACTCTTAGCTGGCTCCGGACCACCCAGAGGCATGCCCACAGCTCACAGTGTTTCAGGTCACTCCTGTGGGTCGGCAAGGGTGGCAGGAACGACGCTGGCATTGCGAGTAAGTGATGTCGTGATGTGTGCTCAGAAGCTCCGTTTCCCGTTTAGTGTTTATAGTCTCCCCGAGTGTTTGTTCATTTGTAAGGTGGAAATTCTTGTCCTTGAGTTGTTTGAGGTTTAAGAAAATGTGTGAGGAATGTTTATTATCTAAGTGTGAAAACAGAAAACAAAACAACCCTTTTCTTCCCAAGTAAATCTCCAAACAGTTGTCCAAAATATAGTTAGGATGTTTCCAGGTGTGGTGACTTTTGTTTGTAATCCTAGTACTGGGGGGACTTGAAGCAGGAGGATTGCTCTGAGTTTGAGGCCACCTTGGGCTATCTAGTGAATTCCAGACTAGCCGGGACTACAGAATGAGACCCTGTCTCAAGAAGCCATGATGATAATGTGTGTGTGCAGGCGCGCGCGCATACACACACACACACACACACACACACACACACACACACACACACACATGCATACCATACGAACACAGATTTTGACACTTTTTCTGTTCAAGTATGTTCTCCTCTTTCCTTCTTTTCATTTCTTTCTCCATAATTATCAAGTTCTCTTTCCACAATTCTTCCCTGATAGTAATTTAATTTAATTTCTGAGGACATCTAATTTCCAGTGAGAAATGAAATGTAGAACGGTAATTTCCAGACTTAGTTAACACATGAAATAATTGTTTTTCCAGGCACCTAGGACCTTGTCAGTTGTCTTTAAATTAACTTATTAATTGGTGGTTGATAAAGCATACAGAGTACCAGCTGTTAAATTATCAGAACATGATTAAACGATTCACCTTTCTAGGTATATATTTGGGAAGGTGACAAGGACACATACCTGCTCATTGTTTTCATTTTATTTTACTTGTAGGGTCTTTAACTGAACCTGTCACTCACCTATTTGGCTGGCTATTTCCCCGCCAACGAACCCCAAGGATCCTCTTGGCTTGACCTTGTCAGTGCTGGTATCATGGGAACATGCCGTGACCCAGCCTTTCCCAGGAGTGCCAGGGTTCTGAGTGCAGGGGTCCGTGCTGGTATGGAAAGTGCCTTATTGACCATGCCCCTGGCCTCTCACACAGATCTCGTGGTGTCGGGGGAATCACTAACAATCAAATCCCCACGCTTCTGTTCACACTGTTTTCCTCCTCTGGGTACAAAAGGCAAGGCAAATCATTTAATACCAAAGCCAAGGCAGCTTGGGGGATTTCTCAGACTCTCCTCGCCAGGCCGGTTCCAACGTATTTATTAGCAGAATGACCTTTATTTAAGGTTAAGTTGGTCCCTTTAAAGAGGCACAGAAACACACTATTTCCTGCATTAAAAGTGCACTTAATTAAGACAGCACTGAGAAACTGCACAGGATGGAGTAAGAGAGAGCCACAAAACAATTGACAACCTGGAAGCAAAGTGGGGAAGCCTCCCTGCCAAGGCCCAGGACTCACAGCCACGGTCTTCAGAGAGCATGCTGCCCCCTGCTGGCAGTAGAAGGCTGCACAGGCCCCGCCGAATGGAAACACAACAGCAGCTGTGTTTGTTGATGAACAGTTGATTGGCTCTCTCTGAGTGGATTGTGGTCAGGCCAGGATCACGTCTTAAGCAAGAACTTCTCTCAGAGCATGGGCAAGATTAAGAAAAGGCAAGGCACGGTCTGCGTGACCTCCGTTTAACCTTGGCACTACTTATGATTTTAAACATTTCCATTGCCCAGGCGAGTGGGGAAACATCTTCTGTTCCCACACTTATATCCTCCATTAGACTAATTGCAGGAAGAAGGCTTCTGAAATCCACCGTTAAAGCAGTCAAGGAGCGCTATCGATGACGCGCAGCCCACACCGGCCTGCGTAAAACTGAGTTACGGGCTCCGTGGACTGTGGCTTTTATTTGAAGCCGTCAGCTGTGTGATTGTGGGTGGACCGCTCGGAAAGCACATATCTCTTTTTCCCTTCTAGGCACTAAAGCTGTTTCTGCTGTCTTGTTTTATTTGGTAACTATGCTGCGATTAAATATAGTTTGTGGGCAAAACTGTTATAAGTTGGCATCTGCACTTTTTATGGTTTTGTATTAAGAAACCTTAGTTAAAGGGGAAACATTCACAGGGACTCCTGCAAGGATCCTCTCCCCAGAGTCCAGTCTGCCCGCTGCTCCATGGCCGCCTCCGAAAGCCAGAGATGCAGTTCAGGAAGGATGTGGCTACCGGGAGGGATGTAGGGGCCCGGCCCCGGCCTCAGCAATTTGATAAAAACAAACCGTAAAGCCCGTGCTCCCTTCTTAAGCGCTACAAAGAATGCTCATTAGTTTTAACCAGGCAGATATAGGATGCAATTAATGAAATGTGAGGGGAACTTGGCCCTCAAGTCCAACACATATACAAGGACATTTCAAAATTTAAGCTGCTACCTTACCCTTCCCTCCCTTCTCTTTCTTCTTTCCCTTCCTTTTCTGTTCCTTGCTGTTTTTTCTTTTCTTTTCTTTTTTCTTTTTTTCTTTTCTCTTCTTCAACCCTTCTCCCCATCCCTTCCCCTTTCCATCCCTTTCCTCCCCTCTCATCCTTTCCTTCTTTCTCACCTTCCTTCTTCCACCTCTTCCCACCCCCTTTCTCTTGTGTACTTTTAGGTGATAAAACATCACCCTTTGCTTTTATATACACGGCTATGAGATGTACAAGAGGTTATAATCGCCCGACCCATGGAGAGAACGAGAGTGCACCTCAGTGGGCCGCTCACGTGACAGCCCCGTGCTGTGATTCAGGCATTTTCTTGTGTCACATGGGTCTTCTCTTCCCATCACCAAACGAGGAGGCAAAAGCAATGCCTTCGAGCTAAATGATTTCCTCAGAGAGGGCACAGGTGACCGAAAAAAGAGACTTGAAGAATTTCACCTTCTGTGAAGAAAACTCAGTGATTTGGAAGAGAGATTGCTTTCTGGGCCTCTAGACTGTGCTCCTTCCTGTCGTGAGGATACGACCATGTGCTTATGAAGGTCACTCAGGACACATGTTACAGCCACCCCTCTTCCCACCAGTAGCCTGTGTCTGCCACATGGTAGCCCTAACCGCTCAGAGGCTGAGTACTACAAAGGCATGGATGGAGATTGTGAGCCTTGGCTCTGAAGTCACCGGACTTCTGACAGGAGGCCAGGACTCAGTGAGGGCTTGGAGGTAGTTAGGATTGTGTGAGCAACAACGTGGCCGTTAGAGAGAACTTATGAGACCTTTCAGGTTCTTTGTGCATTTAGAAAATAATGCCACCTAAGTTCTGACACCAGCAGTAGGTACCATCCATAAATTGCCCAGTGTCTTCATGGTCTCCAGGCTTTGCAGTATGAATGAGCAGCAATTTTCATTCATCACTTAAAATCTAATTTCAAGCCTCTTCTCATCTCATTCTTATTTCTTTGTTTTTTGAGTTTTGGGTTTTCAGCTTGAATTGTACACTTTGCTTCCAGGAGCCACACAGAGTGAGAATTCAGGTTGGCGTGGCTGGCATCTACGCCGCTGTGAGAATGTGAAGGGTTAACGTGTCCCCCTGTTTTCTGCTTTTCCCTCCAGTGGTGACCTAAACCTAATGAAACCACACAGGTAGCCTCCCAGCTTTCCTGCCAGTTGCATTCCTGGTGCCTGAAGCAATGTCCTTAAAGCGAAGGAAGCAAGAAAGCCAAATGCTGTTTGTGTGAACCCAAGAATCCTTCAGTTGCTTTAGCAAAATAAATGTTCCAGGGAAGGCTAGTCCCAGGTCTGAGGATGGCTGAGGTCAGGCTGCTCCACAGACAGGTAGCCAAGGCATTCAGCATCAGGGACATAGATGAGCACTGCAGAGGACGGATGACTGACAGGCCGTTGCTGGGGGCCTGTGTGGTCTGGCCCCAGGAAAGTAGCTGGTCCTCCCTCTCCCCCACACACTTCCAAAGTGATGACTGGAGCCAAGTTCAAGTTTTACTTCCTGCAAACCAATCACACAGTTCAGAAAATTAAGAAGCTTCCTGTACAGAAAAAGTACAGGTGAAAAATATTGTAATAAATGTTATTGTCAAAAGTGGGCAGAATAATGAGAGGTCCTGCTGTCTTCTGCATATCAGGCAAGTGTTATCATATTTACTCCAGTCAAACAGACCAGGAACTGATATATCGTCCCTAGCTTACAGAGAAAGGGGCAGGATTTCTGAGCTTCAAAAATTACTAAATAGCACAGAGCAAAGATACTGTAACAGCAGACTTTTGGTTCCCATTCTTCCGAGGCTCATGTTCTTGACCTTTTCTGGCTCAGGCTTTAGCCTTTCCAGTTTGTCCTCTAGGGCCCCGTACCCAGGCCCTGTCCAGATTGCTGCCCAAGTTACCAAGCACCATAGAAAATATTTTATGTCTATTATTTACCATCCTCACAAAAACCTCAAGCAGACGCTTGATTCTTATTTCACAGGTTGGAGAGGCTGAGAGCTCAAACTCTATTAATAAAAGGAGTAAAACCAAGATTCCTGTCCTGGGTTGTCCCTATGCTGGTTTTTAGCTTTTAAATAACTCTTCTAAATTCAGTGAAATTAAGAATTATTCCAGATGCAATGGATTTCCTGTGTTTAGTTTGCACCACAGTATTTGTGCGTGTGCATGGCTGTGTGCGTGCCTGCCTGTGTTGAAGTGAATGTGTGTCCAGTGTATATGTGTGTATGTATGTGGGGAGGCCAGATGGTGATGCAGGATCTCTGCTGCAGCCAATCTTCCTTTAGTTACCGAGGCAGGACATCTGGCTGAACCCCAAGCTCTCTGATTTGGCTAGCTGGCTTGCCCCAGGCCTCTCCACTTTCAGCCTCCAGGTCTGGAATTACAGGTGGGCATAATACCTGCCTGCATTTTTTTTTTAAGGTAGAAATGCTACAGATCTGAACTCCTCCTGCTTTCATGACAAGGTCTTCATCACTTGAGGTGTATCCCCAGACCCGCCACAGTATTCCTGAAGTCTCAAGTATTATCAGCCTATGGTTGTCAGGAAGACAAAAAGCAAAAAGGCTGGGTACAAGCTGTCATCCTGTCTGTTTTATCTATTCCACCATCAGAAGCAGCAACTACTTAACTTCCAACTGTTCAAAGCTAGGACAAATGCAGAACTAACAAATAAATTCTTCATAAATGCAAAGACAGATGGTTCAGCAGTTAAGTGCCCTGGCTGCTTTTACAGAGAATCTGAGTTCAGTTTCCAGCACCCACCCTGCACCTCACAACCATCTGTAACTCCAGTTCCGGGGGATCTGATGCCCTCTTCTGGCCTCTTCCTGCATTGAATGCAGGTGGTGGGCGCTCAGAAATGCATGCAGGCAAAACACCCAAACACATTAAAAAGAAAATAAAATATTTTAAAATATTTGTTTGTTAAAAATAAAATAAAATATAAACTAAGAAAACAAAACAATAATTAACCAATGGCTGTATCCCAGAAAAACATGATGAATGTGGCCAGAGTCGAAGGGGCACAAAGGTTTTCACATTTTCAAAATGACTTCCTTCCCTTCCTCCTAGTTACTGGCCTGGGCATCCCAGCCTCCGCTGTTAAAATCCCAGGTTGTGCAGTTCTGCAGTGGAATTATTTAATTCAATTTTCCTTTGTCAAGATCCACTTCCTAGGAGCTCATGATGTCTCTGGCACTGGGCTTAGATGATAAAGATACATGGCTTTGCGAGACTCAGTGAGCTCCTCAAGTATCTCATGGGTGGTGGGGGAAATGGGTGTCTAGCTTTAAAGGAAGTATTTCTGGTATGTTCTTATAATCCACAGAACCAAATCCAAGGAGCTGGTGTACACAGCCAATCAGATATGGTGCTGGAATTTTCTCTTCACTCCGATGCCCAGACTTTCAGTTAACATCTCTATAAGGTGGCATGCTTCGCATGTTGCTAGGCAACATTGTTAGGCAAAAATTACCCCTAAGAAGTATTTGGTCTATGAGGAACTAAAATATATGTTTTAAATGCTTGTTGGGAACCCCCTCCCCCCAAAAAAACCCCTCACCAAAACCAAAAACCATAAAAAAACCAACAACAGCAACAAAAAACCAAAATGCAAAATCAAGGCTCAAACAATCTCATAAAACTGGCCAAAGATGACAGCCGTTTGTTAGTGCCAGACAGAGACAGGTAACTTTGTGATACAACTCCTGATGATTTTTAAAAAGCTGAAGGGTACACGCAACTTCAGACTGAGAAAGTGAAGTATAAACATTATTAGTATGTTAAATGAAATAGGACCTGTAGAACAAATAGCTCATGTTTTCTCTCATATGTGGAAGCTGGAGGGAGGAAGGAGGACATGAAAATACAGTTGTTTTTTTTTTTTATGTGAAAGGGGGAGCAGAAAGGGTAAAAGACAGAATACTAGAGGGAGCCAATGTGGTCAAAGTATACTATATGCCTGTGTGGACATATCATTACTTTGTATACTTGTGTTAACAAGATATTTTATATTGTGACATTTCCTACTTAAAAATGTATCTGTGTACATGAGCAGGCATGTGGTAGGCATGCTTGTGGAAGCCGTAGGAAGCATTGAAAAGGGGTTCAAGTCTCATAGCTGGGTGAGCTCTCACATGGGGGCTTAGGAGGAATATGTCAAGGTAGAAACGGGAAGGCAGGAAGATCTCAACCTTTTGACCCAGACACCGCGCCGTTAGAGAGTGGAGATGGCCAAGGAGTGGGCACGGTCTCCTTGGGCACCTAGGGCTTGGCTGTAGGTCACACTTCCATGCTTGTGCCTTGTTGTTATTTCCGCAATTGTGTCATGGGATAATTCTTGGTCAAATGACTCCTGTTCAGAAGTGCCAGAAAGATGTTCCCAGTGTTATTCCAGGGATTCCATCAGTTCTCATTTAATGGAACTATGGAAAACAGCCAAATGTGAACCCAACACCCTGTGGCCCACCTACTGGAACCCCACCGCACCCCTTACACTTCACTCTCGTCGCTCTTCCAGAAAGGACAACAAACAGGTCAGCCAACATGTGGACTTTATAATCTCTGCTATTTTAACTTTTTAAAGACTCCTTGTAACATTGGCAAGCAAACTGGAGCTCTGTAAGCATTCTCTTGGTTGAAGAACACACAGGCGCTTTCTCCTGACTAGAATATTGTTTTTCCATACACAAATGACTTTTCTTTGCAAAATGTGCTTAGGGCAAATGTCCAATAGCAAACAAATTCCCATGCTTTTGTACCCACTATTTTTCCCCACGAAGGTAAATCATTGAATACAAAAGCCAAGGAAGCTTAGGGGATTTCTCAAACTCTCCTTACCAGTCTGGTTCCAACATATTTATTAGCAGAATGACATTTATTTAAGGTTAAGTTGGTTCCATTAAACAATCACAGAGACATGTTATTTCCTACATTAAAAATACATTATATATTTTGGTTTTTTTTTACTCAAGGTCAAATTTTTCATCATAATAGACTAAACTGTGATCTTTCATATGAGCCAATGACTTTTTTTTCTGTTCAACAGAGCTAGAGCAGTTCTTTATTTTAGACTTGGAACCGGCCATTGCAATTTTTACCGTGTACAACTAGAGAAGGGTTTTGAACAATCATTTGTCATTGTGTAATTCCAGTGCTTAGGGCATGTCCACGGTGTGTGTCAGTGGGACCACGATGAGCTTGACAAGTCACTGGCCATTTTCCTAGTTTGACTGTGATCACAGCTGTGGTACCTTTTAGTGTAGTTGGAGGATTTTTTGCTGGTGGTCACCAAAAACCGTGACTGCTGGGAGACAGTCCTTTTACATATGATCTTGTATCATCATCAGTTTTGTCCTAAGAAAGGAGGTAAATTTATACTGAGCAATCACTCAGAGATAGAATTGCATTTCAAAATAGTATGTGAATCAAGACAACCTAATATGTGCTCCTCCAAAAAGTATTACTGTGCCCAGATTTTTAATCCAAGAACAATTTTCTCCTTGGGATGACTGTTCCAGGATGAAGTCCAATTTCTGAATGAATGATTCAGCTTAATAGTAAGATGTTATGGATTCTAGTTAACTTTTAAGGTTAACTTGCATACATACAATTATCACGTGACCACACTGCTTCATGAAATAGTGTGGGGCAAGTGGGATGGCTTAGTGGGGAAAGGTTTGTGCTACTTATGTGCTATGACAAGAATCTAATCCCAGAAACCCGCTTAAAGGCAGAAGGAAAGAACGAATTCCATACAGTGTTCTCTGACCGCTCCATGAATGCTGTACTCTGAACCCCATTGCACACACACACACACACACACACACACACACTCACACAATAAAAAAATAAACTACAAAAAGAGAAAATGAAACAATTCCCTCTCCTACCAAGCCCTGTGGTGATGCTATTCCAGGAAGTGTTCAACCTAAGAGTGGATTTCTGACATTCTGTGAAATCCAAAGCAAGGATGCCAGACACCAACACCACAGTCGGCTTCATCCAGTGTCTTCACGTCAAGATGGACCAGTGGTATTTCTGTTTGGTCTTTGATGAATATACTTGGCTCTATTTTTCATTGACTATAAAATTTGGCCTTAGAGTATTCGAAGTGGGTGACTGCATGCTCTCTATGAGTTGGGCATTAAAAAGAGTGTGCTTACATTCTCAAAGCCTTTTTCCAAATATTTGCTGAGTATAGAAGATAATGTCTGAAAGCTTCATGAGCTGCAGAAGATGTTTAGGCTCATTGATTTGAACTTGAATTTGGCTGTAGGGAGCAACCATCACACGCTCTCTTCCTAGGATAATCCAACTTGACCTAACTTGCAGCTCTATAAACTGAGAGGTTCTGATGACTTGCAGGTCACATCCCAAACGCATGTCAGGCTGCAGCAGGGTGGGTACCAGCAGGTCGAGGATGTGCTTGTACTGTGGCAGTGGTTAGTGGCTGGTTGTGGGGTGATATGTGTTTTCATATTGGCTAACTGACAGACAGCTGGTCTAGTTTTGGTTACTGTTTGTCTTAAAGACACAGTAACACCTGTATGGTGTGAAAGAATCCTCCTCATTGTTTATTGGCTGGAGATGACTAAGTCACCATTGAACTCTAGTGTAATTAGAACTTTTGAGTTTATGGTAGGGATTTCTAATAATAGTATGAACACTTTAGTGGTTCTTAAAATAGACTTATTTACTTCCTGAATAATTTAAGAGGTAATTTTATGTTTTTCTAGTATAGCAAGTCTTAATTAGGACTCATACAAAAACATAAAAGGAAACAAAATAAAACAACCCCCGCCCGAATCCCTACTCTTCTCTTGTATGGAGGTATAGTTTCAGGAAACTAGTCTTGTGAGATAGAAATGGGACTAGAAATTTGGATTTCCAGGGTGGGGTGGTCATTAATAGACAGAGCAATGTGTGGAAGGACAGCTTACCCAACTAGGCTCACTTGTTTATGAAAATGATAACTTATCGGCCATTTTGTTTTATACTTGTGAGATCACAATTTATAAATAAAATAGAGTGAAATTAGAGTGAGCTTTCTGTTGATTGCAAATCTCTCTTGTTGGCAGTACGGGATCAGAGAGAAGACATGGTTCATTTTAGCACACGGAGATGACATCACCTGAATTTTCTTTATGGGTGCCCAGATTCAGCAACTGGCAGTCACCCCAGCATTTTGTCATTCTCCAGCGCTGTGGTCATTCAGAGATTCCATTCCATCCTTTCCATCCTTCTTTGGGGGAGGGGAGCCCTGAGAAGGAGAGAGTTCTCTGTGTGTTCACCCATTGGCACATCCTACTGATTAAGCAAGACCACACACCCTATTGTTTTGATGCTTGTGGGATAATGTAAGTGTCTTGCTGTAGCATTCTGATGGGAGCTGCCAAACAGCATGGATCTGGTAACTGGTGCTTAGTGTATGGAACACAGCATCCCAGCAGGCGTGTTCAAAAATAGAACATCTCAGGTTTTCCGTATACATGCTTGCTCACGGAAGATTCTGTATTTAAATACATTTCACTCTCATATCCAATTTCCCTTTTCACATAGTCAGATTCTAGAATGAAAACACAGCTCTTTAGCCAGCTGGGTGGCTTCAGGAGGCTGTGTTCAGAGTTCTCAGTCACATGCAATTTTGTGTTTCTGAATTATGGATGGGATAGGATACTAGTTCAGGGGCAAATTCATTACTGTGCTTAGGAGGAAATAACAATACCCTAAGCCCCAATCCTTCTCCACAAACTCTACAAACCTAAACTTGTAGATCCCAAGACATAAATTTGCAATGAGTTGGCTTCTTGCTTCTTTTTAGTTCTTGCTTTGTGTTCCCACATTTTTGTACAAATAGCTTGAATGACTGTTTGCTTCAAGTAATGGCATTCTGATAATAAATGGTTAAAATAATTCAGATTTATTGTGCACCACATTTAAAGTTTTGCCAAACAAAGCAGATGTTTTTTTCCTCCTTTTTGTGGTTTTGATCTCCCAGTCTGCTGAATTACTTCATTTACCCTTCATGCTTTGGTTGATTAATTTGTGTGATTTTTGTCTTAAGAGAACACAAAGACCTGCTGTGCTGTTGAGCGTAGACACTGACCGCACCATCACTTCTTATTGTTTCTGTGTCTGAAAGTTTTTTTTTTTCTTGAGCTTTATTTTCATTTATTTTTTTCCCAGACTTCTCCAGCCAAACACTGTTAAGTAAGCATAGAAGACAGGGAAAAGACTAGAGGTTGCCTAGCCTTTTACTTTGTATTCTATATGTTTGGTTGTAAAGAAAGCAACCACCAATCCCGTTCTCTTTTTCCTTGGCAAGAATTATAAGCACACTTTCTGAAGATGGATCTTCCAGATTCTGGGGTTGCCTTCCTAGGATACAGACAATCCTTCTACAGCTTACGTGGCTCATGGCCCCATTTAGCATGACAGTACATTCAAAGAAGAGCCTCCCCTGAATTTAAAATAATTGAAAAACAATTTAGGTCCGGAGGCACGCTGCCTTTAAGATCTCATTATTCCAACACGAAACACCATGTGAAGTACCTTTCTGCATTCATCTCATTCTTAACCGGCCTCTGCTTTGTTGTGCCCCCAGCGTCTTCCCACAGCCACTCCAGGCTCTCTCAAACTGTAGTAACCTCAGGCACCACTTCCTGCTTCTCTCCTGTGCTTCCTGGTTCGGTTAGTGGTTAGCACGGCCTCTTTGCTCTTCCACTTCACCTGCGGGAGCTTTGCCCCATTTTCTCAGACAGACAGGAAACCTCTAAATCCTTACCCACAGAGCAGGAATCCCTTCTGAGAAGGAAGTGAGGGTGGGAAGATAGGAGAAATGGCAAGTGCGTGTGCATGCATACGAGTGTGCAGTGTATGTATAGACTTTTAGCTCTCTCAGGTGCAGCGGCTATATATTGGGTCACTATGGTTCTCTCATCACTGAACACAACTGAGATTTGGGGAGAACAAAAGGGCTTCCCCTTGTCCTTCCCCACTATCAATTTCTCTTTGACTCCTTGGGTCCTCCGCCTAGGTTTCTCAACTGCCTCCACTGCCCTGTGTGGCATAATGGAAAAGACATCACAGAGCACTCTCTACTAGACAGACATCCTACCATAGCAAGGGTTGTTTGTCACAGTTGTCTCGAGAGCAGAGCCCACATCAACCAGCCAGTGTTGAGGACTCTCAGACATAGATCCCTTCTTCCCTCTGCCTCGAACCCCATGGTATCTTACTCTCTGGCCATATTATTTTTCTTCTCGCCTATGGATTGCTGGGAGTTTCTGATGTCAGAGACTTTCCACCTCTTGTAGCCTCTAATGCAATGTTCTTCCCCACACACTGTGCCAATTAGTTCCATGTCAACTTGACACAAGCTTGAGTTATTTGAGAAAAGCCTGTAGGGCATTTACTTAATTAGTGATGGATGTGGAAGGTCCAGTCCATTGTGGGTGTGCCATTCCTAGGTGGTCCCAGGTTCTACAAGAAAGAAGGCTGAGCACACCATGAGGAGCAAGCCAGCATTCCTCCATGGCCTCTGCATCAGTTCCTGCCTCTGGGTTCCTGCCCTGACTTCCTTCTATAATGGATTATTACCTGGAAGTATATGATAAAACAACCCTTTTCTCTCCAAGTTGTCTGTGGTCATGGGGTTTCATCACAACCAATAGAAACCCTGGCTAAGACACTCAGTTTGCTTAACAGATCCAACTTCTTTTATCAGTGCACATTCCTTCCTTTACATTATTTCTTCTAGGAATCCCTCTCTGACACAAGCTTGGGGGTCCTACAGGGCTTCCCCCCAGCACTTCCTACTGTCCACCGTTTGTCTTACTGGGTGCTTGCTCCGTGCTGCCTTCCCCTGGGTCGCACTCACGCCTCTATGCTGAATGCGGACGCCGATGCTTGTTGAAAGCTACTATGCACAAGGTTAACCGAGCCACAAAAGGCACCCGTTAACCAGTAAAAATCCTTCTGCCCTATGCTGTGGAGTTGCAGCTCTGCCGTCATACCCAGCCAGCGCTTCGTTCCCTGTACAGTGTTAGTTAGTACTGATGGTCATAAACCCAACTCTTATCTTTTACTGTGTGGCAACCCTTTCTTTATCTTGAGTGTTTTATATGAGTGCGCTTGTTTCTTCTCAGCTGAAATACTTCTTCTTGTTTTGTAGATTGAAAAGTAGGTGACACATGCATAAATTATATATATTCATATGTTTTTTTTCTCTTATTGAACAAGGATTTGAGGCCTAGGTGAGTCATAAAGTGAATAGTCCTCAAGACCAGGCCTTCTGGCCATCCCCTGCTAACCTGACTCTGATGAACTGAATCAGAAACTGTAACGTGGATTGTTATGATAAATTGAATGACAATTATTGAATCTCATCTTTATGCAGACTTTTTCATTTTCTCCTTTGAGCAATGCTGATAAACCAGATGAGACAGGTTTTAACTGCTGGGAAAACATAAGGATGAATTCACGAAATGTTATTAGAAGCTAGGCAGCTAATGAGAAGTGAATGGGGCATTCGGCTCAGTTATCCCAACTGGTCAAACACTCCCTCTGGTTGACTGTGGTCTTGAGAGTAAGTTAACAGTGTGGTCATGCTCAGCCACGTCTGGTTTCACCATCACCAGCCTTCCCCAGATGTGTCACCCTCAGGCAGCCCAGAGAACCTATTTGTTCAATATATACGATGCACATTTAGGGCCTCGATTTCTACTTCCTCTCTGTTTCGACAGCCAGGCAAGGGCGATCAGACAGATGGGTAGATCTTTTCAAACCAGGAAGCTTTGCCTGGCTCAGGTTGGGCAGGTGAGACTTGTGGACTGTGATGAAGAAGTGCACAACTGTAGGGTTTCTGCTGCTCTGGGTCCTGGAGAATCACTCATTCCGTATTTTGCAATTTGCAACTTATTTATTTTGATGGTGGTACTCTAGAATGTTACAAACAAATAGTAATTTTGTGGAAACACAAAGACTGCAAATAGCCTGTTTCTTTGGGCCATAATTGAAGCATCCTAAGTTCTCAGACATATTAATAGACAACATCTGCTAAAATCAGGAGAATGAGTGAAAAACAGGATATGAGGCTTTGGGGATTAGAGTGAAGAGGATCCAGCTTGGAGTAAGCTCCCATGACTTGGGTAGCAGAGGCCAAGTGACTTGGTTAAGAAAAGTAAAAACAACTGAAATCAAACTATTGAACTGGAGCAGAATTAATTTTGTTCATTTTTCATCAGTTTCCTTTAGCGGGAACAGATAATAGAGAGAGACATATAAAGGGCTCTTACATCAAACACGAGAGTTAATTAGGAAGTTCAGCAGGGAAATAGGCTGACAGAACTAGCCTGTAATTCTTTTTTATTTTCCTTTGTTGTTATTATTCTTGGAATTTTAAGACGCAACCTTCAAAAGCCACGATGTCCTTTCCACAATCTGTACATGACTTTTAAATGGATAGATGACGTGGTGGTTTTGATGGCAGCGATTTGCCAGCTCTCTCTGCTTTCCTTGGTATCCTTGGCTGATGTGAACACAGGCCCGTTTATCCCAAACTTAATTATTAACTCTCACATCACACACACCACACCATACAGTAAATCTATCTGCATGTGTGTTTATTTGTGGTTTATAGAGTGTCTGTGAGGGTTGAGAGATCACTGCATGGTTCAGGAGAAGCAGAGGAATGGATAGAAGTGCAAGTAGAGCCTGTACTGATGGTAATAATGAGCCAAGCCTGGCTACAGAGGTGAGAGGGCAGTACCAGGTACAGAGGGATCAGCAGATGTACAGATGGCTGGCAGAGCCAGATGGGCACCCAGGAGGATGGGCAGAGGGCAGTTGAGTAGGCTGTGGCAAAGTCTGGGTTGAGGTGAGCTGAAGCCCTGGGGAAGACCTGGGAATTCTTTGTCATCTCTTTCTGATGCACAGACCATGATGTCAGATGACAAGCTGTGTGTGGGGTGTTGTGTCTCTATAGCAGGGTTGGTACCCACCACTTTATAGGGTCCAGATGAGGGGGCTACACTCTTTCCTTGGTCTGGCATGTCTGATAAGTTCTTGGGCCTGGTTCCCCTGCTCACATTTTATCTGTCCATTAGCCTCCAGAGTTTCAGGTGGCCATGCCTTGTAGTACCAGAACACGAGTTGTTTATCAGCCTGTGCTGTGTAGATGGTACCAGGCAGCTAAAATGTCCACCTGGGTACACAGCCACCATCCTTAACATGGAGTAAAAACCAGCCTATAAACTGGAGTCTCTCAAGGCGGAAGACATTCTTGAGAAACCACAGTATCACACAACCTGGGGCCCTTCTGGCTCTGCCAGCCATCTGTACACCTGTTCCTTCCTCTGTGCTGCTACTGCCCTTTCACCTCCGTAGCCGGGCTTGGTTCAGCATCACCATCAGTACAGGCTCTACTTACGCTTCTGTCTGTTGCCCTGTTTTGTCTGAGCTGTGCCGTGATCTCTTAACCCTCATAGACACTCTTTAAACTGCAAATAAACATACACACAGTTCTAGCTTAGGGAGGGGCTCAGCTCGAGTCAATAGCCTTTGAAAAGCCACTGGAAAGTCAAGTGAATGTGCGGTGTGCGAACGCTGTCTGCCTTCCGTCGGAGTCTGGGTGCTAAGATAGCAGAATGGGAAGTATGCACCGAAGGGTGTCCATGAAGGATGACCCACTGTCAGCCTGAGGGCCACAGTCCCTGTCCTTGGTAACACAGTAATTTTGCAAGTAAAAAAAAAAAAATAGTCCTGAATAAAGGAAGGTGGGAAAATGACAGCTGCCCTCCCTAGAACTGAGACGTCTACTGAGAGAGGGGACATCACAATGGTGCCCTCTTCAAGCTTTAGAATACTATGTCAGGGGGAGGAAGGAGGGAGTTGTGGGGCTTTGCCGAGACCCATTGAGGAGAGACTCTCCTCAAAGTAGGACTATTTTTATAGATTTTTAAGATTCATTTTTTTAATCTGAGTAGAGACACAGTTTTCTGAGTAGCCGGGAAGGTTTTAGGATTACTACATAGCAGGAAGCTTTCTGGAAATAACAAAGGAGACCATTGCCCTCTCTCCTGAGGGTTCAACAACAGGGGCCTGTTAGTCATCTAAGCAGAAAACCACCACTCTGGAAAGAAACTTTCACAAACAGCTTAAATGCCACGTAAACACGTGGGTTGGTACACCGGCCCCTTCATTATTGTCCACTCTCGCCCTGTGAGCATGCGCCTTGCACGGTAGTCTAGCCATTGTCCACGGAGACTCTCGGCAATGGCACCTTTGGGATCGGAGAGTATCCTGTAGTACCCTGTGTAAACTCTGTTCTGCTTCTGCACTGCACTCTGTCTTGTCGGCCACAAGGACCCCGGGGGCCAAGGGGAGGCCAGAGTGAGACCCCAAGAACAAGCGGAGGTGGAAACTCTTTTATCACAGAAGGGTGTCTGGAGCTCAGCAGTTGCACCTTTCACCAGATGGGTTCGTTTGGGAGGTATCGTCTCAGCCTCAGAATCAAAATGACTTTGCTTCAAAGAGCAAGTTGCAGCTTGTCCAGGCTGGGGCAGGAAAGTGAGGTGGAGAATGAAGTCCCAAAGGCCTTACCCAAAGCCTTTGAAAAGTAGCATATAAGCAAAACGAGTTGGCAAAGAGCAAAGCTGGAGAAATTCCCACCAAAGACTAACAACCCTGGCTGGAGTTCCTGGTGCAGGCCAGCGCTGCCCCAGCGTGCCCCATTAGAACGCGTTATCACACCTCGGCTCATTATAATGCTAAACCACACACCCAGCCCTGGAGATCGAAGCTGCTAATGAGACATGTAATACAGGACACGTTCACGTGACAGAGCATATGCGACACAGCCGGGGGCATGGAGATGATCACAAAAGCTCACAGCATGTGACACAGTGCCCAGGCCACTGTACGTGGGAGAGAGCTTCAAGGTTGACCTTTCTCTTTGCCCCTGCCCGTCTTTCCATGGAAGAGTATTCTTTCTTAATAAATTCTCTTCCTTTTCTTGCCAAGCCCTGCCTCATCTTCTCAATTCTTTGCTCCAAGACACAAAAATCTGGAACTCCTCTAGATGTGCCCACCAAACCCCCATATCAGCTGATGGCAAAGGAGCAGCAATTTTGTTAATTTTTTTCCGTTTAGTTTTGTGGGCTACGTGGTTTCTGTGACCACTGCTTAAGCATGTCATTGTATTGTGAGTGACCCTTTAGATCAGCAGTTTTCAACCTGTGGGGCGTGACCCCTTTGGAGGTTGAACAGCTCTTTTACAGGGGTCACCTGAGACCATGAGGAAGCATAGATTTTTACATTAAAATTTGTAACGGTGGCAAAACTACACTTATGAAAACAGCAACAAAAATAATTTTGTGGTCGGAGGTCACCACAACAAGGAACTGTGTTAAAGTGTCGCAGCATCAGGAAGATTAGAACCACTTTGGAAGGTAAAGCAATGATCTGCTATGCTCCTTCTGCAGTGAATATTCATTCATAAAAGTCAGGCTGTGCTCTGGGTCACAGCGTGCTGATCTCTGGCTTATGCTGCACGTTGCATAAGAGTTCAGTGGAGCAACTTTTCTCTCTAGATTCCAAACTTGGTTCATTGATTACTTGAGCTTTGGATTACAAAAGCTGATCTAGGAGTCATCATATCCTAACATGGCAAATGAGTTGTTTTCTATGATAAATGATGGAAGCTGTAAGGTTCCCAGACAAGATGGCGTAGATGACTGTATTGTCCTTTGGTTTTTCAACAAATTCTAGAACCCTACAATGACTGCAGCTGTGATGTTTATGCCCAACCCCAGGAAGAGAAAATACTATAAAAATAGATGCTTGTGGCTGACCCTCTATTCCCAGACCATCGCCTTTCCACTCTTGCAAAATCAGTTGGTAAACAGGCACACAGTAGAGGAGATGAAAGCTGCTTTCTAAAGAATCAGGAGCTATCATCGTATGTCTATCATGGGGATGCAGCTTGGGATGGCTGGGGAATCTTACATCCCACAAACTCTGAGGCACTTAAAAATATTTTAAAAATGGTGACACCTTAAGATCTCATTTTCTTTGGCCCAGACATGTAAAAATCTGTCTCTCTAACAAAGAACAGATAATAGTGACAATCTCTGGTCCAGATCTCCCCTCTCCTTTAGAAAAGGACTCTCAAACTTATCTCAGAGATAAATTTGCATATCTTCTGGCCTTTGCTTCATGACGAAAATTGGCTTGTTGAATTGAAAACATCGCTTCCCCATTTTGGCCATTAAATTGTTATTAATTCTCTACCACCCATTTCTGTTTTCTAACTTCTTTTGGGATAGAGGATGGGTTTACGGGACTGAAGTGTCCAGCAACATAATGTCTTAATTTTGAATGAAATTTAATGTGAAGCAGGCTGATCTTGGAGACCATTCAAGAACAAACAGGTCCTTCTGTGTTATTACTGCCTCATTATAGGGTGCTGTGACTGGGGAAGTGTGGATCTTAAGGGTATTTGTGAAGAACAGTGTCTAACGTGGAGAGCCACTTTCTCAGAGGGATGCAACGTGAGAACATTGTACTTTCCTTTCAAACGTCTTTGAGTAGAAAAAGGAATAGATTGTTTTGTACAATCTGTACAGTCTGGTACTTGGTCTCCATCTGCACAGGTAAGAGAAGATTTTCTCTACTCTTTGCAGTTGACTGCCCATCTCTCTTTTGTTTTGCTCTTTGGGATGACGCTAACCCTGCCCATTGCCTTCCTGGACTTCTGCAATGGGGCTGGGCCTCCAGACGCTTTCATGAGATCAGTGCTAATTAAGGCAGCCCAGCAGAGTGCCTCTTGAAGCAGGCGCATGTGCCTGTGTCCACGCCGCTACCAAAGCCTCGTTCACCGTTACTGGCAGCTTCCCCTCTGGAGGAACACATGTCGGAAAGCGTTGGAAATGAGAATTTCCTTGAATTGCTTTTTTTTTAAAATTTAATTTCTTTTCTCTCATTCTGTGATTCTCTGGGGCATAGAGACATGTACTCACTCTGCTTCATCTGTCATATGCTGTTTATTTCCAAGGGAGAGACGATGATGTGAAAGACTGGCCATGGAGTGCAGCCACAGATCATTTATCTTGTAGGTGACAGCTGCCGTGGAGCTGTGAAGACCTTCATTAACACTGGAACTGGAGGTTCGCAGGCTTCCTCCGTTCCTTTGGAATGAGTGTCCTGAGACTGGGACGTTGAACCAGTAGTTGAGAATAAAAGCTGTGTAGCTGGTTGTGGCTCCTTCAGGCTTTCTGAGAGTATGACATCATGTGCCGTAGCTGCTGGTGGCTGCCTTACTCCAGAGAGATGTTTTTACATCCTCCTGACATCCTGATGTCTACTCATCAGATCCCTAAGATCCCGAAGATCCCTCAATTTCATGCTAAGTACTCACTTGTGGACAGAATGGTGCCTAGGGGGGAAGGCCTGTTCCTAACTGCTCTCTTGGTACATATTTGTGACACACACTTGGCTCTTGTGGCTAAGTGTCCAAATAGTAAAATGGCCCTCATCCCTGGAAGACAGTGCCCAAGGGCTACCAATAGGTAGTTTTTAGGATAGATGTCTTTCACTGAAGGTAACAATGTACAGACAAATGGGTTTTCTTTAGCTATTTTGCAGATGTGGTGTCATAAACATCCCTGGTCTTTTCATCTGTCTTTCCCCTTATATCTGAGTCTTTCTGCTGGGTAGCTAGCCAGATATTAACAGACTTGAAGACCAGAGAGGATGGACAATTCACCTCCAATCAGCTTTTGTGGTTAGTCTGATGGACCAGAGCACTGGGCCTCAGTTTTTCCACCCAATTCTACTTTATTCAATTAAATCGATAGCGTAGAACACACAGTATAGTTAGGCCTAAGACCCTAAGGTGTACAGCTGAGGAGTGGTTCCTCCTGTACTCACTGTCACTACCACTTGAGTAATAACTATTGACTCTTAGAGGAGGAAAGAACTACTGGGCCTTCAGTCTGGCCTTCCCCCCAGCTCCCTGGTCCTTATGAGGCACATCAAGACAGACACCCTCAAGCGATGGGAGTGGGCAATGGCCAAAGGGACTACAGTGAGAACATTCTCATATCACACAGCATGGGGGTGGACAATGGTAGAGAGGACACTCTGCTGGTGTCTGTGTTCAGGGGGACTCTATACTATTTCTTAGAATCTCAAGGACACATAACTTTGCTGAGGGAGATTTTTCTAGCTCATGTGATTGACAGGTCCATTTGTATTAACATTTTAGGGGTGAATCAGTAGAGATAAAACTCAGGTCATGTTCTTTTGGCCAGTAATCAAGGTGCTATGTATTTTAGTTCCTAGTTTTACAAGTTTCTGATTAGAGGGAATAGTTCATCCTCACTAGCCTTCAACTCCTGTCTATGTGTAGCTACCTAATGGAAGGGCTCAGCAGGGGGAAGGGCAGCTAAGAAGATCATGGATGTTCAAAACACAATGCCTGCAAAAGACCCAAAGAAAATCTATCTGCTCACATCTCACTGCTGAGATATGTGTATTCTATTGGCAAGAGATGTATATTCTATAATTCTCCCATTGGTGAGCTCTTGAGCACTGTCTTTCTGGGATGAAGGCCTTGAACAAGCTTTGGCAAACGTGTTGTGCTCTAGTTTGGCTCTACTACTTTATAGGCAAATCCTGTGAGTTTAGGGGTAAACTGGATTTCCTGGAAGGGCATCATCCCAATGGAACCTAACAAATGTTAGAGCCCCAGTCTTTAGGGTTTTATGTCAGCTGGAGAGTGGACCGGAATTTCCACTTCTGGCCTTACAGATGATAATTTCTAGACACAGGCTCATGTAAAAAGATACTTTCCAGAGAAAAATCAGAGCTAGGAAGTAGGGAGCGACTTTGAGATTTCTAGCAGTTCTGAAAACAATAAATTTCCGCAATGAATGTGAGCAATGGCAACAATGTGGGATATGCTGGATTACAGACTATTACCTTTGTGTAGGTAATATGTAAGTTGAAGAATTTCTTTCTATGCTGAGAGTGTTTGTGTGCCATAAGTGGGTAGGGAACAGGGGATGCTTCTGTTACAATGAAGCGCTCTAGGGAGTGTGTAAATGCACACTCAACCTCCTGAGATGACGCTTTTGATTTGCAGTTGTAGAATGCTCATGGAATCTGGCATATTGATTGACAGGATGATGAAGAAGGCTGGAAGGGCCTATAGAGAGATCTAGTCAACCTTGGTTAGATTATGGAAAACAAAACGGGCCAGTTAAGGAATTGTCTTGACCCGTTTCCAGAGGGGAGGAAAAACCCAGATACATGTCTCATTCCACTAGTCCAGTGACTTAGGTCTATAGTTGACAGGTTAATTAAGTGATGTAAAGCAGAGAGTTATTAAAAGTGAAACATATATTTTAACGTTTTATTCCTATCATAAAAAACAGATAACTGAACACATAATAACTTTTGAGCTGAATTTATGGCCAAGGCTAATTTATGTTTGTTTAGTATGAGTCCAAGGATAGGACAGAGTTTTCTATGAGTCATGACTTCCAACTGGATTGCTTTTAAAGTGGATTAAGAGCAGAAAGATATTCATGAAACAATCAATGCATAGAGCTCTCTAAATTTTAATATGTTCTTTATCTCTTAGGTATTTTTATCAGTACCCAAAAGGAAGGATGACTCACCTGTATCAATGATTTTGAAGGTTTATTTTGGTCCTCAGTCTGTGCTATTGGTAGATGGTGGATCTTTAAGTAGGGGTACTTAGCAGGAGGCGTTAGGTCACTGGGGTTGTGGGATGATGGGATTATGGGATGCTCATCTTTTTTTCCTCCCTTTTATTTCTGACTACCATGAAGCAAGCACTTTGCTTTCCTAGCATTTTTCAATGGTGTCCTGGCTCACCATAGGGCCAAAAGCAATAGGATCAAGGGATCATGGACAGAAATATTCAAAACTGGAAAGTAAAATAAGTCTTTCCTCTTTTTGTGTTCATCACCTAAGGTATTTTGTTAATGGTCAATAAAAAGCTGACAAAATGGCATGTGATAAATATCTTTTCTAGAAAGGACTCTTGTAGTTTTACTTTCCTGTGTTTATGAAATACTACTAAAACTAGAAACACAGAGTCAACTGGCATAAAAAAAAGTTCAAACTTAGAAATAAGTTGTCTGCTAACTAAAGTGACTGGCTGCTTGTAGGTTTTGCTTAGCACCACAGAGGAAAAGGGCAGGTTTATCTGAGAAGTGGAAATTATCTGCGAGATGTATTTAACTTTCCAAATGTTTCCCCATCTTCTACACCAAGCTGTGCACAGCTGCTGTGATGGCGATCCCCTGTGTTTTCTCTCTTCTCTGATTTCTTCAGTGCTTATTCCATCTCTCACACTGTCATTTAACAAAGAATATTTTGTCTCCCTTCTCAATAAGCATTTTTATTTTTTTTTATCCATAGTGCTTTTGTCAACTGAAGCCAATAATGCAAATTATATTTTTATTGTGATCTCATAACACTTACCCTAGAGCTGGGCAAAGGAGAGTCACTAAAAATGAGCTATTGAGTTCAGTTGGGTTTGATGCTAAGATCTTCTGATCTCAGCCAATAGCACATGCAACTCCCTTACTTGTAACCAAGAGTCAAAGGTGCTGATGGTCCCTCTTCTCAAGGCCTGTGGTGGGCACATTGGAGAATAGACTAGGTTGCCCACCATGATGCCAGGCTAAAGGTTGACACTCCCCTACAGGTAAACCAAGAACCTCTCTTCTCATGGAGAAAATTCTGAGATAACTTCTGAACCATGGTGAGGAATTCCTTGCCAGGGAAGATGGAGGACTGTAATTACCTAAGCAAATTCATGTCGTGCTTTCTTATAGACTTGTAGAACACGTTGGATTTATTTCCGTTTAGATCACTGGTCCTGATTCTGCATTTAAGGCATGGATCCTCTTAATTTAGATCATCCAAGGCAAAAGAAGAGGCAGTTCTTCTTTTGTGGAGTCTCTGTAGGAAGAGAGGTGCAGCAACCTACCAGGACGGACCATTTTTTTCTTGTATCACTCAAATCTTGAAAAGGCCTTCATTTTTTTTTTTTTGTGAACTCTCTGGATATAACTTAAATATCTAAATTTTGTGGTTTATCTGTGGATGTGGGGCATCAATTATAAATACTCATCTATTTGATTATTTGCTAGGGAAAAAAACATTTCTCGGTGGACTTAAAAACAGTGCTTGAGTCATGCATACTCTTCTGAGCGCCAAACTGCTCTAGATCCCTCACGCTTTCCTCACAGGGAGGCATCTTCATCCCCTTTATAATATCAGCGATTCTTCTCTTGCCAAAACTGGAGACAATAGAGTAATCTCCTGTAGGGTATTAAGCATCTTTGTTGATATGTGGGCTGTGTGTTGGACCTTAGCAATCTGGCTTTGAACAGCAGTGTACTGTTGGGACACACATAGTAGGCTCAGAGTTCATATGGGGGATGGAGTGGCACACTTAATGAGATGTCTTACAAAGGATCTATTTAAAAGTCTTTCAAAGATGCTTGTAGGCTTAAATACAGAGCTTTCACAAATAGACCAAACGGCTTAGATACTGTTCCTCCACATTGCAAAAGCTCAGATTTTCCTCTCCACTGTGAAATGTCTCAACCACCAAGTATGGTGTCATAAAAATATAGTTTATAAAAAAAAGCCTTCTGACACTGTAAAAATTAATAGTTTTCTTGGAGGTTGAATCTCTTCAGTTCTCACAGTGGTAAGTTGAAATAAATAAATAAAAAGATTTCCTTCTTTTATCTTGTAAAATTAATTGACTTGTCTTAGTTTTTCCCCGGTAAAACACTTTGGGTGGGGCCCACCATGAACGCTCACCACCAGGATCTCTCTAGCCTGTTACTCAAATGCCCAGCCTCAAAGCTCCTAACGTCATAGCTGTTAATGGCTGTGCTGGAAAAGGAGGCAGCCGAGTGCTGAGCCTTTGGAACTGTTACTCAGAAAAGCTTCTCCTACCCTCCCATTTCCCCAAATGTCATAAGAAACCACGGCTCTGGTGCTTCCATTCTCTAATGCACTTCGAATTTCTCACTACTCAATTCAGGAATCAAAAACCCTGAAAGGTGAAAGTGGGGACTGGCTCTTGTTGGGGAGAGGCATGGCCACAGGAAAAGCTATTGACAAGATGACTTGTGTCCCGCCATGGGCTTCTTCATGGTTTTCAGTCTTACAGAAGGCCACTTCTGCATGGTCAGGAAGCCATTTAGATGAGCCAGAGCAAAGAAAACCTAGTATAAAGTTGACATTAACATCATTACCTGCTCTTGGAGTTCTGTAACCCTTTAATACAATTCCTCATGTTGTGGTTACCCCAACCATAAAATTATTTTTGTTGCTACCTCGTAATTGTAATTTTGTCACTGTTATGAATTGTAATGTAACTATCTGTGTTTCCTGGTGATCTTAGGTGATCCTGTGAAAAGGCCATTCAATGCATGAGGGGGTTGTGACTCACAGTTTGAGAACCACTGACTTAAATCCTTCCCTGGGCATTTTTGTGAGGCCTGGAGAGTGCTACTCTCCTGCCTTCATGCCTTATCTTGCATTAATTTGATGGTGGAGAAGAACAACTTTCCATTTTTCTAAAGATCAGTAATTTTCCAAAGAAAGGATGCATCAGGCTTCCTTCATGGTGGGAACTGCAGCAACCCATTCCGGAGATCAGCATTGTATGGGGTGGATTATGGAGCCTTAGGGCTTTAGAATTTAGATGAGAACAGGCCATTCCAGGAAAGGCAGCCTTTCTGCACCATCTCTCTCTTGTGACTTTCTGTGACCTCTTTGAAAACCATATTTTTTTTTCCTGGAGACACAGTTCCTCTTAATTAAACGTTGTTTTTTAATTGTCTTAAATGTTTATATTTATCTTATCTGTACGGGTCTTTTGCCTGCATGTATGTCTGTATAATACATGCATACTGTGCCATTGGAGGCCAGAAGAGAGTATTATATTGTCTGAGATGGAGTTACAGATGGTTGTGAATTACTATATATAGGTTCTGCTAATCAAACGAAGGTTCTCTGGAAGAGCAATCAGTGCTCTTAACCACTGGACCATCTCTTCAGTCCCCCTAGAATTGAATTTTAAAGTCCTAATACCCAGGGTGTTCGGAGAGCAATTTCCTGTACAGTGCAAGTGGAAAACTCTGTTGTAATTAGGGTTTTCACTGTTTCTTCAAACCACATCCGTGGATCAGTTTTTCCTACTTCCTTGCTGAAGTCTTGAGGTGGTTCCTACACTTTAAGACACTTTAGCCACCATTCAGTTTTGTTCCAATGTCCATAGTTTTCTGCCTTTATTTTTTCCTATCGAGTTAGCAAGGCAAGTGAAAAACGTGGTCTTGGCTTTTAGTCTTGGAAGTAGGGGGGTGTCATGACAAATTTCTATGTCAAAATGTCTTCTTGAAAGCAAAGAAGCCCTTTGTGGTTGTACACCTCTGTGTGTGTGTATTTGTGTGTATGTATGTTGGGGTCTGTGTGTGTGTGTGTGTGTGTGTGTTTTACAGACTTGGGTTTTGAGAGTGGGTCTCTTAACGAACCTGGAAGCCAGTTCTGCTAGCCCTAAGTACCTGCTGTCTCTCTCCCTCCGCACTGACTGCCAGCATGTACTGCTCCACACCTGGATATTTAGATGTGGGCTCTAAACTTGAACTCCGGTCTTCAGTCTTGTGTGGCGGACACTTTACTACTGTGCCATCTCCCCGAGCCCCTGTGTGGCCTTGTCGGTCCCCTGCTGTAGATGGAGTTGAGGGCAAAAAGGCCTCCTCCCAGTGCCAATAAAACTACCTTCCTCAGAATGTGTCCCTGTTCATTCCTTGAGGTGGGTGATAAGCTAAGGCTTCCTTTGTCAGTCGCACAAAGCCACACAGGCCGTTTGAACTCTCGCTGCAGCACGTGAGTACCCTTGGCGTTGATTGTCATGTTTTGGTCTTTTTGTCTTGAGAAAGAGCTGTGCGTGTCACTTCATTACTAGAATAATCTTGGGCAGCCTATATATTCTACAGAGGGTTTTCACGTACATGAGTTTTACTTGCTTTTACCGTTCCATGAAATAAATATGTTAAAAAATGTGAGGCTCAGGCAGGTGAGCTGATATGTAGTGTGTGAGGCCAGAAAGGTGATACAGTTGAGGCCTGGATGGGAACCCAACCCTCCTGATGTTCAGCAGCTTGAAGACTTAGCCTAGAACATTGGAGATACAGTTTGTTTTAATATGACCCCAAATCCATCTGTATTTATTTCAGCCTCATGACTTTCATTTGCTTTTTAAAATTATGTGCATATGCGTGCATGCATGCATGCGTGTGTGTGTGTGTGTGTGTGTGTGTGTGTGTGTGTATGTGTGCATGCAGGTACCTGCAGAGTCCAGAAGAGGGTGTTCTGTCTCTTGGAGCTGGAATTGCAGGTGATTGAATGTCACCTGACACGGGTGCTCAGAATTGAAGCTGGGCCCTCTGCAAGAACAGCGCATGCTCTTAACTGCCGAGTACTCTCCATCACCTAGTGACTTTCATGTGTCCCTATGGACTCTTCTGACCCTTTGTCATTTGTCACCAGGGTTTGGTGAAGTGGTACTAATAATGCCCGGGAGCGTGTTAGGATTCAAGCCTTTACAGAGGGCGGAGTACTTTTGGACAAGCTCCCAGCCAATGCTGCAGGTGCTCCAGGGCCAACGGGCATGGCAAGGACATGGTGTTTATCAAGTATCTGACACACGGGGGCCACTCAACAAGGGGCTGCTGCTTTCTCCCTTCCACAGAGTGTGTGTTCACTTGGCCGGATTTGATTTCAGGTCCCATTAAACACACTCGACCTGTTGCCTGGCATACAAATACGACAGAACATATGCACTAAAAACACAGGCTCTGTGCAGCCTTCACGCAGTTGGAGGGCCGCGTGGGGTAGCGTCATGATCCTGGCTCTCAGTGATACTGTACAAGAACATTAGTCTGACGAAAATTGCTCAGAACGGATGGGATGCCTGCTCCCAGGTCCTCAGACAGCTACTCTATCTTTATGAAGCTAAGAAATCAGTGAAAGGTTTGCCAAAAAAGTATATGAGACTTTTTTAAGTGCTATTTTATTTTTAGTTTTTATTATTCTCTCTCTCTCTGTGTGTGTGTGTGTGCGCAGTCATCTGAAGATGTGTGTTTATGTGCCGACGTCGTCAAGGAGACTAGAGTTTGATGCTGGCTATCTTCCTCATTGACTTTCCGCCTTAGTTTTTGGAAACAGTCTCTGCCTGGGCCTCTGGCCCACCAGTTCTGCTCTATTGCTAACCAGTGAGCTCTGGGGGTCTTCCTGTCTCAACTTCTCAGCGCTGGGGCTATAGCAGTGTGTGTTTGTACGTGGGTGCTGGGGACCTGAACTCAAGCCCTTGGGTTTGCTTAGCAGACAGTTTCCCGCTAATCCGTCTCACCCCTTAAAGAAGTGACATGGCTGTCACAGACATGTAGCTAGCTTGTGATACTGATGTCCAGAACCCATAGCACGTATACTTTTGATGATCATGTTTCCATTGTCATCTGCTGAGAAAGGAAAAAGAAAGTTTCAAGTCTCTGCTCTCCCTTACACTGCACTCCAAGGCACAGCTGTTTGAGTTCTGATTTCTGCCTGAGAAGCCTACTGTCATCCATTTTCACTTATTAACTCTAGACGAAGAAGACCTGCAAATGACACCTGCAGTGTCTAGCACCTTTGGTGGCTGTCAAGGACTGTGTGCATGTGTGTGTACATATGTCTACATATGTACACAGCTCACACTTGTGGAAGCCAGTGCTCATATCGGGTGCCCTCCTGTTTTGCTCTCCATCTTATTTTTAAGGTGGGATCTCTTACTGAACCTGGAGCTTACAATTCAGCTAGACTGGCTGGTCAGCCCCATGGATTTTCCTACCTCCTCCTCCTCTGCACCTGGTTACAGATACATGTTAAGCTCAGCTTTTACATGTATGCTGGAGATCTGGACACATGTTCTTGTGCTTGCATGTCAAGCACTTTGCTAACTGAGCCATCTCCCTAACCCCATTGAGTAGCATCTTAAATTGTCACCAGTTTATAAGCTAAAGGAAGGAAGCTTCTTTCGTTCCACCTCATCACTCTTCATTGTGTTTGCTATGCTTATTTGGAATATGTGGTCTTTTCTCTTGAGTAGAGACACATTGGATGTTAACAGCCTGAACATATTGGGCTGAGACAAAGTGGAGTAAATTCCTTCCATAGGTGGGGAAGATAGAAAGATGGGTGCCTTTCTGTGGTCTGTGAGGCTTGCAGGATGTAGGAGGTGACGCTGATAGATTAGACACGTGCAATGGAAAAAGGCAACAATAGGCATAAAATAGTTTGTGGTATAGGAAGGCACGTGGTGGTGTTTATTTATAGAAAAAAACTAGACTATGTAGCAATTTCCTTTCAAAAGCAACAGAAATTTATAGAAGTTAGGATGTTACAACAGAACAATTTGTTGTCCCTCAATTTTTTCTCATTATCATTAGACACAGACCATAATGACATGTTTGCTGTATTTTTCCATTGCAAGAGTAATACTTATAAAACAATATTTGAAAATATAGAAAGTTAGTGAAAATATACACATATTTTTGGCCTTTAAAGATAACCAGGGCTAACACTTTATTATGTTCCTCTTTCCTGACATTTCTTTGCAAAAAATACTGGTTTTGAAATGGTTTGCCCAGAGTGTGTGGGATGATGCCCTCAGCCCGGCAGGAGTGAGGTCATTGACCCTCCTCGGCATGGCCCTGCTGCCTGCACGTAGCTTCCGAGAGCCATGAAGTCTCAGCAGTGTTCTCACATCTTCCATCTCTTTTCTTGCACAAACACGACCCTTTAATAGAGTCCACTCATTTCATGGACAAATGCATTGCTTCCTCTCCTGGGGACTGTCGTCTCCCCTTCTAAAACAGCCTTGTTCAAGTTTCCTTTCTTGGCATTACAAACTGGCTTTTCCTGACTGGCCCCTGCTGTCTCCAAATTCCCTCTCCTGCCTGACTCCAGGAAGAGCCTCCTCTCCTAACCACACACCCAGAAAAATTCTTGGAAGGGTCCTAATTTGGACTTTTGAATGAAGGCTAACCTGTAATTTCTGTGAGTGAAGCAGCTGGTAGTCCCTAGCTCCTAGCTGACAAGCACTCGCCTGCCCTCCTGCCACACAGACTCTGTAAATAAGAAGGTACATTGAAGATGTTTTCCAGTTTGTGCTCTTATTTTCCTTTGTGGGGAGTCTGACGGTATGTCGAAGTCACCGATAGTGTTACATTTTTCAGTGGCTCTGTAGCTGGTGTCACACGAGCTTCCTGGACTTTGAAAAGCCTCCATAGCTGCTAAGTGTACAGCTTCGGGGATGCTCATTTGACTTGTTGAAGGTCGACGCTATTTTTCACCAGCTTACTGAGATAAAATTTACATATGAAATATGTTCCACCACCAGCCAGACAGAGGGCGTCTTCATTGTTTCAATTTCTCCCCAAATCTCTATAAAACTAGTCTTTACCTGAGTCTCGATTTAAATATTATTTATTGCAAATTCTTACCAGTACTTATATGTTGTACATTTTTGTTGAGTTTGAGATGACATTTGTGTCCCATCCCAGCTGTTTACCATGATCTTCTCCTGCAGATCGCTTAGGTGCTTCGAGAGTTCTGTGTGAGGATTGTTTTCAGCATGCGCTCTCTGGTATAGAGTTGCTCTAATTCAGCATGGTATTTTTTATATTAATTAATACTATGCCTTGTAGGGTACAGGTTATGGCTTAAAAATGATTTGCTTAGCTGTCCAATTGACAAGGGACTGACTTAGGGTGGCTAATGTTGATTATCAATGCGACATAATCTAAAATCACTTGGGGGATCAGGCTCAGGCTGTAGCTTTGAGGGATTACCTTGAATAGGTTGGCTAAGGTGGGAAGAGTCTCCATAAAATGGGCAACACCACTTCCTGGATTTGGGTTCAGGACTTCACAAAAGGGTGAGAGAGCCCAGCAGCAGTGTCCTCTTCTCTCTTCTTCATGACCTTCCTGCCGCCACACACTCCCCAGTCCTGGGCTTCCCTTCAAAGCGGAAGTCAAAATAAGCTGCCTTTCCTGTATGTTATTCTCGTTGGGGTACTTCCTCACACGGCAGAAACGTAATACAGTTTCCTTGATCTCCTTAAAAAAGACATGGGAGGTGAAACGATGTAAACACGTTTAGATTCAAGAACACAATCCATCTGCCTTCTTCACTCTCTTAGCAGTTTTCCCAGACTCCGGTTTTAAAAGCATTCTTAGAATGAATCTAGAGAAAGTCTACTTAAGACTGATTCCATTCTCAAAGTGTTTGTCTGTGGGCATTGCCTCCCCATTTTTACTGGCAGTGACCCAGCTCTGTGCTCAGTTTCTGAGGAGCGGGGGGTTGTTTTTGCCTGTAGTCATCGAGTTTGTCTTATGGATAGGTTTATCTAATGCATATCCGCTGAGTGGCTGAGGGTAACCACTGTATGGCTTTCTAGAGTTCTGTGTCTGGTGCTCGACTGCTCACATCTGGGTTTCTCTCAGCCTCCTCAGATTCTGGTCTCTACTTTCTAATTACAAGGAGCTGGGTGTACTCTGTTGGTTTCCACCTCCTCACTGTAGTCTGGGAAGCACCTACAGACAGAATCCTGTTGATCATGCTGCTTATTTCACTGCCTGCTCTGTTTTCTAACATTTTTCTAACATTTTCTAACTAGTGTCCTGGTTGTAGGCAACAGAGTGGCAAACTGTTACCAGTTACTCATATTCAGTGTTGTGTTTTTGTAGGATTCCTGAGTATGGGTATAAAGTGTCTCTGCATTTATATGTGTTTCTTTTGCTTTTTCTTTGGCTCCTTTTCTTCTGCTTGTTTGTCCTATTCTAATTTGTTTACTTTTGATTTATCTTATTTTACTTTATTATTCTTCCTTAGATGCCTGTTTGCTTACTAATGAGAGACAGAAAAAGTGTGAATCTATGTGAGAGGGAAGGAGAATGGAACTGGGAGAAGTTGGGGGAGAGTAAACTGAATTCAACTTATATTTTACCAAACACTATAAAAGAAAATGAAAGAAATACAGTTTCAGAGAGTTCCAGTCTATGACGTCAAGGGAAGTATATCATCATTAACGGGGACAAAAGTTTGTGGTAGGTATCAAGTCCTCCCTTCACAGCTGATGAAGAATCAGAGAAACTGATGGAACCAGAGGCCCACATATGACCTCCTGAGACCTATCCCTAGTAGCCTCATTCTGCCAGCTACATTGCTTAAAACGAAGCTTGGGAAGTCCGTGGAAGTATGGATTTTCTAAAAAAAAAGAAAAAAAATACAGGTTGTTGTTGATTCCACGAAGACGTTTGCTACAGAAAAATCACTAGCGTATTTCCTCCCTGACCACATATGTTTTTACGGCACCCATACTTTTTCCTAGGAGGAATGTTCACAGCCCTCTGACAAGTGGATTCATATTTCCATAGCAACCATCTGAGACCAACAAGATGGGCAGGCAGTGTCTACAGTTTTCCCACAGCCTCCAATCAGGTTTATGAATCAGCAAAGGGTACCAGGCAAAATGGATCCAGTTAGGCTTGCCACATCCTGTTAGAAATATCCTCACAGAATCATTATCAGTGTACCTTATATGCCTATAATTAGGCAGCAGGTATTACTAAATTCCCCTTATCAAGGAGCACATAGTTCAAAAATGGGAACGTTTTATGTCAACGAACATATTGGTAGGCCAACATACTGGAGCATGAGATTGTTATGAATTGGTTTTTTGGCTCTGAAACTTACAGTTTGATTGTGGAAACTTATTTTAACCTTAATTTGAAACATTCATATAAAACAATAACATCATCCAATCTATGAGGTCGAACTGCCACGGTTCTCGCTCAGGCATCATTTCTGCTTGCCTCTCACCTGCTGTACAGCAGGTGGCCCCGGTGGCTGTACTTGGAGCAGGTGTGACTACTTTTCTCCCTTCCATACTGTCAGCAGTGAGACCCAGGTGCCGCTCCCCACTGTCACTTCAGCAGCCTGAGGGTCACCTTAACCCTTCAGAGACCTTGACTCAGGCAAAAGCAAGACTCACAGCTTTGATGAAGAAAAAACCTGAGGACGAGCCAACATGAGGCAGAGTTGGAGTTTTATTAAAAATAGGTGCTCAAGGAAAGAATAAAAGCAGTGTTTTCAAAGCAGATACAAAGACTCAGGACCAAACCTTCAGTCGAGTGCAGGGAATCATATGAAAGAAGGGGAGTTAGTGTGATGGGGAAAGGATAGGAGCTCCACAAGGACCAAATATATCTGGGCACAGGGTCTTTTCTGAGACTGACATTCAACCAAGGACCATGTATGGATATAACCTAGAACCTCTGCTCAGATGTAGCCTGTGGTAGCTCAGTAACCAATTGGTTTCCCATAGTAAGGGGAACAAGGGCTATTTCTAACAGGAACTCAATGACTGGCTTTTTGACCTCCCCACCCCCCAAGGGAGGAGCAGTCCTGTTAGGCCACAGAGGAGGGCTTTGCAGCCAGTCTTGAAGATACCTGATAAAACAGGATCGGATGGATGGGGAGGAGGTCCCCCCCATCAGTGGACTTGGAAAGGGGCAGGGTGGAGATGAAGGAGGGAGGGTGGGATTGGGAGGGAATGAGGGAGCGGGATTCAGCTGGGATACAGAGTTAATAAAATGTAACTGATAAGAAAAAAATAAAATTAAAAAAAGAGTGATGTGGGCTTCTCAAAGAGGAGTCCTAGTTTGTTAACACACACTCTAATATAGATTTTTAGAATGGGTGTTAAGAGAAAGAGAGACAATCAGGGAAACAGTACATACTCAAGTATGGATATAATATTCACAAGAAAGAGACATCATCGCCTCTCTTAGCATTAGCCAAAAATAAAGACTTTTGGTGTCTCTGAAATTATGTCTCAAAGGTAGCTAAGAACTAACTCCTCTTTCTCTCTTTTACAAGGTAAGATTATAAAATAAGATTCCTTGAACTCTGCCCAAAGTTTAGCTATGAATCTCAGCATCTGTTTTGATACCCTACTGGGTAGAGTCTTTCAGAGGCCCTCTGTGGTAGGCTCCTGTCCTGTTCCCTGTTCTCTCCCTTTTCTGATGTCTATCCTATTTGCTTTCTGAGTGAGGATTTAGCATCTTACCCAGGGTCCTCCTTCTTGATTAGCTTCTTTAAGTGTACAGATTTTAGTATGATTATCCTATATTACATGGCTAATATTCACTTATAAATGAGTATATACCATGTGTGTCTTTCTGCTTTGGGATAGCTCACTCAGGATGATCTTTTCTAGTTCCCACCATTTGCCTGCAAATTCCATGATTTCCTTGTTTTTAATTGCTGAGTCCATTGTATAAATGTACCACAATTTCTGTATCCATTCCTCCATTGAGGGACATCTGGGTTGTTTCCAGATTGAAGGGGGAGATAGAAAGACCTGGAGGGGACAGGAGCTCCACAAGGAAACCAACAGGACCCCAAAATCTGGGCCTAGGGCTCTTTGTAAAGACCAATTATTCAACCAAGGACTATGCATGGAGATACTCTAGACCCCTTTCTCAGATGTAGCCCATGGAAACTCAGTGTCCAACTGGGTTCCCTAGTAAGGGGAGCAGAGGCTGTCTCTGACATGACCTCAGTGGCTGGCTCTTTGATCATCTCCTCCTGGGGGGAGTGTAGCTGTAAGAGCCACAGAGGAGGACAATGCAAACATGGAAGGGGAGGAGGACCTCCCCTATCAGTGGACTGAGGGAAGGGCATAGAATGAGAAGAGGGAGAGAGAAAGGGATTATGAGGGGGAGAGGGAAGGGGCTACAGTTGGGATACAACTGTAATAAAAATTTTTAAAAAGATTATAAAATAGCTCTCAAGGTACCATGGTTGGGATAACAATCTAATAATGTTGCCTAGTTAAATTTGGGATGAATGGGAGCACTTTACTGATAAGTGTTAACAATACAACTTTGTATTGTCAATTGTAATTAACAATTAGTTCGATACCTGGCATCCTCTCTTAATCCTCTCTGTAGAATGTATCCAATAACATCATTCCTGCTGCCACTGAATAGGTGGCATTGTTTTGTTATCTAAGGAACACCATTGGATTCTCCAGGCAGCCAGATGTATTAAGGGTGTCAGAGGGTACCTTAGAGTTTTTATTGCTGTGAAGAGACACCATGACCATGGCAACTCTTATAAAGAAAAACATATAGTTGGGATCTGCTTATAGTTTCAGAGGTTTAGGTACATTATCATCATGACAGGAAACATGACAGTGTGGAGGCAGACATAGTGCTGGAGGAACCGAGAGTTCTGCATCTTGATCCACAGGCAGCAGTAGGATACTGTGCTACACTGGATGTAGCTTGAGCATATAAGACCTCAAAGCTTCCTCCACAGTGACACACTTCCTCCAGCAAGGCCACACCCACTTCAACAAGGCCACACCTCCTAATAGTGCCACTCTCTATGACTAAGCATTCACAGACATGAGTCTATGGGTCCATTCCTATTCAAACAACCACAGAGGTAACAAGAATATTTACTGTGCCACTGGTGAACACCATTCAAGTCAAGAATGGAGATTACAGCATCCAGATGCTTCCTTCAAGCCACTACTCTTCTCTCAAAGAAAGACAGTTCTTATATCACCACTGTAATTCAGCTGTCACCCCAGCTTTATTAAATGAAGTCATTTCATGTGAACCTTGTCCAGTTTGCTTTGCTCCTTATGGTATTGATGAATTCATTCAAATTATAGACCGTGTTGCCATTCATTCGTTGCTATATGGTTTCATAATCTCCCACTGCATGAATCTGAGTGAATATGATGACCATGGTCATATACACAGTTATTTTTAGTAGATAATGTTACTGTTTCTTTTAAATCTTTCCCAATTTTCATCCTATCACCAAAACAAGACATTCTTGTACCATGTTAACCCGTGTTAATCCATGTTAAGGCTGAGAGTCTCTTTCTCTTTTTTCACTCTAATCAAGTTCTTGAATGTATAGCAGAATCTCTTTAGGGGTTTAATTTTCACTTTTCCTAACTACAAATAAGGTTGAGTTTATATATATAGTCTTCTTGTGAAGTGTCAGTTCAAATACTGCTTAGTTTTCTATAAAACTATATGAGTAAATAGCGTGAGTTTATAAAAGTTTAAGAAATTACCTGGATGGAGACCATGATCTAACATGTGTACTGCAAATGTTTTCCTCCACTCTAAAGCTTGCTTTTATAGTCCTAAATGTTGTTTGAATCAATAAGATTTTGGCATTGAGTCTAGTGGACTATGCCTGTAATCCTGGTATTAGAAAGGCAGAGGCAGAAAGGTTTGAAGTTCTAGGCCAGCCTGGAAAAATGAGCCAACAAATCAGCAAAGACATTTTTAAAATGCACAGTCCAATGTGTCAGTCTTTCCTGATGGGGCTGTTTGGAGGCCATTTATGAAATGCCCACATGTCCCAACACCTTCATCCTAAGACCTGTCTTTTTTATAGTCTCAGCTCTTCTCCTGGTTTTCTTGTTGTCCTGTTCACACTTCTTACATTCACACCTGCCATTCGCCTGGGATTGATGTCCACAATGTGGGGTAAAGGTCATTTTATTTCTAAAATATGTTTATAGCCAACAGACCCAACACATTTGTTTGAAAGGCTGTGTGCTGTGGATTTCAGTTTGAGGTTCTTACTATATAACCCACCCCAGCTTGGACTCAGCATCCTCTGGTTTCCTACTCTTGTGTGCTGGGACTGCAGGTGTGCACACGTGTGTAACCGTAGTTTCTCCTTAACTGGACAAGGATTAGTAATTGGAGTACGTCATCCATTTGTCATTTTCAAGTTGATTTATGTATTTCTGTATTAATACATTTTAGTGTCAAAGTGTTTTTTGATTTTCTTTATTTTCTTGAGTTTCATACACATAAACAATGGAGTATGATCAGATTTATCTCCCCATTTTCTCCTCAACTGTGTTTTCCCCTGTCTCCCCAGCACACTCCCCCAAACTCCGTGTCTTTTTTGTGCGATAACTAAGTCTACCTAGTGCTTGCTCTCCAGAAGCTCACAAGTGTGGGGCCGTCCACTGGAGAATACTACCAGTGGCCATGTGTTCGATATGAAATGATTCTTTTTCCTCTGGTGCAACAACTATAATCTTTTTTTTCCTCTTTCTTTTTTTTTTGTTTTTTAAATTTTTTATTAATTACACTTTATTCATTTTGTATCCCCCCATAAGCCCCTCCCTCCTCCCCTGCCGATCCCACCCTCCCTCCCCTTTCTGCATGCATGCCACTCCCCAAGTCCACTGATAGGGGAGGTTCTCCTCTTCTTTCTGATCTTAGTCTATCAGTTCTCATCAAAAGTGGCTGCATTGTCCTCTACTGTGGCCTGGTAAGGCTGTTCCCCCCTCAGGGGGAAGTGATCAATGAGCAGGCCAATCAGATTATGTCAGAGGCAGTCCCTCTTCCCATTACTATGTAAACCACTTGGACACTGAACTGCCATGGGCTACACCTGTGCAGGGGTTCCAGGTCCTCTCCACGAATAGTCCTTGGTTGGAGTATGATTTTCTGGGAAGTTCCCTGTGTTCAAATTATCTTGTTCTGTTGCTCTCCTTGTGGAGTTCCCATCCCCTCCAGCTCTTACTATTTCCCACTTCTTATATAAAATTCCATTCACTCTGCTCATCAGTTGGCCATCAGGCTCAGCATCTGCTTTGACAGTCTATACTGCAGAAGCTTTCAGAGGCCCTATGTGGCAGGTTTCAAGGTTGTTTCCTGTTTTCTTCTGGCTTTCAGAGGCCCTCTGTAGCAGGTTCCGAGGTTGTTTCCTATTTTCTTTTTCTTCTGATGTCCATCCTCTTTGCCTTTCAGGATGGGGATTGAACATTTTAGTTAGGGTCCTCTTTTTTGCTTAGTTTGTTTAGATGTACAGATTTTAGTGGGTTTATTCTATATTGTATGTTTATATGAGTGAGTATATACCATGCGTGTCTTTTTGCTTCTGGGACAACTCACTCAGGATGATCCTTTCCAGGTCCCACCATTTACCTGCAAATTTCATGATTTCCTTATTTTTCATTGCTGAGTAATACTCCATTGTATAGATGTACCATAGTTTCTGCATCCATTCTTCAGTTGAGGGGCATCTGGGTTGTTTCCAGCTTCTGGCTATTACAAATAAAACTGCTACAAACATGGTTGAGCAAATGTCCTTTTTGTTTACTTGCACCTCTTTTGGGTATATGCCTAGGAGTGGTATGGCTGGATCTTGAGGAAGCGCTATTCCTAGTTGTCTGAGAAAGCGCCAGATTGATTTCCAGAGTGGTTGTACCAGTTTACATTCCCACCAGCAGTGGAGAAGGGTTCCCCTTTCTCCACAACCTCTCCAGCATGTGTTGTCCCTTGAGTTTTTCATCTTGGCCATTCTGATGGGTGTAAGGTGAAATCTCAGGGTTGTTTTGATTTGCATTTCCCTAATGGCTAATGAGGTTGAGCATTTCTTTAAGTGCTTCTCTGCCATTCGATATTCCTCTACAGAGAATTCTCTCTTTAGCTCTGTTCCCCATTTTTTAAGTGGATTACTTGGTTTGTGGCTTTTCAGCTTATTTAGTTCTTTATATATATTGGATATGAGTCCTCTGTCAGATAAAGGGTTGGTGATGATTCTTTCCCAATCTGTAGGCAGTCGCTTTGTTTTGATGACGGTGTCCTTTGCTTTACAGAAGCTTTTCAATTTCATGAGGTCCCATTTATTGATTGTTGCTCTTAGAGCCTGTGCTGTTGGTGTTCTGTTCAGGAAGTTTTCTCCTGTACCAATGAGTTCTAGGGTATTCCCTACTTTTTTTTCTAGCCGATTTAATGTGTCTGGTTTTATGTTGAGGTCTTTGATCCACTTGGACTTCAGTTTTGTGCAAGGTGATAAGTATGGATCTATTTTTATTTTTTCTACATGTAGACATCCAGTTGGACCAGCACCATTTGTTGAAGATGCTATCTTTTTTTCCATCGTATGGTTTTGGCATCTTTGTCAAAAATCAGGTGTCTGTAAGTGTGTGGGTTTATTTCTGGGTCTTCTGTTCGATTCCATTGATCCACCATTCTGTTTCTATGCCAGTACCATGCAGTTTTTATAACTGTTGCTCTATAGTACAGCTTGAGATCAGGGATGGAGATACCTCCAGAAGATCTTTTATTGTAGAGGATTGTTTTAGCAATTCTCGGTTTCTTGTTATTCCATACGAAGTTGAGAATTTTTCTTTCCAGGTCTGTAAAGAATTGTGTTGGCAATTTGATGGGAATTGCATTAAATCTGTAGATTGCTTTTGATAAGATAGCCATTTTTACTATGTTAATCCTGCCAAGCCATGAGCATGGGAGATCTTTCCATCTTCTCATATCTTCCTCTAATTCTTTCTTCAGAGACTTGAAATTTTTTTCATACAAGTCTTTGACTTGCTTGGTTAGGGTTACACCAAGGTACTTTATGTCATTTGTGGCTATTGTGAAGGGTGTTGTTTCTCTAATTTCTTTCTCAGCCCTTTTGTCTTTTGTATACAGGAGTGCTACTGATTTTTTGGAGTTAATTTTGTATCCAGCCACTTTGCTGAAGGTGTTTATCAGCTGTCGGAGTTCCCTGGTAGAGTTTTTGGGGTCACTCATATATACTATCATATCATCTGCAAATAGTTATAATTTGACTTCTTCCTTTCCCATCTGTATTCCCTTGATCTCCTTTGACTGTCTTATTGCTCTAGCAAGGACTTCCAGCACTATGTTGAAGAGATATGGAGACAGTGGGCAGCCTTGTCTTGTCCCTGATTTCAGTGGGATTGCTTTAAGTTTCTCTCCGTTCAGTTTGATGTTGGCTATAGGCTTGCTGTATATCGCCTTTACTATGTTTAGATATGTGCCTTGTATCCCTGATCTCTCCAGTACTTTAAACATGAATGGATGTTGGATTTTGTCAAATGCTTTTTCAGCATCTAGGGAGATTATCATGTGGTTTTTTTCTTTCAGTTTGTTAATATGGTGGATCACATTGATGGATTTCCGTATATTGAACCACCCCTGCATACCTGGGATGAAGCCTACTTGGTCATAGTGGATAATATCTTTGATGTGTTCTTGGATCCGGTTTGTAAGTATTTTGTTAAGTATTTTTGCATCAATGTTCCTAAGGGAGATTGGCCTGAAATTTTCTCTTTGTTGGGTCTTTGTGAGGTTTAGGTACCAAGGTGATTGTGGCTTCATAGAATGAGTTTGGTAATGTCCCTTCTGTTTCTATTTTGTGGAATAGTTTGAAGAGAATTGGAGTTAGCTCTTCTTTGAATGTCTGGTAGAATTCTGCGCTGAAGCCATCTGGTCCTGGGCTTTTTTTGGATGGGAGACTTTTGATGACTGCTTCTATTTCTTTGGGGGATATAGGACTATTTAATTGATTTACTTGGTCCTGATTCAGCTTTGGTGAGTCAAATCGATCAAGAAAATTGTCCATTTCATTTAGATTTTCAAATTTTGTTGAGTATAGACTTTTGAAGTAAGTCCTAATGATTGTTTGGATTTCCTCAGTGTCTGTAGTTATGTCCCCCCTTTCATTTCTGATTTTGTTGATTTGGGTGGTGTCTCTCTGCCTTTTAGTTAGCTTGGCTAAGGGTTTGTCTATCTTGTTGATTTTCTCAAAGAACCAGCTCTTGGTTTCATTGATTTTTTTGAATTGTTTCTAATTTATTGATTTCAGCCCTGAGTTTGATTATTTCCAGCCGTCTACTCCTTTTTGGTGTGTCTGCTTCTTCTTTTTCTAGGGTTTTTAAGTGGGCCATTAAGTTGCTTGAATGATCTGTCTCCAATTTCTTCTTGAAGGCACTTAGTGCTATGAACTTTCCTCTTAGCACTGCTTTCATTGTTTCCCACAAGTTTGGGTATGTTGTGTCTTCATTTTCATTGAGTTCTAGAAAGGCTTTAATTTCTTTCTTTATTTCTTCCCTGACCCAGCTGTCATTTAGTAGTAACAAGTTGTTCAGTTTCCATGTGTGTGTAGACTTTTTGCTATTTCTGTTGTTGTTGAAGTCCAGCTTTATTCCATGGTGATCAGACAGGATACAAGGGATTATTTCAGTCTTCTTGTATCTGTTGAGGCTTGCTTTGTGACCAACTATATGGTCTATTTTGGAGAAGGTTCCATGAGGTGCTGAGAAGAAGGTAAATTCTTTTGTGTTTGTGTTTGGGTGTAAAGTTCTGTGAGGTAAATATCAGTGTAAATATCTGTGAGGTCCATTTGATTCATGACCTCTGTCAGAGATATTGTTTCTTTGTTTAATTTCTGTTTTGTTGACCTGTCCTTTGTTGAGAGTGGGGTGTTGAAGTCTCCCACTATTAATATGTGGGGATCTATATGTGGTTTAAATTTTATCAATGTTTCTTTTACAAATGTGGGTGCTCTTGTATTTGGGGCATAGATGTTCAGGATTGTGATGTCTTCCTGGTGGAATTTTCCCTTGATGAGTATGAAGTGTCCTTCCCCATCTCTTTTTATTAATTTTAGTTGGAAGTCTATTTTATCAGATATTAGAATGGCTACTCCTGCTTGCTTCTTGGGTCCATTTGCTTGGAAAGCCTTCTTCCAACCCTTTACCCTCAGGTAATGTCTATCTTTGTGCCTTAGGTATGTTTCTTGTATGCAACAGTTTGCTGGGTTTTGTTTATGCATCCATTCTGTTAGTCTGTGTCTTTTTATTGGAGAATTGAGTCCATTGATGTTGAGAGAGATTAATGACCAGTGGCTGTTAGATCCTTTGATTTTGATGTTGGCTGTGTTCATAAGGTTGTGTGCTTGGTTGCTTTTTGTTTTGCTGTAGTAAGGTTAAGTTGTATTTTCCCTTCCAGTATCTTCTGTAATGCTGGATTTGTGTGTAGGTATTGTTGAAATTTGTTTTTGTCATTGAATATCTTGTTTTCTCCGTCTATGAGGACTGAGAGTTTTGCAGGGTATAGTAGCCTGGGTTGACATCTGTGTTCTCTTAGGGTCTGCATGATATCTGTCCAGACCCTTCTGGCTTTCATAGTTTCTGTTGAAAAGTCAGGTGTGATTCTAATGGGTTTGCCGTTATATGTTTCTTGGCCTTTTTCCCTTGCAGCTTTTAGTATTTTTTCTTTGTTCTGTACACTTACTGTTTTGATTATTATGTGGCGGGAGGATTTTCTTTTCTGGTCAAATTTGTTGGGTGTTCTGTAGGCCTCATGTATCCTTATTGGCTTCTCCTTTAACTTGGGGAAATTTTCTTCAATGATTTTGTTGAAAATATTTTCTGGGCCTTGGAGAAGGGAGTCTTCTTTTTCCTCTATTCCTATTATTCTTAGGTTTTGTCTTTTCATATTGTATTGGATTTCTTGGACGGTCTGTGTCAGGAATTTTTGGGATTTAACATTTTCTTTGACAGATACATCAATTTCTTCCATTGTATCTTCTACACCTGAGATTCTTTCTTCCATTTCTTGTATTCTGTTGGTTATGCTTACCTTTGTAGTTCCTGTTTTCTTCCCTAAATTTTCCTCTCCATTATTTCCTCCATTTGTGTTTTCTTTAATTTTTCTAGTTCTATCTTCAGGTCTTGAGGTGTTTTGTTTACTTCCTTCACCTGTCTGCTTGTATTTTCCTCTTTTTATTTTAGTTCCTTCAACTCTGTCTCTTTGGCTGCATCTTCCCGTATTTTTTCACGGATGGCCCTAATCTGCTTGTCTTTATCTTCTTCAATTTCTTTATGAATAGCCATGATCTGTTTGGTTTTATCTTCCTCTAATTCTTTACGTATTTTATTTGTTTCCTCTATTATTCTCTTCATCAACATAGATGTAAGGTCATCTTCTTGATTTTCTATTATGCTGCATTGTTCAGGGCTGTTCGCCCCTGGATGGCTGGGTTCTGGAGATGCCATATTGCTCTGTCTTTTGTTGGTTGAGCCTTTACGCTGACCTCTACCCATTGGGCTGATTTAGGTGTTGGCTGTTAGTTTCTGTGCTTCCTGGAGTCCTGAGGTAGGGAGTATCCCCTTGGCCGGAAGATGATTTTTCCTGAAGGAGTCCTTCTCTGCTTTTGGGTTATAGTCACTGTATGGCCAGTGTTTCTCAGGAGTTGCCACTGCTCACCTCAGGTTTATAGCCCTGAGTAGTAGCTGTGGTCTATGTTAGGCAGGGGGGGATCTCCTCTTACCCATAGAATTTCTCAAGACAGCTGCCCCACTGCTGGGTTTCTTGTTATAAATTTAGTGTGCTGCTGCTCATTAAATTTCCATGTACAGTCCTCTTGAAGAAACTGCTGATTCCCTAGCTGTGGGGTTTTCTTGCAACAGGGAAACTCAGTCTGTTATCCTGGGGTGCACAGTTCTGTCCGGGAAAGTGGGAGGTGCACTCAGCAAGTCTCTGGGCCAGAGGCTGATTGCTCCGCTCTGGACCTGGAGAATGTGCACCTAGGTTGAGTTGGCGCCTGGGGGCACTGCTCTGGTCTGGAGGCTGGGTGCCTCACTCTGGACCAGAAGCTGTGTGTCTCTGTCTGGGATGGCGGCTGCAGGCACTGCTCTGGTCCAGACACTGTGGGTGCCGCCCCCCTGAAGGACCAGGGATTCCCACAGTTTTGACAGTCCAGCCAGGGACAACTGGCCGATCCCTGGCACAGTATCCGAGGGCTGCTGTAATGGCTCTTCGGCTCCTGCAGGTCCGAGGATGCAGCTTTGTGTCCCAGTGCCCCAGGGGAACTCAACAATGGTGGCAGAGCACAGCGCTCCTGCCTGCACTAGAGTCTGTGTGAGTCCAGGAAGTGTTTTGGTGCTGGGTGTCCTAAGCGTTAGAGCTGCTGACCCCCTCCGCTGGAGGTTTCCTCCTGCCAGAGACACGCAGTCTGGTGCCCTGGTGCCCTGGTGCCCACAGTTCTATCTGAGGCGGCGAATCACGCGTGCAGGCAGGGCTCCATGCAGGAGCCTGGGTTCCTGGCTCTGGGTCCGCACTGGCTCTTGGGGCACCCGCGGAACCCGAGTCTTTTCCAGGGAATGTCTGGGTAACCTGGGGTCGGTCCCAATTGTTTCCTGCTCCGTGGGGTTATCTCTCGACTGGGAAATCCAGTCTATGGTGCTGTGGGCCCACAGTTCAGTCTGGGACCGTGACCAGATCGCGCTGGCGTGTAGCCCTGGGCTGGCGACCAAGCGCCTGGCGGAACCGGGATCTCTTCCGCGGTTTAGCCGGGAGAGTTAAAGCTGATTGAATCCCCCACCGTGGGGTATCCTCTCACCTGTGAAACACAATCACTTGTGTTTTATGGCTGCGAGTTCTGATTGCTGGTCACTGTGCCAATCCTGCTGTGCTGCTCCTCAGAATGAGAGTCCTCCTGGCGCCGCCATCTTGCCCCGCCCCAACAACTATAATCTTAATCACCTTCTCTTCCAAAATAATCTCGAGCCTTAGGTTCAGGAGTTGTATTGTAGATGGATCAGTGGGGACTGAGCTCCACAACTTTGTATTTTTATCATTGAGGTTTCTATAATAGTCTCTGTCTCTTGAAAAGATACATTTCCTTGTTTTAGGGTAAGCATTACACTTGTCTGTGGGTATAAAGACAGATATTTAGAATATAGTTAGAAATTATGCTGGTTTAGAAAAGTGGTAGTTGTAGGTTTTCCTCCAATATCTATGATTTCACTAGCACTAGGTAGTTGGCTAGGCTTCCAGTACTAGGTATGATTTCCTTTTTGTTGAGTGGGGCTTCAATCAAATTATGGAGCTATTTGTTACTGTCAAGGCGTATGTGCTGCTATTACACCCTTAAGGCAACTGCACTTTGTTGATTTTTATTGGTTATAAACTGTCTGTGTTTCTATTACTATCCTTTCTCTGGTACAATCTTTCTTTGTTCTAGGTTATGAGAACCCAGAGGTGTCATCCAGTGCCCTCTGAATGCAGAGCTGGGCATATACTGTTGCTTGCCTGAGCCTCCTTTTTCTCACTGGTGTTGAACATTTAAACATATACATCACTCAGCTCCATGCCAGTCCAGTTGTTGGACAGTCCTGCCCATGCCAGTGCTCTGTAAGAGTATAAGGCATTTTTGTGTGATTAATCACAATAAAGAGTATGAAAGCTTCAGACTTTTCTTTTTTAGCACACACAGTATTCTGAGAAAGGGATTAACGTGATTAAAGATGGTGGCCAAGAAATACGATTCTTGTTTTGTTGGAAGGCCTGGAAGTACACGAGGCTAAAATATAAAACAGATTGAAAGTCTGTTTTGAGAGTCTAGGAATTAAATCCACAGTCTGATAGGGCTGCTGTTGGAGGAGAAAAATGTGCTTGATTTTCAAAAGGGACTTGGAAATATCTGATGTCCACCTGAAGAAGAGTTAGCAAGAGAAATACAGTCCCGGGCATTAGAACAGAAGTTCTGAAGTGTGGTCTTCATGGTAATGGACAGAATGGGGAAGGTCTAATGATGATGATAAGGTCTTCAAGTTCTGACATCTCTCATTTAACTTGGAGACAGATATGTGTTTTAGTTTCATTTCTGTTGCTCTAATAAAATATCCTGACACAAATCAATGGAAGGGAAGAAGGCTTATCCAGCTTCAGTTAAAGGTTACATTCCTTGATAGCCAGAAAGACATAGTGGTAGAAACTTAAAGCATCTTATCACATCATTTCCACCATCAAGAGCAGAGAGAAATAAATTGACACTCCTTCTTTGCTTGCTAGTTAGCTTACTTCACTCTTATACAGTTCAGGGAACAGCCTAGAGGATGATGACACCTGTGCTATCCTATGCCAATTAATAGTCATGAGAGCCCCTCACAGATATGAATACCTACAGGCCAACTTGATCTAGATAATACCTCATTAGACTCTTCCCAGGTGATTGTATGTTGGGTCAAATTGGCTGTTAATGCCAATTCTGATTTTGGGTCTCTGCTTCTCTTCCCACCTGCTGCAGGAGGAAGCTTTATGAAGATGATGAGTTAATGAGGCACTGATCTATTGGGAATCACTTGTTGCTTAGTAGTGTTTGGTTTTACCCTAGGTCTCTGGGATATCTAGTCTCTCATTCTTGGTCACCTAAGCTGGGTAGTGTTTATGTTTCTCCTTTGGTCGATTGCAGAGTATCTTCCTGCACCAAAGACACTAGCGGTGAAGACTCCATGTAGGCATCAGCGTCCTTGGAACACACAGATCTAAATGGAATGTCTCCATCAAACCCCTCCCCTCAGAGCTCAGGGAACTCGCAGAAGAGGAGGCAGAAGGAGTGTAAAAGCCAAAGGGGATGGAGGGCACCAGGAGAACAAGTTCCTCTGAGTCAGCTAAGCAAGGCTCATATGAACTCACAGAGACTGGAGCAGCAAGCACAGGGCCCACATGAGTCAGTACCAAGGCCTCAGTGTACATATTATAGCATTTAGTTTATCGTTTTTATGGGATTCCTGAGTGTGTGAATGTGTGGGTCTCTGATTCTTGTTCCTGCCCTTGGGACTTTCCTCCTTCTATTGGGATGCCTTGTCCAGAATCAATGTGAAGGATTTTGCTTTATCTTCTTTTTTTTTTCCTTTCCACTTTTTATTTTAATTTTTATTAATTACACTTTATTCACTTTATATCCCATGTGGCCCCCTCCCTCCTCCCCTGCCAATCCCACCCTCCCTCTCCCTTCTCCACACATACCCCTCCCCAAGTTCACTGATAGGAGAGGTCTTCCTCTCCTTCTTTCCAATCCTAGTCTATCAGGTCTCATCAGGAGTAGCTTCACTGTCTTCCTCTGTGGCCTGGTAAGGTTGCTCCCCCCTCAGGAGGAGGTGATCAAAGAGCAGGTCAATAAGTTCATGTCAGAGACAGTCCCTGTTCCCATTACTATGGAACCCACTTGGACACTGAACTGCCATGGGCAACATCTGTGCAGGGGTTCTAGTTTATCTCTATCAATGGTCCTTGGTTGGAGTATCAGTCTCAGAAAAGACCCCTGTTCCCCTGTGCCCCTATGCCAGATATTTTGGTTCTTTTGCTCTTCTTGTGGAGCTCCTGTTCTTTCCAGGTCTTATTATTTCCTATGTCTTTTATGAAATTCCATGCACTCTTCCCAAAGTTTGGCCATAAGTCTCAGCATCTGCTTTGATACCCTGCAGGGTAGAGCCTTTCAGAGGCCCTCTGTGGCAGGCTCCTGTACTGTTCCCTGTTTTCTCCTTCTTCTGATGTTCATCCTCTTTACCTTGCTGTATGGGGTTTGAGCACTTAGCAGAGTCTTCCTTCTTGATTAGTTCCTTTAGGTGTACAGATCCTAGTAGGTGTATCCTATATTGTATGTCTAATATCCACTTATGAGTGAGTATATACCCTGTGTGTCTTTCTGCTTCTGGGATACCTCACTCAGGATGATCTTTTTCAGTTCCCACCACTAACCTGCAAATTTCATGATTTCCTTGTTTTTCATTGCTGAGTAATATTCCATTGTGTAGATGTACCCCAATTTCTGTATCCATTCCTCAGTTGAGGGGCATCTGGGTTGTTTCCAGCTTCTGATTTGTCAGGTTAAGAAAAATGAATTCCTCCTCCTTACCCCCCCCCCCAAAAAAAAAGAAAGAATAAAAGAAAGCATAGAATTGGGCATATTGGCTCATAGTCTATAATCCCTGCTCATACAGGCAGAAATAGGAAGACTAGAAGTTTGGAGGCTGACCTAGGCTAAAATGTGAGTTTCAGACCCATCTAGGCTACATAGTGAGACCTGGTCTCAGACGAACAGCAAACATTGTCCACAGTAAGTATTAGCGGGGATGTAGAATAATCAGAGTTCATAATCTGGGATACTGTTTGCAAGTCCCTTAAAAGCTAAGCACAGATCTGCCATATGGGTTGGCCTTCCAGACCCTCAGGATTTCCCCAAGAGAAATGCAATCACTCATCTCTACGTTGACGTAGAAGAGACTGTCCACAATCACAGGTCCCTTCCTTGGCGCAGACGAGAATGTGTGCAGGCACATGTCCCTACAGTGGCATAGATGAGAGTGTCCATCACAGCTTTGTTTACATTTTTAAAGAACTAGAAAAAATCTAGAGTTAATCTACAGATGAGTGAATTAAGTTAATTGTGGTGTATCCATGCAAATCAACAACTATTTAGAAATAAAAAAGGAATGAAAGAAAAAAAAATTAACCACTACATGATGGAATTATAAAAGCCTTTAGGAGGGGTTGTCCAGCCATGTGAATGGCTCTGTGAACCGGCTCAAAGGCATCAGGCCCGAGGTAGGGAGGGCTGAGCTCCCATCTGTGGAGTTGGCATCTGCCAAGAGAACAAGCTCTTGGCCTGAAAGGCCCGTGTGAAGTAGGAGGGGCTCTGCTGGTTACCCTCTACAGGGAAGCTCATTACACCACGCACCTGGCCCCTGCACAATCCCTTGCTGTCTAACAGTGCTTGAATGCGACTGGGATGTTGTATCCTAGTCTATAATAAGCCACAGCTCTTAGGTACATCCGAGATCACCGAACCCCAAGTCCAGTCTGCCCCAAGCTCCAAAACTTTTTGAGCATCCACGTGATGCCAGGAGTGGAAGTTTCACACGTGACGTCACATGTTAGATAGAATTCAAAACACAGTTGCATTGAAAATACTGTTCACATACCCCAGATATGTATAAAGCATAAATGACTCTTTTTTTGTGTATGTACAAATTTATCAAATCTGAAAACATCTGAAGTCTAGGCAGTTCCTGGCTTTAAGCATTTTGCACAAGTCATACCCAGCCTTGTATTGCCATGTTTCAGACTTGTGGGTCTGTTGCTATTATTGTTTAGAACATAAGTAATTAAATTAACTTGCAGACTGGAGAGATGTTTCGGTGAGTAAGTGTGCTTGCCGATAGCTGGGCACTCGGTGGTGCATGCCTGAAATCCCAGCACTTGGAGAGGCAGAGCCAGGCAGGTCTCTGTGAGTTCGAGGCCAAAGAAAGCCAGTCTAGGACAGCCAAGGCTGCACAGAGCAACAACACACATACACATTCACACACACACACACACATTCCTACTTGCATACTCATACACATGCACACACGGATGAAATTCACACATTCACGCTCACACATACACACACACACACCAAGCACACACATGCACACAGGCGCACACATTCACACTTGCACACAAGCAACACAACACACAATGTACTGCAACACAACAAAGGAACTTGCATAAAGTTCACCTGCTGTGTCTTGAGTACAAGTGACATCCACAAAATGGTTTTTTTTTTTTTAATATAATTTCCTCCCTCATAATCTCAAGTTTTTTCATCTGATGTTCAAATTGCCCTTGTTCAACATATACAGGACTCAAATATCAGGAGGTTTCCCTTTGACTGAACTGACCTGGAAAATGTAGAAGAGACACAAAGGAAATTAAAATATCCTGTCATGTCATCCCGGAGTCATGAGCACAAGTGAGGAGCTTTTACAAACGTGTCAAAGTTTTATTCTAGAAACCAAATGCTGTCTGGCTTCCTTTGACCTTGGTGGGCACATCATGGATCCTTTCTGGCACCGGGAGGCCCTGGCGTGACTGACACGGGCTGGAGGACATTAACGAGCCTCCGTTCATGCTGTAGCCTCAGATCTGCTTTTGTTACGTCTTGGTCTCTGCCACTATGTGCAGCACACTGCAACAAGGTCCGAAGAAGCGAAAGGACCCCCGGCAGGTAGAGCTGCACCGGGTTGTCTGACTCCGCTCCTGTTATCTTCCTGCTTCTAATTACAGAAGTGGGCAAGATCAGAGGCAGAGTCTCTCAGCTGAAGCCGTCCAGCTGCTAATGAGTGTGGCTCTGAAAAGTGGCTGCCGTTGACGCCCTCATCAGCACCGCTCGGCTGTCTCCGCCACTCTGGTCTCCTCTGCCTTGACCCTCCCAGAACGGCCACAGCAAGGGACACTGTGTCCTTTGTATTAAATACTGGGCAGCGATGATCCTCAGAGGAGAGTCAAAAAATAGCTACTGTGGCCCGTAAGGCTCTGTGCGGGCTGCTCCCTCCCTCCTATTTTCATCTCCTCAGTTTTCTGGACTGCTGCCACCATCTCTTGGCTTGCTGCTGGCTTCAGTGTAGCCATTCTCTACACACATCTGATGTGGTCCTACCTCTGGACCTTCGCTCCTGTCCTGCTTTGTCAGCCCATGGTGTATAACTTTCTCTGTCTCTGTTTATATGCTGCCTTTTCCCTGGCCACTGTATACAAAAACCAGTCCCTTCCACACTGGAGCTAAGAGGTGCTGTTGGATAGAGGCAGATGACCAGAGAAAGAAGTGTGAGTGTGTGCGTGTGTGCGATCATGGCACAAGGATATGTGTAGATAAAAATGTCATAGTGAAATCTATTTTGTACAGTAACTGCAAGTGTTAATTAAAAACCAGACCATTCCCTAAGTTCTATCGTTCTTTAATTCTCTTCATGTAGGGCTTGTTACCATCTGACATGGGTTGTCCAGTTCTTTCTCTCTGTCATTTTCTATTGTCTCTGCTATGACTGAGAGCCACAGGAGGGCGGATGGAGAACACTGTTGATTATGGCATCCCTGGCTTCACATGGATCCCGGCTCGCTGAGGACCATGTGTTTGTGAGTGACAGGGGGGAAGGCACCCGAGTTCCAGCATATATCTGCTCCTCAGTTCAGTTCTACTCCATTGTTCATGTCTCGCTCTTTCTCTGCTTATCCTGACTCTCAAGAGCCTCTTTAAAAATGAACCCTGCAGCACCTCTGGGAGCAGAGGTGTCCCAGGCCTCCCTGTGTTGGCTTCTTGATGAGATTAGGGCAGTGGAAGGAAGCCTACCTTCCCCAGAAGACACACCAGCCTTTCTTCCTTACTCCCAGGGAAGGAGAGAAAGCAGCAGGTGGGGGAGGGGGGCGCTGAGGCTGTGGCTCCCTCACGTGGCACAGGTGAGTTTCACTTTACTACTGCCAGGGAGAGGGAGGCAGGAAGGGACCTTTCCCTGGACGCTGCGGCTCTAGTAGCACATCTGTGAGAAAGAGGCGGAGACTACAAGACTACAGGAAATGGTGAAGGACCTAGATTCAGGTCAGAGGAGGCCAGCTGGGCTGTGAGACTTAGAGTGCAGCGTTTGTTTGTTTGTTTGCTTACTTTTCTTTGAGACCCGGCTTGCTCACTCCTAAAACGAGGCAAAGAATCCACTTCTTTGAGGACATAGCAGTGTCAGGCCCTGCCAAGGACTTGGCACCTTAACTCTCAATGGTCACTGTCACTGCATGATGGCGGAGTGGAGGTGGGCGGGGTGTGGCGCTCAGTGTTCACACCTCTGTAGTGTTGGTAAGATAAGTAGAGTTGGTAGCACAGGTATCATCCTGAATGGCTGGTCTGAGGGCAGAACAGAGAATTCACATGACGTCAGAGGTGAGGGAAACGGCTGTCCTCACAGCAGCTCCCCCTTTCTGCTCCCTTTTCCTCTTTTCTTTTGCCTTCTTCCCCATCCATCCTTCCTGCCTGCCAGGGCTTCCTTCTTTTTCATGTGTATGAGACTCAGTGTTCCAGACATTTACTCTTTCAATGGGGCTGAGACATCAGAACAACCATATACTTCAATATATATAATAGTACTATAATAATACAATAGTAATAACACTTCAGTACATCTCTGAGCAGATACAGGGCAAGCGCAGTGTTTGGTTTTCATGACGTTCACTTAACTATTAATTCACGTCCTTGGAGGCAGGTATGGTAACTCTCTGTTACAGCTGAGGACAGAGACTGCTCTGCTAGTGTGAGGACCCGAGAGCAATCTTTCTGGGGTGGTGGATGTTTGCAGTCCCATCTGCGCAGTTTCCCTGGGCCTTTTGGCCACCCAGCACAGCCTACTTGGCTGAGCCTCAGCCTCCACCTTAAAAAAATAAGGGAACAATGACTGAGGAATGGTTTCCAAGGCTTCCCTCTGGCATTCACACAAGTGTGAATATACCTCTGCACACATATATGCACACACATGTATGGGCGCACATACATACTATCTCTCTCATGTATAAATAGCTGAGAAAAACAAGATACAATTCAAAGAATAACTTGCTCAAAGTCTCTCAACTCATAAACGATGGAAAGGGGATTTGAACCTGGGATTCTATGGCTCCAACACACTTCTTCCCAAGCCCCAGCACCTAAAAGATGGAATCAATATGGCTTATTTCTCATAAGGTGAGGGGTGAGGCCCTGACTGGGAAGAATGTCCTGGTTTCTGGTTTGAGTGGTTTAGTTTGTTGGTATAAAAGAAGTGACATACCCCTTAGTGAGGACATTCTGACTCTTACAAGCTGAGTAGTTTTAGGATCTTTCTTTCTTTCTTTCTTTCTTTCTCTCTCTCTCTCTCTCTCTCTCTCTCTCTCTCTCTCTCTCTCAGGTTAAAATAAAAAGCTTGGGCTCTGGTTACCGGAATTCTTATTTTAATCTTTCTCTGGCTTCTGCCTATAATAAACTAGCTAAATTGTGAACAAGAGGCATTTGAAATTGTTTTGAACTCCAAGTAGCCACATATTAAACTAACGAAGGAGCAGCGGTCTCCATTACCTTTTCTATCTGTTCCCCCAGAGTCTCTTTCCCGATGGTCACCAGGTATCACATGAAGGCCCCGAAAGCGATTAGGCAGTGGTTACCGAAGTCTGAAAAGTAGACAAGTTGAGCGGGCTAGAGGAGCCCTGCCCTGTTAAGGAGAGAGAAGTCTGGTTCTGATTACTGATAATTACAGATAAGCTGGAGCCTACAGTCGTTTTCTGACCACAAACTCAAATCAGTCAATTAAAGCCTGCATGGAGCCACACCACAGCTAATCAATCCCAGGCAGGTCAGGATGATGCAGGAAGCCCACCTCCACAGTGGCGCGGCTGCCGAGTTCCGTCTGCTGTTCTGACAGTCAGTCACCCACATACCTCATTTCACACTCCGGTCAGTCAAGACCTCTGTTCGCAGTCTTAGCCTGTGCACACCACCTGGGCTTGTGGGTCTTGTGTGTCAAGCTGGGTGATTGAACCATCACTTTCTTGTCTGGAGCCTCCCATGCAAAACTAACCCAAACACGGCCTGGCAAGAAAAGCTGTTATCTCTGAAGCCCTTTGTTCATTGTGTTGACTGATCATAAAACACATGAGAAAGGGCTCGTGGAGGTGGGCAACGGGAACTCTATGGAGTACAGAGGCCATTAGAGAAGTAGCTGAAGGCATTTTTGGCTAAATAGTGTCCAAGAGGAGGTATTTGGGGAAACATGATCCAGCCACACAGTAAGATATGCAGCAGAGCAACAAGAAAGAGACTCTTTGTTATTCCAGATATTTAGATTCTCAAGGAAGCCAGGCACAGCCTAAGAAGGCCTTTTTCAGAGGTTTCAGACTGGTAGCTCCTAGGCTAAAACCTACTGAAGGGGTTTGTTAGTCTCAAAGGCCGCTGAAGTCAAAATTTGAATTAGTTGTCAGTAGTTAAGAATGAAGAGACTGTACAACACTTTAGATTTCTGGCTTCTCGTCTTCTTTTTCTTTTCTTTTCTAATTGAAAGACCCAGCAGCCCTGAGCCCAGACTCCCCAGGCCTGGAAGCTGCTTCTTTTGGAAAGGATTCATAGTTTTCAGCTCACCGCATTCTCTACAATGTTCCTTAGATCCATGCTCGGCTTCTTTCATTAATTTATATCCCTTAGCTGTTTGCAGCTCTTTTAAGTCTGGTGTTTCCTAAACACTGGAGAACTCCAAGTGATGAGCATCCAGGCCTCAAAAAGACTAGAAGAGTATTTGTTGGAGAAAGACTGGGCTGCACCCCCTTCACTCTAGCAAGTAGCCTCTTAGAGGCCTCTGTTTTGGGTACCTCCCCCATCTATGTTCCATCATAGAAAACATTCTCCACGGAGTCAAAGAGACAAGACTTCACAGACCCTTCAACTCCAGACATCAACTGCTCCATGCCCGACACCCACAGCTCCATGCTTGCACCCCGATGGGCTGGGAAGCTGGTGTGTATTCAGCCTAGGCATGAGAGTGAGCTAAGGGTCTTGACTTTTCGTGCTCAGATTTGTGGGTGGCTGGATACTTCGGTGTGCAGGTGAGACTGACTGTGATATCTAAAAGGATTCAAGGTAGGAGGAGAAGGTATGCTTATCTGGAGTTCATGGTATTAGATGCTATTGCCTTAGGATTCTCTTATCTTACACTATACCTTCTATGCTTTGGGAAACATTGGGCAAGAGGATGGGTAGTCTCTATACAGGTAGGTGCACACTGCTTGCATTAGTTACTTTAATCATTCTTGTGACCAAATATCAAACAGGAAGCAACTAAGGGGAGCAGGGCTTATTTATTCCCTAGACTTAGAGTCCTAGGGAATATAATACATCGTGGCTGGAAATGCATGAGGCAGAAGTATAAGGAGTATAAGCTGCTGACACTAAGTCCTCAGGAAGCCAAGAAGGATAAATGCTGGTACTTTGCTTGCTTTGTCCTTTGGATTCAGCCTAGGACCCCAGCCCACGGAGTGACATTACCTAAGTTTCAGGGTGGATCTTCTTTCTTCAGGTAAACCTTTCTGTAGATATCCCCACAGGTATATACAGGTATCCAGGGATGTGTTTCCACAGGGATTCTAAGTCCTATCAAGCTACTCTAAAATATAATAGCCTTGTAGCCAAGGTGAAGCAAAGGAATCCTAGATTCAGTGTGTCCCCAAGGCTTACTTGTACATCTTTCTCCTGGTTATGAAGTGTAAAGTTGTCACTCTCCTGGATACACTGGCATATGTGGCCTTTACATCCAGATAGCATGCTCTTCTATCTGTACTGAGTGGAATAGTTCATTCCTCATGACTTTGTCTCCTTAGAATGATCATAGGTATCTAGATCATGCCTGTTTTCATGCTTGAGCTGCAGTGTGAGCCTGGAGTGTTTCCCAAAGACTCAGATGTTAAAGCCTAGGCCCTCAGCCTGAGCCTCTGTTAGTGGAAATCTCAAGAAGTAGAGCCTAGAAGGAGGGTGTTAGGTCATTGAAGACGGACCCTTTCCTATCTTTCTCTTTTGCTCTTTAGCTGCCATGATTGGTTTGTGCTGCCATTGGTCCTCAGTGTGATATACTGGCCTCCTATCAAAGGCAAGAGAATAAATAGCTCATAGACTGGAATTTCTGAAGCCATGACTGTAAAATTATGGCTTTTTAGGCCTGCTCTTGCTCTGAATAATGCCATGGAGACCGGTTATACTTACTAAAAGCTTCAGGCACTGTGCCTGGGCAGATATTGAGATGTTCCAGCCTGACTATGCTGGCCTGGCTTACTTTCCAGCCACATGGCCTGTTACCTGCCACCTTAATCCCTCATGGCTACTCCCTACTCTCCATCTGAAACCCTCTCTCCTCTCTGGGCTCTGGAAGCCAGCCTTATCCTCTCCTGCCCAGCTATTGGCTGTTCAGATCTTTATTAACCAATCAGAAGTGATAGAGAACAAGTTTTACACAACATGGAGACAGCAGATGCTTCATAATAATGACAATTCCAAAGTCCAAACTGCAACCAGATCTCTAGATCTGCAACCAGATCAGCATTTGAATACACAGTGCCCAAAACATCCTCCAACACATGAGCCCAAATAAGCTTTTCTACCCTATAAGTTGGGTATTTCAGTTGTTTTTTTTTCCACAGTGAAAATTTCAACACGAAAGTGATTAACACAGTTTGTCTAACTCATTTTGCTGTTGCCACACATTTCCAATCAATAATTTCCTCATTAGGGCTGATGAGATGGCTCGGTGAGCAGAACAGCTCTCATCAGGCTTGATGGCCTGAGTTTGATCCCTGGCACCCATGTGGTGAAAGGAGAGAACTGCCTCCTCGGAGTTGTGCTCTGAGCAATACATGTGTGCTGTGGTATGTATAGGCATGCATATGCATGTGCACACACACACACACACACACACTCAGTACATGTAATAAAAATGTTAAGTCCAAAGTTTTCTTTTAAGATTAGAGAGATACTGGCTGAGACAGCTTGGGGGTTCCACTGTATCTTCTCTTTAGGGAAGTAGTGGATGCCAGGACTCTCACTTGCAGGATGTGTGTGACCATGTTCATGCCTTCTGAGGGAGGGAATTTAGTCTTGGTGACCTTTGCACCATCTCTCAAGCTAGGATAAGAAGCACATTGTCCTTCCAGTTAAAAAACAAACAAACAAATCAGTCAGTTGGTAGAACTGATGTTATTCATTTTATTTCCATCAAATGTAACTTCAAGCAAATTGATGGGCCGAATGACTTGGCCAGTTATTAATTCAGTCAAATTTTGTCAAAATGGTTGGGCTTGAAATCATTGCCATGGGCTGTTGTATCATGGTTACACCATCATTCATGACTGCCAAGGGGAGATGTTCTCCCAGTACTGTAAAAAGGCCCTGTTTCCACACTTCCCCTTTATCTCTGATCATTTGGCCTTGCTTAAAATCACCACACCATCAAGAAAAACTTTAATATTTGGCCACAAATCACAGAGTTGTAGAAATGTTAATAGCAAATGGACAATCATCACATTCCATAATTAGAGTAATGGAGAACAGACATCAAATAGTCATTCCCTTGATTGCCAGCTTCTCCCTGTCATCCACTGTGACCTTAGGAGGGGAGCATTGCCCTGCCTCTGACGATGCTGGTTCTGTCATCTGTGGAAAATGTTGAAAGTGGCTATGAATACAAATTTTCATTTGGGTGGTATTTACCAGTTGAGAAATGAATTTTAATGTGTTTTTTTTTAAGATTTAAAATTTTATATAATTTTATTTTTTAAAAATTTTAATATTTATTAAAAATAGGATTTATGCAATGTAGTCTAAATCACAGTTTTCCCTCCTCTACTAACTCATCTCAGATTCCACCTCTACCTTCCTACCCACCTACCCACCGGGTCTACACCCTCTCATTCTCTCATTAGAAAATAAACAGAAAACTAAGAACAAACAAACATAACAGAATAGAACAAAACAAACAGGAAAAAAGAGCCAAAGAAAAAGCACAAGAAACCCATACAGATGCACTTACAGCACTACACACACACACACACACACACACACACACACACACACATCCCACCAAACACTAATCCTATAAAAAACACTTAAATAAAAAACTGTCAACCCAGATGCCCCTCAACTGAAGAATGGATGCAGAAACTGTGGTACATCTATACAATGGAGTATTACTCAGCAATGAAAAATAAGGAAATCATGAAATTTGCAGGTAAATGGTGGGACCTGGAAAGGATCATCCTGAGTGAGTTGTCCCAGAAGCAAAAAGACACGCATGGTATATACTCACTCATATAAACATACAATATAGAATAAACCCACTAAAATCTGTACATCTAAACAAACTAAGCAAAAGAGAGGACCCTAACTAAAATGTTCAATCCTCATCCTGAAAGGCAAAGAGGATGGACATCAGAAGAAAAAGAAAATAGGAAACAACCTCGGAACCTGCTACAGAGGGCCTCTGAAAGCCAGAAGAAAACAGGAAACAACCTTGAAACCTGCCACAGAGGGCCTCTGAAAGCCTCTGCAGTATAGACTATCAAAGCAGATGCTGAGCCTGATGGACACTGATGGGCAGAGTGAATGGAATTTTATGTAAGAAGTGGGAAATAGTAAGAGCTGGAGGGGACGGGAACTCCACAAGGAGAGCAACAGAACAAGATAATTTGAACACAGGAAACTTCCCAGAAAATCATACTCCAACCAAGGACTATTCGTGGAGAGGACCTGAAACCCCTGCACAGGTGTAGCCCATGGCAGTTCAGTGTCCAAGTGGTTTACATAGTAATGGGAAGAGGGACTGCCTCTGACATAATCTGATTGGCCTGCTCTTTGATCACCTCCCCTGAGGGGGGAACAGCCTTACCAGGCCACAGTAGAGGACAATGCAGCCACTTTTGATGAGAACTGATAGACTAAGATCAGAAAGGAGAGGAGAACCTCCCCTATCAGTGGACTTGAGAAGTGACATGCATGCAGAAAGGGGAGGGAGGGTGGGATTGGGAGGGGAGGAGGGAGGGGCTTATGGGGGTATACAAAATGAATAAAGTGTAATTAATAAAATAAAAAAAAACTTGTAATATATGAGGAAAATACCTGTAAGGTTAAAACAATAACAACAACAACAACAACAAAAACAAGCCCAGGCAAGGCATTATGGGACACACTTAAAGGTAGGCCACATGGCTGGTATTTGTCTATGTGAGGTGTGTCACATGGGGCCTATCCTGTTAGTATATCCATCCATTAAGATTTAATTTCTTAAAAAAGGTTTATTTCTGTGCATTTGCCTTGGTCTGTGTATGTACATGTGTGTGTGTTCTCTTGGAGGCTAGAAGGATTTCCAGTCCCTCGGGGCTAGAGTTACAGGACCGTGTGAGCCACCTGCTGTGGGGGCTTGGGATTGAACATGGACCCTCTGAGCAGTGCTCTTCACTCATGACCCAGCTTTTCAGCCCGAGAGTTTGCTTTATTTAACTGTTCAAAAATAATCATCTGTTCTCAGTTTCCACGCTTCACATCATTCCGAAAGAAACATATTTGGAAAATTTATTAGGAAACTCTATGTGTCTTTGCATCTCTGCATTGTTTTCCACAGGTAGAAATTGGTGTAAATTTTCCAGAAAGTGCTTCTTTTGTCTTCACTGTGTTGATTTTTTTTTTTTTTTTAGACAAGGTTTCTCTGTGCCGTTGCTGTCCTGAAATCAGGGTAGCCTCAAACTCACTCACAGAGATCCACCTGCTTCTGCCTCCCAGTACAGGGACCAAAGGTGGGCGACACCACGCCCAGCCTACTGCATTGATTCTAAATGTGGGCTGCGCGTTAGACCTGGGAAGGGTTTGTTTTTTAGTGATGAGCCGGAAGTTCTCGCCGCATGTTATGCTGTTTATTTGTTTGGTGTTGGGAATGAGGAGAGACTTTATGCATATGGAGCCCATGCTACATTGAGTTTCACTCCAGCCCCTTCCCAAGGGCTGGATTGCTGGGTGATGTCCGGGAATAGTGGCTAGCACAACCAGGGCTGTCTAACTCTGTGCCCTGCAGGATGTCTGAGGGCTTGTGACAAGCCAGGCTGTTGCTCTTCACGCTGCCGTTCAGAAGCTCTGGCGATGGATGGAGCTCACGAGTCTGCTTTTTCTTCAGTTGTGAGGTGCCGAGGACAGTGCTCATGTAGCGAGCAGCATTGCAATCTCTCCCTGAACACTCCTGAATGCCAGAACACTGAGCAGCCATCTGGGAAAGGTACTCACCTGATTCTTTGAAAGGAAACACACCACGTCATGTGAAGGAATGAGTCAGGAAGGTTGGATTGGATCAGAGAGGGGTGCCAAACCAGTAAATAAAAGCTTGCCAAGCCAGTAAACAAACTCCTAAAACCCTATGGGATTTCTCTAATCACAGGAATGTCAGCACAAAGCTTAATTTATGTAAGAAGAAAGCTGGGAATGAACAAAAACAGAAAACCGGATCACATAGACTCTAAATCTTCAAGTTGGATTTGTGATCCAATGATAACTAGAAACAGAGGAGAGAAATAAGGTCATGACGAGAGATATACAGGGGGAGGGAATTTTTATTACATAACCACATGTGAATGTTTTTTTCCTGAAGTGTATCCACACTTGAACTTCGGGGCAAGAATGACTTCAGTTGGCTTTCGCTTCTGAGCTGGTTTTGTGACATGTTTCCCCCACCCTGCCATGCTATGATTGTTATCTCAGTTCACCCAAGATGTTCCCAGTCATAGCACTGACCCTGGAAAAGTTCCTCAGTTCTTTGCAAACCAGGGTAGTTGGCCAACCCTATAATGGGCAAGAAACTTTATCCTCTGTAGCCCATTCCTTAACCTATAAAATGTAGACAGAGCTGTTGAGAGGATTAAGAGCACTGAAATACAAAGCATCCAGCTACACTTCAAACCTGGCTCATGGGAGAAATTTAAACATACTGGCAACAGGCAGACAAGGGTGGAGGAGACTCAGAGGCCCCTGCACCCCACTGCTGAGCGACTTCCCATGGAGAGATCCAGGGAGAGGGCAGTCGTTTCCTTCAGTTGGGTTCTAATAGTGACCCCACTAGGCTCTGAAAGATGTCAACCCAATGGCCATACAATGGCCCTGGTTAAGTCAAGTGGCTCACACGATAAAATCATGGATCTGGGAAAAGTATGGAGGAAGGTGGGGGACGCCGGCAGGGGTAGAAGGAGAAGAGAGCATACTGAGGGCAGACTCACCAAGTCTAACTTAGTAAGAAGGACAGTGACTCCAGATAGTAACTTCTTCCCAGCTCTGAAATCTTACAGTGGGAAATGCCTTAGCTGAACTATACCAGTGGCTCAGGAACTAGTGACCTTGGCCTGATGAACTCAAAGAGTGGCACTTCTCCGGTTTTCAGGAGGCTGCAAACACTTGCTAATCTTCTTACAGAATTATTTTCTTGTTACTGAACTTATGAGTGTGTTGCCAACATGTATGTATGTGCACCCTATGTAAACCTGGAGCCTGAAGAAGTTTGTGTAACCAGGGAGTCAGAAGAGGGCTCAGGATCCCCTGGTACTGGAGTTACAGATGATTGAGAGCCACCATGAGGGTGCTGGGAATCAGATCCAGGTCCTCTGGAAGAGCAGCCAGTGCTCTTAACTCCTGAGCCATCACCCCAGCCCCCAACACTCATCAATTTTTGGTTATTTTGTAATGGTGTATGGATTTTCATTAAGATACACTATGAGACTAAGATTAAAGTTTGTTAGAATTTGCTGATTTGAATAAACAATCATAATGAAAGTTTGAATAACTCTCACTAAGAGATCAGTGGCAAAGTGGGTGGGAGGTCATGCTTACTCAGTCTAGAAGGCTATGATTTCTTTTACTTACTAGTCCTGTATCCCTGATGGCAGCTTCAGGCATCAGCAGGGGCATCCCGTATTTACACTATCTTATATGGAGATACCCATTTGCCATGACTCTTGAAAATTTGAGCGTGGCTGTGACAGCTGAGGGATGGGACCACAGATCTTACTTCATCTGAGCGGCATTTGAGTTCAGATAATCTTCCCATGGCTAGATGTCTGTGATGGAGACAGGGGTCTCTCTCATCCCTGTGACAGCTCACATTGATAATGACTAGCAAAGAAGCAAGGACAAGTGGCGGAGGGCGGCAATGATCATTGCGTTTTAATTGCAACAGAATTGCCTTTAATATTATATAATTTAGCACACAAGTGAGGATTTATTGATGAGAGACTGCTTTAGGAACAGATTTTTAGAATGCCCATCATGTCACACTATAGCCTAGGCAAAGGACTCAGAGAAGAGACAGAAAGCCATAATATGGTTTCCAGCTGCAGGTCTGGCTGCTCCTAACCTGTGAGTTTCACTGGACAAACTACTTTTTGTAGTTTGTCTAGGCTATTTTTCTCACAGGTCTTTTAAAATTGTGGTGTCTTTTAAAATGCCACCCATATCTTAGAGACAGTGTTTTCTACTGTGGGTTTATCTAACTGCTACTCTGAGTCTTATTTCTTGAAATGGTAGTAAAGGAAACTGTAGCCAGAAACAAATCTTATTTCTGGGGAGCATTGGAACCCATAACTCTAACTCACACCAACTCTACTGCTTACCACCTATAAGCACAGCATCACAAGAGATGGATAAAAGCAGGACTAGAGATGACCCAGCAGGCAAAACTTGCAGAAATCATGAGGACCAGAGTTTGGACCTCAGAACCCATTCAAAAAAGCCATGTGGGCGGATATGCCTGGAACCCCAGCACTCAGGAGGCTGGGGTAGGATGGCTTTGAATTAGAGTCCAGCCTAATTAGAGCAACGTAGGAAGAGCCTGTATCACAATCCAGGGAAAAGAAAGTCTGATGTGTTGTAATCTACCAGTTCTGCATGTATTTTATTTAGACATATTATCTCTTGGCCAAGCAACTGTATATGAAATTACCTAATGCTCTGATTATAAGAAAATAAATGTGAAGCCTTACACGTTGATAAGGTAACAGTATAATTTAATTAAAAGAAGTAAATACTACTTTTTTTTTTAAATGTCATGTTGGTGTAGAGACCCAGCATGTGGGAGGCAGAGAGAGGGTATCCCGAACAAGATGGCCACCTGAGATAGCTGAAATAATGAGTTCTTGCTTTAATGAGAGACCCTACCTCAGTTTAGAAGGTGGAGAGGTACCAAGGAAGACACCCACGTGTTCTTACACACACGCACATCTAGGCACACCACGAGAACAGACACACACACATGTAGGAAACACACACGCAGACACACCAGGGGAAAAAGATAACAAATTCCCCTTTGTTTATTCACCTTCAATTTAATACAAGAGACAAGGAAAACAGTGATGTGCTCTAGCACAGGATGAAGTAACCATTGTTTGTACAAACTACAGAAGGTGGAATGACAAAAGCGTTCTTTTCTTTATCCTGCTAAAACATTTCAAATTGTGTATGGCTACAAAACAAGAAGAATCGTAGCTTTGTTCATTTTTCACAGAGCTCCCTTTATTTAAAATTTCTGGTAATTCGATCACATTTTTGATGGTGGTAAACTTAACAGCTGCTCCCTTCCCATGGCTGCTGACTTAGAAGGGGACATTCCCTTGGAGAAGCAGAGGCCAAGGAGGGCCTGGAGGGAAGCCGAGATGCAGGTGCTCCTCTGCCTCTAGAGGTGCTCATTATGATGCAGTCAACAAAACGATTTAGAGGACCGGCAGCATCAGCTATAATAGGATTCTCCCTGTATTTGATCTTGCAACCTCAAGTCAGCTGCTAATTAGATGGCCTATTTATCTTTTCCTCTAGTAACACCCAGCTGCCCCCCACAAAAGAACCCTACGCAAACACGGTTCTACCTCATCTCCCCTGCCTCCCGGGCTCTTTCCAGACCTCCCTCATGCAATTTTCTTAATTATATCTTCTAGCATCCCCAGCTGTCCTATTGAAGCAGCTGCCTCTAATCCTAAATAAATATTTCCTGTTCTCCTTAGAAACAATTGAACCTAGCCCATGGCAAGCCTTTGGCATCTGCAGTGCTCACTGGCGGCCGATCGGCAGTTGCTCTTTGTCCTTGGAAATTGAGCGGAGACTAATTCTCGTTTATTCTCATTACGGCTCTTTTCGTCTTTAAACGAGGCTGCCTCGGCTGGTGTGTCTGCAGCTTTTCAGTTATGCATACTCAGTTGACTCACTTAAGAAATCGCCTGCAGGAACGTTTTACCCTCTGGGCAGCATGAGAAACAGGCAGGAGGCGTGCCAACACTCGTGTGTGAGCTTGGGTAACCCGTGCTGTCGATTCGGCTTCCAGAGGCTGTGGACCTGGCGCTGGGAAGGCCAGAGCAGAGCTTGGGTGTTTCTCGGTCACCTCCGCTTCAGTGCCCCCATTTTTTTTTCTGGGTCTACGTTATAAGAAGGATCTATTTTAAATTACGTGTGTGTTTGTGTGGGTGCATCATATGTGCATGCAGAGGCGAGAGGTGTCCTACACTCCTGGAGCTGGGGTGCAGCCTTCTGCCCTGGGTGCTGGGAACAGAACTCAGGTCCCTAGGAAGAGCAGTACTCGCTCTTCACCTCCTAGCCTTTGCTCCAGCTCAAGGGTCCACTTTTTTCCTCCCACTTGCGGTTCCTTCTGATTGTCAGTGTGTTAGTTTTCCGTTGCTATGACAAGAATACCAGACAGACATAAGCAACTCATAAAGATGATAATTTTATTTGGTCTCTAAGATTGCAATCTATGGTCATTATGATGGTCTGCCTCATGGTGACCAGGATGTGAGGCGAAGCACCGTGAGCACTGGCTCCCAATGTCCCCCTCAAGGGCACATCTTCAGTGACTTAGCTTCTTTCCCCTTGGCACCATCCCCTGAAAGCTCCATTACTTCCCAACAGTTCCACAGCCTACAGACCATGCCTTCGGGGGCAGAAACCCTCCAAAACCAAACTCCAAAACCAAACAGAAAGGCCAGCTCAGACCAGATGAGGCTCAGGCTTTTCTTGTTGGCTTAGCTCTGTTTAGCTTCAACACCAGCTCGAAGGAAGAGAATTTTGGATGGCATACGCATCACATCTCTTCTTCATCGTGACAGCCATCTCCTCTGATTGGCCATTCGGAGACACATTAGCACTCCCCAAGAACTTCCCCGAGAAGCACAGCCCTTGGGAAGGCTGTGTCCAGTCCTAAGCGCAGCTGGCAGCTTTCAATCCAGGAGCGGTTATCAGAAGTGGGTGTCAAAGCAGATGCTGAGCCTGATGGCCAACTGATGGGCAGAGTGAATGAAATTTTATGTAAGAAGTGGGAAATAGTAAGAGCTGGAGGGGACGGGAACTCCACAAGGAGAGCAACAGAACAAGATAATTTGAACACAGGGAACTTCCCAGAAAATCATATTCCAACCAAGGACTATTCGTGGAGATGACCTGGAACCCCTGCACAGGTGTAGCCCATGGCAGTTCAGTGTCCAAGTGGTTTACATAGTAATGGGAAGAGGGACTGCCTCTGACATAATCTGATTGGCCTGCCCTTTGATCACTTCCCCCTGAGGGGGGAGCAGCCTTACCAGGCCACGGTAGAGACAATGCAGCCACTTTTGATGAAATCTGACAGACTAAGATCAGAAAGGAGAGGAGAACCTCCCGTATCAGTGGACTTGGGGAGTGACATGCATGCAGAAAGGGGAGGGAGGGTGGGATTGGGAGGGGAGGAGAGAGGGGCTTATGGGGGGATACAAAATGAATAAAGTGTAATTAATAAAAAAAAAGATGGAGCAGAAAAAAATGGTTCTTCCATAAATGTAGCATTAATTAGCAATACTATTTTTCCTCTGAAGTAACTTTTAAATTATATATGCACATGTACTATTATGTATGTATTTATATTTAAAAGTACATAAATGAGAATAAAAAGGTAGATTAGTCTTTCAGATTCTAAATAAGCATAGACAGTAGAAAAGTAAAAAAAAGAAGTGGGTGTCCTTTGGCAGGTGACATCCACTCTTTGTAAACTGAGCCTTGCTGGGCTACTGCCACCAGGACCACGTTAATTCAATGTGGCCCATCACAGCCTTGTCATGACTGTCTCTGAAGCCTTGTTTGATGTACCGTGGGGTCAGCTTTCAGGATCCTTTACTCGCGTGCTGATGTGGAAACAGTCGATCCAGGATGACGTGCCGTGTACCTGCACATGGCGAGCCTGCTTGCAGGTGGTCAGGCAGTCTTCGTTTTGTCATGTTTTTTCATGCCACTCAGTCTGTCTTTGGAAAGTCTCGCTGAAGAGAGAGAAATCAAAGAGGTGGAAGGAGGCCATGCTCTCAGTGGCCACTCACACATGATTTCTGCTTTTACTTCTAATAAGCACAATCAGCATCTCTTTAATGGAAGAGTTGAAAACAAAACAAAACAAAACAAACCCAGCCCGATGTGAACTCTGGTAAAATCTGCATGTCTTTAAAAACAAAGTGCCAGCTGTGTGTTTGGTTTTCCTTAGACATCCTCTGTGTGGAGTCAGGCAGCGATTTCAGAAATCACAGGTGGAAACTATTGAGCCTAATAGCACTTCATCTCTTCTGGCATAGGAGCTTTCAGTCAGCTAGCAGATTCGCCAGGCCCACGGCTTTTAGCAATTGGTGGATCGCTTCCTCGTCAGTGACTGACATGTGCCATGATTGCTGAAGGCTAATGCGAGTGGGTGTGTGGGTGCGTGTTCTTCCTCAAATGTGTGAGAGGTGACAACATCTTCATATATTCACCAATCCAACTCAAAGCTATTGAATCTTACTAACATCGGCCTCTGCTAGATCGCAAAGGAGCTGCAGAATTGAGCTGTAGAGATAATCTTTATACCCAAAGATCTTACGTGGAGGAAAGGGATGTAAAAAGAAAAAAAAAAGCAGTTTTTGCCATGCAGTCGTGCAATATTGTGGGCACTTAGCTTTCTTTAATTGATATAAACTTACGTCAGCCTATAAGGCAGGGGTTTTCCCACCTTTGTTCCAGTTGTATGGTTAAGGAGTGTGAGGCTGAGCAGATCCACCAGGGTCACAGAGCTACTGCATGGTGGGAACGAGCTGGAATTCTCTTCTATCAGCAATCCAGTACTTCCTGCAGGAACATTCCAAGGGACATAAAAGACGCCGAAGAGGAGAGAGAGATGCTCCTTATAGGACTTGGCGGAGGCTTTGTGCTGAGTTATAGACACCAAACTCTTCTCAACTGTAATTGGTTGTTGACTAAGTAATGCAACGTGTCCCTAAGCACCCAAGGTCTTGTGGATGAAAGAGAAAAATAAGGAAACACTGAGAATGTCATAAACTTAAGCTTCCAGCATGGGTGCTGTCTCACGGGAGGAATTAATAAGCTCCCCTAAGAAGACTTTCTCCCTCATCCACTGCCTTCTTTCTGTCTTCAGATCATACCAAACACCAATGATAAGGCTGACAAGGGAAGCTCTGGGCTTGAGCACCCCAGTATAAGCTGGGGAAGGAGTTGGAAGTCTTTTCTGTTTTAGATCTCTAAAGATAGCACTAAAGAACCTCTCTGGGGCCCTCCAGCCTGCCTTCAGGACTCATAAGAATACCCCAAAGCCAAGATGCACATAGAATTGTCATAGTAGTTAGAATCTCTTTGATGTTTTTTTGTTTGTTTGTTTTGTAGAGTCAAATTACATTTTCATGATTCCTAGAGTAAGTTCAAAATAAAACTGATAGATGCATCATTTTGAATGGATATTTCCACTGAATAGCTAGAAGATGTAAATTCCCCAGTGCCCCTCCATAGTTCTTAGGCCTAAAGCCAAAAACCTCACAGTGCCCTGTGTGCCCTTGGTGCCCTGTGTGACTGTGCTTCCTTCACTCTTTTGGAGGTACTACATGAGACCATTGTATTTATAATGTATTTCTTCTCTGCTCTCAGGGAACCTGGGTTCACGCTTCACCTTTTCTTTTTGTTCCATGGGTATGTCAGGCATCCCCTTGCCTTGGGGGCCTCTAGATCAGATGCTAGGCAGGGTTCGCCCTGAGGCAGACTCCCTAGTTGTTTTTTTTTTCTTTTTAGTTACATTTTGTTAACTCTGTGTCCCAGTTGTATCCCGCTCCCTCATTCCCTCCCCAACCCCACACTCCCTCCCTGGTCTCCTCCCTGCCCCTTTCCAAGTCCCCTGATAGGGGAGGACCTCCTCCCCTTTCATCTGACCCTGTTTTATCAGGTATCTTCAGGGCTGGCTGCAAAGTCCTCCTCTGTGGCCTAACAGACTGCTCCTCCCCTGGGGTGGGGGTCAAACAGCCTGCCCTTGAGATCCTATTAGAAATAGTCCGTGTTCCCCTTACTTTGGAAAACTACTTGGTTACTGAGCTACCACAGGCCACATCCGAGCAGAAGTTCTAGGTTATATCCATAGATGGTCCTTGGTTGAGTGTCAGTCTCAGAAAAGACCCTGTGCCCAGATATATTTGGTCCTTGTAGAGCTCCTATCCTTTCCATATCATACTAACTTCCCTTCTTTCATATGATTCCCTGCACTCTGCCGAGGGTTTGGTTATGAGTCTTAGTGTCTGCTTTGAAACACTGCTAGGTAGAGTCTTTCAGATGCCTTTTGTGGTAGACTCCTGTCATAAGTTCAATGCACATCCCATTTGTCTTTCTAAATGAGGATTAATCACCTTCGCCTGTGTCCACTTTCTTGATTATCTTCTTTAGGTGTGTAGATTTCATTATGTTTATCATGTCTTGTAGGTCTATATAAGCGAGTATATACCAAGTTTGTCTTTCTCCTTCTGGGATACTTCACTCCCTAGTTGTAAGCCTATTAAGTACTTCAAAAGTAAAGCAATGATGTGGGACTAGGGTAGAGATTTCTATTTCAAAAGGGAGAAGTCACTTGAGAGGAAGTGAGTAAGGGTTCCAAGAAAGTACAAAATCATAAGATTATATTTAAGCCTCCAGAACAGCCCTCCTTTCCTATGTGCTTCCTTTTCCATGTGTCCATTAGGGACAGAGGGTAGGTCCCTAGGTCCAGTGTTAGGCAACTAGTTAAACTTTAGCTGACCTGCCAGGCACTGGGTGTTAGATCCCTCCCTTGTAGTCAGCAGCCTGTAAAACTAAAGGTTAGAACAATAGGTCTTTAATTATCAGTTAAAGAAGGGGACTTGAGTCATAGCTCTGGCCCTGGAAGGAGGTATTCTAAACTGCCTAAAAGACTGTCAATGGCTAGTTATATAGATGTGGCTCTAGGAGCCCAAACATACTATAGAGTAGAATGTTTTCTAATCGAAAACAAACACCCATTATTGTCTTTCCTGGAAGAGACCATCAAACAGGCCCTTCACTCACCTGGACAGGACAAAGACCCTCATGAAAAGCCACTTGTTCAGAGGATTTTAGAAAGTAATTGGAAGTCCACCCTAGTCACTTAGTTACTACTGCAAGGCTCTATTTCCTAAAGGTTCCAGAACCTTCCAAAACCATACCACCAGCTAGGGGATTCAAACACATGTACCTACGGGGGACATTTTATATTTAAACAAAGGCAAAGGCTAAAAGTATATGAAGGTAGTCCCAGAATTCTAGAGGGACAAAAAGAAGAGGGAAGGAAGTAAGGCAAATGAGAAATCCCTGAAGCTGTTCTTTCATAAGGGACCTATTTTTGCAGTAGAGAACTCACTCCTTAATAACCTTAATTCATTAGTGGTTCAGTCTCCTCTTAAAGATCCCACCTCTCAACACTATCATGGAGATTACATTTCCAACATTTGCTTTGGGGAAGACATGTAAACCTGCAGCAGTAGAAATAAGATGAGCCTGGAGTATTTTGTAGTGTCAGGTAAGGAAGTACTAAAAGGTTAATTAAGCGAACCATATAACCAATCAACTAACTCTTCCACCATCCAACCAAGCATCTAACAAAACAATCACCTAAACAACTAACTAAGCAACCCTCCAATCATCTAATCAACTAACTAACCAACCCTCAAGCTATCCAATTAACCAACTAACCAACCATCTAACCAATCAACTAACCAACCATCTAACCAATCAACCAACCAACCAACCATCTAATCAGCAGCCATCTAACCAAATGACCAACTAACCAACCCGTGATCCAATTAACCATCCATTCATCCATCCATCCATCCACCCTCCACCTAACAGCTACTCATTCATCCATCAATCCATCTATCTATATCTATCTATCTATCTATCTATCTATCTATCTATCTATCTATCTATCTATCTATCTATCTATCTACCTATCTATCTATCTAACCAACTATCCAACAGCAAAAACAAAGCCCTGAATTTCTAAGGGCTATGTCAAAAGGATACAAGGACAGGACAGAATAATTTTTGTGTGACTGAGTGAGTATGTGTGTTTGTGTGTGTGTGTATGAATTGTGGATTGAGATAAGATAAATATTCATGACTCCACACTGATTCGAGTCAATGAATGAATAAATGCATAAATAAGTAGGAGAGGAGTGGCAATCTTCTTTGCAGAATAATTTAAAAATAATTTACATAGCTGCTGTGCCCTTTTTTTCTAAAATGGAGCACATGCATGCTCTCTACCCTCAAAACCTGGGCTCCTGGTGATGGCTTTCTTCCAAAGAGTACAGTATGGAAATGCAGAGAACAACAGAACAACAGAACACACTAGAGTGAAAGAAACTGACAAACACTGTCTCAGCCTGTGGGTTATGGGTAAGAGTATATACTTCACAGGTCACAGTGAAAGTAGCTGTCTTTGGTGTAATATGATAAAAATGGCATTTTACCCCTGTGGTTTCTTTCTTTAAACCTGTAATTTCAATCTAATTGTGCAAAAACCATCAGACACATCCTAACTGAAGAACAGATTATGAAATACTTGGCCAGCCCTCCTCTGAACTGTCACAATCATTAAAACACTAGGAAGATAGGAGACATTGTCCCAGTCAGGAGGTGACTAAGGAGACATGACAAGTAAATGCAGTATGAGTTCTGATAGGTCTGGCGCTGAAAAGACATCCAGCACAGCTGTTGGCCTTCATTAGTAACAGTGAGTCGAGCGCCCTGTCCTAATGAGAGGCATTGTTCAGAGTAGAAATTGAGTGTGGTATATATGGGAATTCTTTGTATTATCTTTGTGATTTTTTTCTATAAATCTAAAACTGTTCTAAAAGAGTAAGGGCTTATATGTATGTTTTAAAACAGAGCCAAGCTCAAATGAATTAGAATGCTAGGAAACCATTATTGTATCTTGCATGTTGGTTCCAACTGGCAGCGTGCCAGCTCTCGGAGACAGACTACTATGGCAGCTGTGTTAATCTGATACTGGCAATGGCCCAAATCCCAGTCTGGGGCTCCAGTCCTCTGCAAGGGTAACCACTGAGCCATCTTTCCAGCCTCTAAATCTTGATTTCTTATGTGCCAAAAAGAAGACTCTAGTATTTTTCTTGCTCCTCCTCCATACTTGACTGGAATAAGTAAAGTGAAGACATTGCATTGCAAAGTACAAAGTAAGGCTGTGTGTGTGGATGGTGGTAATTAGAAATATTTTAGTTAGTAAGATGTTATACTTTCTTCCAGTTTTTAAAAATGATCACTTTTGGAGAATTTTGGGAGGTGATTTTATTTTTTAGCCTGTTTTAACAGGCCTGTGTCCATTATGACCTGGCTAGTATTTCAGCCTTTCTCTCCTGTCTGATCTGCCTCTGTACTTCTCACATTTTAATTCTTCTAGATTGTCCTGTCCACTGGTCCCTTCCGTAATGGTGACGCAGTCAAAACCAACCAACCAACCAACCAACCAACCAAACAACCAACCAACCAAACCAAACCAAAACAACCCCCCTCCCAAAAAAAAAAAACCCACACATTTCTTGGTTTAGATTCTTTTTTCTCCTTTTTGAGTTTCAGCTACCTTTTCTGTTTAAAAGAGGCGCCAATCTGGCTGTTTGGGAAATTAACTGGGATGACATTTTAAGGTGAAAGTCTTATGGAAGCTTTACTAGGAACTTGATGCATTTGTGGAACAGATGAATGGATTTCCAGGAACACACTGCTGTCTCTGCTGCTTGTTGACCTGGATATGATGTGAAGCCAGCCTTTAGCATCTTAGAAGAGCTATTTTGTGTACCTATGTATGAATTCAGAGGCAGGTAGGTGCAAAGCCATGTGGGGGACAGTTATCATTTAGATCATGACCTCCCTAGCATGGGTTCTTAGACACAGAGTGTTGTGGAAACACTGTGGGACTGGGGAAAGGAAGCTGTATGCTTACCTGCTTCCTCCTGATAGGCCATGAATGAAGGAGGTGACAAGGCTCATGGGTATCTCTTAGAATCCTTGGGATGAGGGCTGACCTTGGAGGACTACATTACAAGAGTTCATTCCCATCAGAGTCACCTGATAACAATTCATTTTTTTAAAAAACAATTTTCTAAATGTACTGACTTTATGTGTGTGTGTGTGTGTGTGTGTGTGTGTGTGTGTGTGTGTGTGAACCCACAAAGGCCAGAAGAAGGTGTGAGATATCTGGGGTTAGGGTTAGAGGTGGTTGTGATCTGTGTGATCTGGGAGCTTGGAGCCAAACCTGGTTCCTCTCCAAGTGCAGCAAGTGCACTTAACTCCTAGTCCATTTCTCCATCCTCAAGAATTCCTGCAAAGGCCTCCAAACTGTCTCCATCAACAGGAGACCTGGGAGTGGCAGCTGGGTTTCAGCCATGAAGGATGACACCAAATCACTGTTAGTGAAGACAGGTAGATACCAGGGTGTCTTCCTTGATCACTCTGGATAGGGTCTCTCACTGAACTGAACCTGCAGCTCACTGATTGGCTAGATTGGTTGGCCAATGAGCTCTTGGATTCTGCCTGTCATTCCACTCATCAGAAAGGTTACCCGATGGTTGCTGGGTTTTCTGCATGTGTGTTGGGGATTTGAACTCTGGTCCTCAGGATTGTGTGGTAGTTATCTTATCCAGTGGGTCATGTCCCCAGCTCCACACATACTGTCCTTTTCATTCATTCATTCATCAATTCATTTCTTTTTTGGCTTTTATTTTTGAGACAGAGTCTCTCTACACAGCCCTGGCTGTCCTAGAACTCACTATGTAGACCAGGCCAGGCTGGTCTCGGAGAGATCCACTTGCTTCTGCCTCTTGAGTACTGGGATTAAAGGTCTGTGGCATCACATAAACATTTTCTGAATAGGTGACATGTGACGAACTCCATACCATGAGTCCTTCCAGGGCTGCTATTTCAGGGGGGCTGCATTTAGTACACCAGGGCTCTGCTGTCTGTGGAGCCCTGAGACCTTACACACCTGTTGCTTCCTGTGGCTGTGGTGGTTATTTCCACGGAGTGGATATCTTCCGTGGAGTGTTCTCCAACTATTTTAAACTCTGCCCCCTTAACGGTGGGAGTCCTGAGGCGGTAGAGGGAGGACTCTTCATTGTGTTCTTTGAAACTCTTTTCCTTTCATTGGCATGAAGGTGCTTTATTCCCAGCTCTTCCATGGCTTTGTAATCTCTGCCATTTGGTCTATTCTTAGTTTCTAAAATTTTCCCCTTTTACTATGGTTAGTGGGTACCAATGCAGCTATTTTTGGAGTTTTCTCAAGGTGGGGAGTCTCTGGGACACACATGAATACCTGCGTGCTGTTTGTATTGCATACATGTTTAATTTAGTTTTTTTTTCCTGGAAAATTCCACGCTTATCCAACCAGGTATTATAAATCTCCAATGTGTCATAGCTTGGGGTAATTTGAGGGTTATTAGACTCAAAGGACTATGCTACATCAATCAGACTCTCTGTTTGTTACTCCTGTGTGAACCCAACCAGAATTTAAATACATTGTGGTTTAAAAATGCACTCTTGTTCTGCAGTATTTCCTAGCTGCTCCTCTGTTTGCCCTGGGAGCAATAGAGAGCAATGGTAGTTAACAGCAACCATTTGGTTCATAACTAATTGAGTAGGATGTGAGGAAGTCTGAGAAGTCTCACCAAGCAAGATGCTACCCAAAGATACCTGGGAAAGAAATTTAGAGACCTTACGGAATCGCCTTAAGCCCCACATTCATGAAGTCAAAACTCTTTTCTACTGTGAGAATGTCAGGGCATCCCATAGCCAAAAGATGGCACTCCTCACCCACTGTTCATGCCTGGGTACCATAGGGCATCTCCCTGTGGCCTTCTGATCCTATTAGTTTTCTCATAAAAAAAAAATCATACCCTTGTGCTCTCCTGGTGAATCATAGCTATAAGCCAGACCTCATTTTCTGGACTGGTCAGTGCTGTGATCCCTGGTGTCAGCCCTTATTCCTTGGGGTAGACAACACAGAGAGTAAATCGCTACAGTGGAGCCTGGGCATAGCTCTTCCTGTAGCTGTGGACTCGGCCACATAGCAGAGCACCTTCGCTACAAAATCTTCTCTGAGCAGACCCAGGGTTTTAATTTGTCTCTAGAGTTTGCCTCTCTCAATTTCATAAACCGTGAAAACACAGCTGGAGCGATTTACAGACCGAGGAGAAACTTGAGTGTTCCCACTCACATGCTGGTTCAAGGATCATGCCGTGTTATTTCTTACTTTGTTGTTGTTCGACAAACCAGTTAATGGGCAATGGGCTGTTTCAAATTTACCCTCCCCTCGACACTGTTGTGTGCACTTCCTTTGGGGCATGGCATGGATAGGGGGTAAGCGTGACAGCAAGCCAGCGTGGATTTGAGCAGATGTACTTTGTATAGAATGAAATTTGAACACCAATTTGGAAAGATTGAGACTTTTATTTGTTAAATTATGTAAATGCAGGGCCCGAGGCGTTCAGAAAATTAAATCCCACTTTGCTATACTTTCCACCAAGCCTCATTGTTTAGGATTTAGTTTTACTTATATGTACATGTGTATGTCCCTGTTAGTACATACTATGTGTGTGTGGGTAATGGTAGAGACCACAAAGCAGATGTAGAGTTACATGGACTTGGAGCTATGAGCCCTCTGACGTGGGTGCTGGGATCTGAACTTGGGGACATTGTGCTCTGAACCACTGAGCCAGTTCTCTAGTCTAGCTGCAATATTTTTGAAATATCCTCTCAGGCTTGGTGCTGTGAAGATCACTGGCAAGGGAGGCAGAATCCCTATGTCTCCTGACTTGTAGGTCATTAGAAATGACACAGAGCATGGCAGAAGGCTATGGTGATGCTAGGTGAATGATGAAGGACACTTTTCCAGTCCACAGAAAACCCTGGCTTCCAACCCCAGTACTACAGACAAACAAAATCCAAATGAAGCCACAGATAATCAGGACGACTAACAGCCTGGCAGCAGGTGGCAAAGATATACAGCAATATAATCAGCCCACGGGAGCAACTTCAGCATCTGAAGGCTGGGACTCCCAGTCTCATAGAAGGCAGGCAGCAATCCTAAGCGAAATGTGTCTGTAAGCAGAATGGAAAATTGTCGGACAATAAGTACATTTTCTCTGTAGGGATAAAGCTTCCAGGCGTGTTAGCAATAAGTGAGGTAGGCCCTCAGTAGTTTATTGACTGGAGTCATAGCACATAGGACCCAGTAGTTTATGGAATGCATGGATGATGGATGGGGAAACAGGACCTGAGGGAAGGAAGCAGGCCCAGTGGCCTGGTGCTCTGTGGGGACCATTCAGTGTAGAAAAAGTCATCCTCACCTCCTTGGTTCTGACTCTGAAGCTATCATCACTCTAGCGCAAGTAAAGGAATGAGACATTTCATGAAGCTTGATTTATTAATGAAGCCTGGAATCATATTTAGAATGTCTTGTGTATTTAGCTAAGCTAGCATGTGTGCAATAAAAGTGCCTAGGGTTAAAATACAGAACAAGCTTCAATTACGTATTTTGAACATGCGCTGCTTGCCAAAGAACTAAACTAAATTCTAGAAATAATAACAAATAACCGTAAATGTTATAAGGTTGAATATTTCATATCCTTATGATGTATAGTAAGTTATACTCTATATATGTGAAGAACAAGTGCATTCAAACAGAGCTGATTTGAAATACTTATAAGTCAGATTTCCTGCTAGGCACTGAACAGTAGAAAATACTCAGTGTCATAGGGTTGATTTATTACATGGAGTTTTTCTATTATTAAAAAACTGTGGATGGCATTAGAATCACACCTGACTTTTCAACAGAGACTATGAAAGCCAGAAGGTCCTGAATGGATATCATGCAGACCCTAAGAGAACACAGATGTCAGCACGGGCTACTTTACCCAGCAAAACTCTCAGTTCTTATAGACAGAGAAAACAATATATTCAATGACAAAACAAATTTCAACAATACCTACACACAAATCCAGTGTTACAGAAGACACTAGAAGGGAAAATACAACCCAAGAAAACTAGCTACTTTCAAGAAAACACAGGAAATTATTAACCTTACTACAGTAAAACAAAAAGCAACCAAGGACACAACCTTATGACCGCACCCAACATCAAAATCAAAGGATCTAACAGCCACTGGTCATTAATCTCTCTCAACATCAATGGACTCAATTCTCCAATAAAAAGACACAGACTAACAGAATGGATGCATAAACAAAACCCAGCAAACTGTTGCATACAAGAAACACACCTAAGGCACAAAGATAGACATTACCTGAGGGTAAAGGGTTGGAAGAAGGCTTCCCAAGCAAATGGACCCAAGAAGTAAGCAGGAGTAGCCATTCTAATATCTGATAAAATAGACTTCCAACTAAAATTAATAAAAAGAGATGGGGAAGGACACTTCATACTCATCAAGGGAAAATTCCACCAGGAAGACATCACAATCCTGAACATCTATGCCCCAAATACAAGAGCACTCACATTTGTAAAAGATACATTGATAAAACTTAAATCACACATAGATCCCCACCCATTAATAGTGGGAGACTTCAACACCCCACTCTCAACAAAGGACAGGTCAACAAAACAGAAATTAAACAAAGAAACAATATCTCTAACAGAGGTCATGAATCAAATGGACCTAACAGACATTTACAGAACCTTACACCCAAACACAAAAGAATTTACCTTCTTCTCAGCACCTCATGGAACCTTCTCCAAAATAGACCATATAGTTGGTCACAGAGTGAACCTCAACAGATACAAGAAGATTGAAATAATCCCTTGTATCCTGTCTGATCACCATGGAATAAATCTGGACCTCAACAACAGAAATAGCAAAAAGCCTACACACACATGGAAACTGAACAACTCGTTACTAAATGACAGCTGGGTCAGGGAAGAAATGAAGAAAGAAATTAAAGTCTTCCTGGAACTCAATGAAAATGAAGACACAACATACCCAAACTTGTGGGACACAATGAAAGCAGTGCTAAGAGGAAAGTTCATAGCACTAAGTTCCTTCAAGAAGAAATTCGAGACAGCTCATTCAAGCAACTTAATGGCTCACTTAAAAACCCTAGAAAAAAAGAAGCAGACACACCAAAAAGGAGTAGACGGCTGGAAATAATCAAACTCAGGGCTGAAATCAATAAATTAGAAACAAATAAAACAATTCAAAAAAAATCAATGAAACCAAGAGCTGGTTCTTTGAGAAAATCAACAAGATAGACAAACCCTTAGCTAAGCTAACTAAAAGGCAGAGAGACACCATCCAAATCAACAAAATCAGAAATGAAAAGGGGGACATAACTACAGACACTGAGGAAATCCAAACAATCATCAGGACTTACTTCAAAAGTCTATATGCCACAGAATTTGAAAATCTAAATGAAATGGATAATTTTCTTGATCGATTCAACATACCAAAGCTGAATCAGGACCAGGTAAATCAATTAAATAGTCCTATATCCCCCAAGAAAATAGAAGCAGTCATCAAAAGTCTCCCATCCAAAAAAAGCCCAGGACCAGATGGTTTCAGCGCAGAATTCTACCAGACCTTCAAAGAAGAGCTAACTCCAGTTCTCTTCAAACCATTGCACAAAATAGAAACAGAAGGAACATTACCAAACTCATTCTATGAAGCCACAGTCACCTTGGTACCTAAACCTCACAAAGACCCAACAATGAGAAAATTTCAGGCCAATCTCCCTTATGAACATTGATGCAAAAATACTCAACAAAATACTTGCAAACCAAATACAAGAACACATCAAAGATGTCATCCACTATGACCAAGTAGGCTTCATCCCAGGTATGCAGGGGTGGTTCAATATATGGAAATCCATCAATGTGATCCACTATATTAACAAACTGAAAAAAAATCACATGATAATCTCTCTAGATGTTGAAAAAGTATTTGACAAAATCCAACATCCATTCATGTTTAAAGTATTGGAGAGATCAGGGATACAAGGCACTTATCTAAACATAGTAAAGGTGATATATAGCAAGCCTATAGCCAACATCAAATTGAACGGAGAGAAACTTAAAGCAATCCCACTGAAATCAGGGACAAGACAAGGCTGCCCACTGTCTCCATATCTCTTCAACATAGTTCTGGAAGTCCTTGCTAGAGCAATAAGACAGTTGAATGAGATCAAGGGGATACAGATGGGAAAGGAAGAAGTCAAATTATCACTATTTGCAGATGATATGATAGTATACATGAGTGACCCCAAAAACTCTACCAGGGAACTCCTACAGCTGATAAACACCTTCAGCAAAGTGGCTGGATACAAAATTAACTCCAAAATATCAGTAGCACTCCTGTATACAAAAGACAAAAGGGCTGAGAAAGAAATTAGGGAAACAACACCCTTCACAATAGCCACAACTGACATAAAGTACCTTGGTGTAACCCTAACCAAGCAAGTCAAAGACTTGTATGAAAAAAATTTCAAGTCTCTGAAGAAAGAATTAGAAGAAGATATCAGAAGTTGGAAAGATCTCCCATGCTCATGGCTTGGCAGGATTAACATAGTAAAAATGGCCATCTTACCAAAAGCAATCTACAGATTCAATGCAATTCCCCTTAAATTACCAACACAATTCTTTACAGACCTGGAAAGAAAAATTCTCAACTTCATATTGAATAACAAGAAACCCAGAATTGCTAAAACAATCCTCTACAATAAAAGATCTTCTGGAGGTATCTCCATCCCTGATTTTTAAGCTGTACTATAGAGCAACAGTTGTAAAAACTGCATGGTACTGGCATAGAAACAGAATGGTGGATCAATGGAACCAAACAGAAGACCCAGAAATAAACCCACACACTTATGGACACCTGATCGTTGAAAAAGATGCTAAAACCATTCAATGGAAAAAAGACAGCATCTTCAACAAGTGTTACTGGTCTAACTGGATGTCTACATGCAGAAAAATGCAAATAGATCCATACTTATCACCCTGCACAAAACTAAAGTCCAAGTGGATCAACATAAAACCAGACACATTAAATCAGTTAGAAGAAAAAGTGGGGAATAACCTAGAACTCGTTGGTACAGGAGAAAACTTCCTGAACAGAACACTAACAGCACAGGCTCTAAGAGCAACAATCAATAAATGGGACCTCATGAAACTGAAAAGCTTCTGTAAAGCAAAGAACACCATCATCAAAACAAAATGACTGCCTACAGATTGGGAAAGAATCTTCACCAACCCTTTTTCTGACAGAGGGCTAATATTCAGCATATATAAAGAACTAAAGAAGCTGAAAAGCAGCAAACCAAGTAATCCAATTAAAAAATGGGGAACAGAGACAAACAGAGAACTCTCTGTAGAGGAATATCGAATGGCAGAAAAACACTTAAAGAAATGCTCAACATCATTAACCATTAGGAAAATGCAAATCAAAACAACCCTGAGATTTCACCTTATACCCATTAGAATGGCCAAGATGAAAAACTCAAGTGACAACACATGCTGGAGAGGTTGTGGAGAAAGGGGAACCCTCCTCCACTGCTGGCGGGAATGTAAACTTGTACAACCACTCTGGAAATCAATCTGGCACTTTCTCAGACAACTAGGAAAAGTTCTTCCTCAAGATCTAGCCATACCACTCCTAGGCATATATCCAAAAGATGCTCAAGTACACAATAAGGACATTTGCTCAACCATGATTTTAGCAGCTTTATTTGTAATAGCCAGAAGCTGGAAATAGCCCAGATGCCCCTCAACTGAAGAATGGATGCAGAAATTGTGGTACATCTTCACAGTGGAGTATTACTGTGTAATGAAAAATAAGGGAATCATGAAATTTGCAGGTAAATGGTGGGACCTGGAAAGGATCATCCTGAGTGAGCTGTCCCAGAAGCAGAAACACACACATGGTATATACTTACTCATATAGACATATAATATAGGATAAACCTACTAAAATCTGTACATCTAAAGAAACTAATCAAGAGAGAGGACCCTGACTGAAATGTTCAATCCCCATCCTGAAAGGCAAAGAAGGACATCAGAAGAAGAAGAAAACAGGAAACAATCTAGAAACCTGCCACAGAGGGCCTCTGAAAGGCTCTGCCCTGCAGACTATCAAAGCAGACGCTGAGACTTATGGCCAACTGTTGGGCAGAGTACATGGAATCTTATGTAAGAAGTGGGAAATAGTAAGATCTGGAGAAGACAGGAACTCCACAAGGAGAGCAACAGAACCAGAAAGTTTGAACACAGGGATCTTCCCAGAGACTCATACTCCAACCAAGGACTATTCATGGAGATAACCTAGAACCCCTGCACAGATGAAGCCCAAAGCAGTTTAGTGTCCAAGTGGGTTCCATAGTAATGGGAAGAGGGACTGCCTTTGACATAATCTGATTGGCCTGCTCTTTGATCACCTCCCCTGAGGGGGGAGCAGCCTTACCAGGCCACAGAAGATGACAGTGCAGCCACTCCTGATGTGATCTAATAGACTAAGATCAGAAGGAAAGAGAAAAGGACCTCCCCTATCAGTGAACTTGGAGAGGGGCATGTGTGAATAAGGGGGAGGGAGGGTTAGTTCAGGAGGGGAGGAGGGAAGGGCTTATGGGGGGATACAAAGTGAATAAAGTGTAATTAATAAGAAAAACCTGTGGTTGGATTTTTCTTAATAGACAAGAGACTAAATTAAGAAAGTAAACACTGCAGAGAGCCCAAGGCTTCACTTCTTTTTATCAGAGCAGAGCTGCATGGTGAGATTTTCTTATTTTTCAGGTGGTTCATTGTCCTGCCCAATAACTGCATTTGCTAGTGTTTGCCAGCTTGTGATAGCTAATCTTGGTTGTGAACTTGACTGGATCTGTAGTCAACCAAGAGACATATCTCTGGGTGGGTGTGTAAGGGGTATTTCCTGGAAGGGTTAACTTGGGAGTTAGACTCTCCCCTAGAGTGAGTGACACTTTCTGTGGTGTCTGAGATGTGTGGTGTCTGAGAGAAAAGTTAGTGCTTTTTGCCTGCTTGTCTGCACCTCTTGTGGGTGAGTGCATCTATATTTGCAGCTGCTGCCAGCGCCACTAAGACCATTCCTTTATTAACACCAGGATCCAGATGCCTCAGCTTTTCAACATGGGCATAAGACTGGTGGTTCTTCAGGAAACTCCCTACCCACCCAGACATCCAGCACCTGGCTGTTTCTGCTGAGTCATCTAGGCTGAGTAGCTATGTGGTTCTGAGCCTATCCAGTGTGAAGGCGGCCGTTGTTGAACTGCCCAGACTGTATTATGTAAAGCAGTCTTATGTTCATTCCAGTGCTTCTGTTTCTCTAGAGAATCTTAACTACCACAAGGTAGAATTTCTCCTTCAATTCAATATGGAGCAGACGTGGGGCCAGGAAGACATGGAGAAGCAAGATGAATTTAACTACCCTATCCAAAACATATTCCCACCACAGTTTGGAGTTTTATCTGGAAAGATTCAGATTGTTTGGTTTAACCTCAGAGTTAGTACTATGCTCTGTGTTTTTAAATGTGTAGGGCAAGGCCTCAAACACTTCTGCAAAAGAAGACACCCTTCGATGCCTTGAATGGGTGGGCTCTTTACTCCACTTCTATCTTTGTAAGTTGTTTCCTTTTCAGATCGCTGACACAAACAAAAACCAAAGAAGAATCTGCCTCTCTAAAATTGTTCATTTTTCCCCCATTTTCTCAACGATGTCAGACCTATCCTGCTGTCAGCACAGTTCAGATGAGGGGTTCATATTAGTCTGAGACAGTGCTAGCTCAAGTCTCACTTAAAGCTGTCCCCAGTGTAGTGAGGCTCAAGAAAGAAATGCCCCCATTCATGCCACCACACAGAATGCTTCGACTTTGCCCCCGTACACTGGCAACTGTTACGTCAGGGAGAAAACCATCTCTGAGAAATACTGAGCTTCTGTCCTGCTCCAGAAGATTAACAAAGGGCCAAAGCCATGCCAAAACAATGTTTTCCTGCCAAACATTCCTACCAAAATGTCTGAATAGTCACAGTTCCATTTGAAAACCTAAAGAAAAAAAAATTAGTCTGCTTTTTATTGGTTGAATTTTATTGCTAAGCATGGTTGGGAGTCCTGATTGATATATTTCTTTTTTTAAAAATTAATTTATTTACTTTATGTCCCAATTGTGCCCCCTCACTCATCTCCTCCAAGTCCCACCCTCCATTCCTCTTCCCACATCCCCATACTTAGTCCTCAAAAATGGGGAGCCCTCTTCCCATACCAAGTGACCCCAGACTATCAAGTCTCTTCAGGACTGCCTCCATCCTCTTCTTTTGTTACCTGGCAAGGCTGCCTGGCCCTGATTGAAGAGCAGGCAACAGAGTTCACGTCGGAGACAGCCCCTGGTCCCCTTGATATATTTGTCTTTTTCTGAGCTCCTGCTCCTCACACGTTTCCAGATTGTTTAGAAAACTGTGGAAAGTTCCACCTAAGCCACATCATTCTTCTTTGCTTCATCAACATTTCTCTACCCAAATACTTTCTTTTGTGGTTCAGCATTTTCATCTTTTTAATCCAGTGGGTCACTCCCAGCTGTAATTGCACAGTTACAGACTGACAGCCCACATTAAACAACAGTCTCTTGGTGGTGTACTGTCACCTGTGTGGGTGGGCATGGGTGGCTTAGACACCTGTGTTGGCTCTGGTATCTCCTTTCCCCCCTTGCCCACATGAGGAGAGGGCAATCTTCACAGGAGGCGGAGAGGGCCAGCCACGCCTGCTCTCTCAGGCCGAACCTTGGAAGATGAGTTTCATGTCAGGTTGGAGTGGTATCCAGTGGTATTCATCTGCCAGGAGGCTAAGTGTTCTGCTGAAAGAGTAGTCCGCTATCAAAACTCGCGCGCGCGCGTGTGTGTGTGTGTGTGTGTGTGTGTGTGTGTGTGTGTGTGTAAGAGAAAGGGGGAGTGGAGAAGAGAGGGAGGAGGAGGAGAAAGAGAGAGAGAGAAATAGAGAGCAACCACAGCCCATCATGTTTGGCACACATCGGAAAGTTATAGAACCCCTATTATGCTACTGGTACCGTTCCCATGTGTCCAGTGGACGCTGGACCTGGAGAACAGTGACAACTGCTGTAGGAATCTGAACTCCAAACACTTCAACTTTCATGATCTATTCCTCCACCTGACTCTCCTTTCTCCTATCTCTGTATTAAGGAACACAATCCTTCCTACCTCCCAGGAGCATCATGGGGGACAGTCACTGTCTTCCACGGTGACATCTGGTGGAGTCACAACACCTTAGAGCAATGGTTTTCAACCTTCCTAATGCTGTGACCCTTTAATGCAGTTCCTCATGCTGTGGTGACCCCCAACCACAAAATTATTTCATCGCTACTTCATAACCCTAATTTTGTAATGTAAATATTAATGTAAATATCTGATAGGCAGAATATCTGATATTCGATCCCTGTAAAAGGGTCATTCAGACCCAAGGGGGTTGCAACCCACAGGTTGAGGACAGCTGCCTTAGGGCCTCCTTTCTAGAAAGAGCCGTGGGGGCACTTTTGTGCCCTTCAGCTTCCTTTCCAGCATCTGAGGTATGAGAGTTTAGGCTCCATGCATTCTTTAGTAGATTGTTCCCATTTGTTTAAAAGTTGGATGTTTTAAAACTACGAGTAGATGGTGGAAGAACTCAAAGCGGGGGGACCATTTGCTCTTGAAGACTGTAATCTTTTCAATCATGTTCATTTCTGTATAAACATGGCAGGTATCCATGTGCCTTCACAATAAAGAGCAGCAAGAGGATGTGGGCCCAGCTGTGCTCAGCTACCTGAACTGGCCTGCAGCTGCTGCCCTGGGTCCTCAACTTTGCTGTGGGTCCCATTTCCTTCTGCCTCCTACTCTGGCTTCTTCTTGCCTTTCTTACTCCTTCTCACGAAGGCCTTGTAGTTTTTAAAAACTGCCAAACTAGACCCGTGGCCAGCCCTGAAAGGGTTAATTTCTTTGTTAGCTTGGGGAATGGGTAGGTTGGAAGCAATCCAAAGAGGGTATGAAATACATAAGTGAAAATTGACCTTCCGGCTCAGTGCAGTGGAAAAGGTCTCACACTGGGATCTCAGTGATATGGTAGGTTTATAAAGATGAGAAATCAGAATTGACTTTGGGCTGACAAATGGACTGCAGAAACCAAAACCATGTCCTTCAGTTGCTCTGCATGTCGTCTAGAAAGACTTGTCTAGAGCCTTCGAACACTTGTTGGAAAATACCATTGCTACCTTTTAAAAGTTTTAGACATCAAGAATAGGAAACTTTTGGCTAGGCTTCATTTCTAGAAACTTCCCTTTGCCTCCTTTGACCTTGTCTTGCAGAGAAAAATGTTTTCTTCCTTCCTTCCTTCCTTCCTTCCTTCCTTCCTTCCTTCCTTCCTTCCTTCCTTCCTTTCTCCCTCCTGCTCTCTCTCTTTCTTACTGGAGAGCATGCCATTTGTGCATACCTGGGTTACTTCCTTATCCTCCTTCTTAGAGCCTGGGGCAATTATTAAGCAGAAAGATAAGGTCTTTCCTTGTGCACTTAGACCCTGTTCATGAATCTTGACATGACCCTGTCATGACCTTGACAGGACCCTTCATGATCTTGACAAAGCACCTCATTCATATGAACACACACTAAGGAGCACATTTTCTCTCCTAAGAAGAGAGAATAATTAGATGTTTTGGATTCTGTGGTGTGAACAGGTTTATGTATGATGTTTGCTTGAGCCCAGCACTGTTATTTCATGGACAAAGAAGAAGCCATAGTGAAGTGTTTTTGTAATTACTGTGTCAGAAAAGAATACTTCAGAGTCAGATCTCAGAGGTTCAAAGCAATCTGTGTATCCCAAGAAATACCCTAGAACACCCATTTATTCTGATATGCAGGAGGAAATGTAAATTTTATTCACTAGAATTTTGTCAGTGTATCAGCTAGCCCCTTGATTATAATCACATAAACATGTAGTAAAACAACCTGATCAGACAGGCCAGGAAGTCAGGGGCTTGAAGATGGCTTGGATGGTAAGTACATGTAAGGACTTGAGCTTGGATCCCTAGAACGTATAAACTCCTGTGCAATGGCACATCTGTAATCCCAGTGCTGGCCAGGTGGGCAGGACGGAGCATTGGCCGGCCAGTCTAGCCGAATCTTTGAGCTCCAAGTTCAGAGACTCTTGTCTCAAAAACTAAAAAAATAAGGTGGAGATAGAGGAACACACTTAGCCTCTGGCCTACACACACACACACACACACACACACACACACACACACTTGTGTGTGTGCACATACACACTTGAACACATGCATGCACATTGACACCCCACACACACATAGCACATCTGTTCTATCATGTCTCCACACTGCCTTTTGCATGGCTGCCGAATTACCTAATGATGACCATGTTTACTCAACAATGGGAGAAAGGGGTGCATTGCTAGAGATCTCATTTATTTCTGTCTTGTTCTTTTTACCTCTTAGTTCTTCAGTATGGAATGTGTGGCTCTCATTTTCCCTCACGTGTTGCTTACCTCATGTGAAAGATGATCCCGGATGCGTTGGCTTCCTGTGAGTTCACCAATTTTCAGTGCTCACAGGAGATGAGAGGAAAATGACAGGGGGTAGGAATGGAGGACTGGAGAGAAAGCTGATCCACTAGTTGGATCCTTGGGAGTCCATTTGTGGTTTATTTGGTATAAGGAGCCAGAAAACAAGCTCATTCTAAACCTTCTCCTTCTTGGTGTGGTATTCAAAGCTGAGGTTTCTCTGCTGACTATGCGTGTCATGTGTTGAGGTTTCCAGTATCCAGCCATGTTACAAAGAAGAGGACATTTAGTTTCAATTAATAAACCGCCCTGCAATTACGCTTTGTTCGTGAGCATGCCGTGTTTCCATGTGTACTGACGCGCTGAGCACAGTTTCCTGTGGGCCACCCAAGGCTGTCCTGTTCCTTGCTGTTTTCCACCTCGCTTCTCTTCCCCATATCATGGCCATGACTCCTATGCCCATGAATGCATGCTGTTTTATGTTTATTAACAGGCTGAGAATAAATAATATCCCCCATGACTTAAGAATATTTCCATCCATGACTTCTGTCAAATCCGTGGCTCCTTCTGGTGGCTTCCCCATGTGACACAGGACTACTCATGGCATGAGAGCTATTGGTTCTGTGAAGGACACATCATCTATTCACTTTCCATAGCACTGAAAACTCAGAGAGGGTAGGAAGTTCCTGGAGGAGGCATGAGTCTATACCACCCAGTTTCCTGTCACTATGAACAAAACCCACACAAGATGCAACTCAGGGGAGTACTTGTTTTGTCCCTTAAGGTAAGAAAGGAATGGTAGAAGCCTGCTCACATTTGAGTGGATCAGGATGAATGCCTATTTTTCATCTATCATATATCTGTATTTGTTTGTATGTGTGTACATATGTATCTCCCTATCATCTGCCTTTCATCCATCTATCTATCTATCTATCTATCTATCTATCTATCTATCTATCTATCTATATCTATCTATCTATCTATCTATCTATCTATCTATCTATCTATCATCTATATATATATCCATTCATTCATCTATTATCTATCATCTATTTATCTATCTATCTATCTATCTATCTATCTATCTATCTATCTATCATCAATGTATATTCTATCCATCTATTAACTACCTATCCACCTAACCATCTATAGAGGAAGAAAACAGGAAAGGGGGAACTGAACTGGGCAGTGTTTTATTCCATGAAATGAACACTGTGCTTCCCAAAATGATGCCCCTGCTGGGCACCAAGTGTTCAAACACATGAGCCTCGGGAGGTATTTCCCATTCAAAACTCAGCAGGGACTTCCTGTTCCTCAGAGTGAAGCAGAGGCCAGATGTACACACGCAGACTCAATGAATAAAGCAGCCCTAGAGGACAGCATGCTCGGGTTAGGCTTCTGTCTCCTGCAGGCCTGTTTGGTATCTACATAATGTGGAGTGATGTTGTCATTTTCTAAGTTCATACTTCAGAACCACACAATTGTGTCACTCTTGGGTTACAAAAAAAAAATGTTGATAAAAATTATAATTTTTAGAGCATGCTCATGATTTTGTGTTGGGCTGCACCCCCAGCTGTCTTCCACCACCTGTGGCCCCTCTAGCCATGGCTAGAGACCATGGCTACGACTTTCCCATCCTTCTTCTGTGGGGCCCGTACTTATCTTGTCTCCCCCAGCTGTCTATGACACAGCTTTCAAATGCCCCCCCCCCAGGAAATGACTGAAGAAGGAAGCGAATGTCAGCTACAAATACCAAATCTACTCAGTGATTACATAAAGCAGCTTCCCCCTGGCTTCCACGAACTCCATCCATCGTGAATCCAGTGGTTGCCTCTTGTTTAAAATCAGAATCAATTTTCCTTATGGTGCACAGAGCTCCTCTCCCAATGTAGCTGAGGTTTTTTTTTTTTTTTTTTTTTTGTGGTAGGTAGGAACTTTCCGGCACAACCTTTTCAACAAAATTCTAACCTGAAGCAATTTCATGGCTGCTCTGTACACTCATCAAAGGCAGATACAGGTGAGCAGGAAGAAGGAAATCACTCACATTCGCGCTAACTCCGTGTCACCTCTGAGCCACAGTCCTGCACCCCATTCTGGTTTTACCTTGCCAATTTTTATGAATCTCTGTCCACCATCCTCTATCATCGTTTATTTTAGCTAGTGTCCTTTGTACATGGTATTTTAGCACTTTTTTTCCCTAAACAGTGTATGCATTTGTCTCATTATTTGAATAAATTTCTAGTACTCTGGTAAATATTTTAAAAAAACATCTCCTTTAGTGGGCTGTTGGATAGTTTCCATTACTACACTACTTTAACATTTGTTTAAAATATCGGAGTGATGCTGAACAATGTAAGCAGCAACAGAGAACGTTATTTCGGCTGATCAGATCCTCAGAATCCACTCTTTATTTAATATGGCATTCACATACCAACAGATGAAACATGCTAACTTAAAACTCATGGATCCACTTCATGAAAGGCAAGTGTATTGCACACAGATTATCTACATACGAAGTGCTTTCATCAAAATGTAACTCTTGTGCTTATGAATGGTGTAAGAGGGAGGGAAAGGGTTAAGTGAGCAAGCCTGAGCCACATAGTAAATGTAAAGTAAAACAAAGCAAATCAGGGTTTTCGCGCATGGTTGGGATGGTTGTGGTATAAGGGCATCGCAGCCCAAAAGGGTCCCAGTCACATTTTTATATTTATGACAATGATTTTATAGATAACAATGTATCATGATGACAGCCCAGCAGAAGGAAACAAAGTGACACCCTTAATCAGTTGTATTCAAGGGAATCTGGCTCTTTCCAGGCTGTGTTTTCTTTACTCCATTCCTTCATGTTATTCAGAATTGTTCAGGTTAACAAAGGTTTTCAAAAATGTGTACTGGGATGTAGCAACTGCTGGTGGTCTGTATTTAGAACACACACATACACACACACCTATATGAAACTATGAAAGGAAATTGTAATTTCCATATAATTCAGTGCAACACTTCTGTAAGTGGAAGGCACTTCTGCTTCCTAAGATGGCTCCCTATTACCCCCAAAGAAGGGTTAGCAGTATTCAAGACTTGTGTAGTGCTAAGTGGTTTTTTGTGTTCCCAGGAAGTAGTTAATCTACTGCAATTATAAATGTCAGTTATTTCTTAGAATAAAATTAAACATAATTAAATATTAATTGTTTACATTAATGTAATCACATTTAAATAAAATTAATTTTAAATAAAATTTTATTTAATACAATATATAGTTCAATATAATTATTTATATATAATTATATATTAATTTTAATTCTAAAAACTTTTATGGGGCTTCAAAACTTTCAAAACATCCTCTCATAATCCTCATACTTAATCTTTGCAATAGCAACACAGTCAAGTAGGAGGTGTCATTTCCCCAGTTTTCCTGTCAAGGAAGTAGCGGCTCGGGGGCAAGTGACACTCCTGAAGACCTGAAGTCAGGTGGATGAGGTCCTTCGCTGAGTGGTAGCCACATGTCCACGCTGGAGGGAGTGAGGCCCGCCAGAATCCCCTGTCACCCTGCTCCGTTGAGCTTTCCCGCAGCACACTGCAGCTGCGTCAGTCATTCTTCCTGTCGCTGTGAGCAAATGCCTTCCGGGAAGCAACCTGAGATGGGGTGGGTGCCCTGGCTACAGTCTAGGGTGTCGGTTGCTCACGGTGGCGAAGACACGATGGTAGGAGCAGGACGCATCAGCTGCTGGGAAGCCAAAAGAACAGGAAGCACTGTCAGACCATCACGCCTCAAGGCCCTCCCCTAGCGACTCACCTCCTCCATCACTCACCTCCTACATCAAGGCTCCATCTCATGAGGGTTCTACAAACTTTCCAACAGCAACACCAGCTGGGGACCAAGCGTTCACACACACGGACACATTTAAACCATAACGGATATCTGTCCGAAAGAGTTACATTATTGTTTTTTCAGCTTCGGCCTGGAACCTAAGGCCACCAGCATCCTTTTATATTAAGTAGTCACTGAACTATACTATTCAAACCCGTGGGCTATCTTCCCGCATACAACTGAGCTTTCTTCCTAGCTTTCTAAAATCCTATACAGGTACAAGCTCCCACTCTCCGCCCCGTCCCCAAACCTCTTGTTGAAAGGCCGCCTGTGAATTTCCTGAGACCTTAGTGAGGGAAACAAGCAAAAGCATAGGCCGTAATTACTAATCCATGTCTGTTGGCCTTCCGAGTCTTTCCAGCAGGCATGTTTCTCTGCTCTCACAGTGTGAGCGCTTTACAGTTTACAAAGACATCTTCCTTCACACCTGGGGATCCTAAGAGGCTTTAGCCAGAGAAGGCGGATGAACTCAGCCTTCCACACAGTGCTGAGGCAGTCCACTTCTGGAGGAAGCATTTTAGGTCACAGGTCCCTGCTTCCACAGTGCCATTACCCCATTACCCCC